>NC_088376.1:96972500-97285454 GCF_037993035.2 Macaca fascicularis
CTGTTTCCACTAATGCCTTAGTACATAAATCGTCTATAAACTAATGCAGTCAAATTGCAGTTTCTTTTAAGTAATAGTTTCTGAGACCTAGTTTTGATATTTCTTCTGACCTCACAAGGTCTCCTGCAGTTGTCTTTTTCCTCAGTTCTCTTCTGCAAAGTAGCCAGCTAATAGTCTAGGTTGTATCTTCATTAAATCCAGAAGTCTGTTCCCAGTTGCATTTCACCACTACCTCCACTGTTCTTTTTTTTTTTTTTTTTTTTATTATTATACTTTAAGTTCTAGGGTACATGTGCACAATGTGCAGGTTTGTTACATATGTATACATGTGCCATGTTGGTGTGCTGCACCCATTAACTCGTCATTTACATTAGGTATATCTCCTAATGCTATTCTTCCCCCCACCCCCTCCCCACAATAGGACCCGGTGTGTGATGTTCCCCTTCCTGTGTCCAAGTGATCTCATTGTTCACTTCCCACCTATGAGTGAGAACATGCAGTATTTGGTTTTCTGTTCTTGCAATACTTTGCTGAGAATGATGGTTTCCAGCTGCATCCATGTCCCTACAAAGGACACAAACTCATCCTTTTTTATGGCTGCATAGTATTCCATGGTGTATATGTGCCACATTTTCTTAATCCAGTCTGTCACTGATGGACATTTGGGTTGATTCCAAGTCTTTGCTATTGTGAATAGTGCCGCCATAAACATACATGTGCATGTGTCTTTATAGCAGCATGACTTATAATCTTTGGGTATATCCCCAGTAATGGGATGGCTGGGTCAAATGGTATTTATAGTTCTAGATCCTTGAGGAATCGCCACACTGTTTTCCACAATGGTTGAACTGGTTTACAGTCCCACCAACAGTGTAAAAGTGTTCCTATTTCTCCACATCCTCTCCAGCACCTGTTGTTTCCTGATTTTTTAATGATTGCCATTCTAACTGGTATGAGATGGTATCTCATTGTGGTTTTGATCTGCATTTCTCTGATGGCGAGTGATGATGAGCATTTTTTCATGTGTCTGTTGGCTGTATGAATGTCTTCTTTTGAGAAGTGTCTGTTCATATCCTTTGCCCACTTTTTGATGAGGTTGTTTGTTTTTTTCTTGTAAATTTGATTGAGTTCTTTATAAGTTCTGGATATTAGCCCTTTGTCAGATGAGTAGATTGCAAAAATTTTCTCCCATTCTGTAGGTTGCCTGTTGACTCTGCTGGTAGTTTCTTTTGCTGTGCAGAAGCTCTTTAGTTTAATTAGATCCCATTTGTCAATTTTGGCTTTTGTTGCCATTGCTTTTGGTGTTTTAGACATGAAGTCCTTGCCCATGCATGTGTCCTGAATGGTGTTGCCTAGGTTTTCTTCTAGGGTTTTATGGTTTTAGGTCTAACATTTAAATCTCTAATCCATCTTGAATTAATTTTAGTATAAGGAATAAGGAAAGGATCCAGTTTCAGCTTTCTACTTATGGCTAGCCAATTTTCCCAGCACCATTTATTAAATAGGGAATCCTTTCCCCATTTCTTGTTTTTCTCAGGTTTGTCAAAGATCAGATGGCTGTAGATGTGTGGTATTATTTCTGCAGGCTCTGTTCTGTTCCGTTGGTCTATATCTCTGTTTTGGTACCAGTACCATGCTGTTTGGTTCCTGTAGCCTTGTAGTACAGTTTGAAGTCAGGTAGTGTGATGCCTCCAGCTTTGTTCTTTTGACTTAGGATTGTCTTGGCAATACGGGGTCTTGTTTGGTTCCATATGCACTTTAAAGCAGTTTTTTCCAATTCTGTGAAGAAAGTCATTGGTAGCTTGATGGGGATGGCATTGAATCTATAAATTACCTTGGGCAGTATGGCCATTTTCACAATATTGATTCTTCCTATCCATGAGCATGGTATGTTCTTCCATTTGTTTGTGTTCTCTTTTATTTCATTGAGCAGTGGTTTGTAGTTCTCCTTGTAGAGGTCCTTTACATCCCTTGTAAGTTGGATTCCTAGGTATTTTATTCTCTTTGAAGCTATTGTGAATGGAAGTTCATTCATGATTTGGCTCTCTGTTTGTCTGTTACTGCTGTATAAGAATGCTTGTGATTTTTGCACATTGATTTTGTATCCTGAGACTTTGCTGAAGTTGCTTATCAGCTTAAGGAGATTTTGGACTGAGACAAAGGGGTTTTCTAAATATACAATCATGTCATCTGCAAACAGGGACAATTTGACTTCTTCTTTTCCTAACTGAATACCCTTTATTTCTTTCTCTTGCCTGATTGCCCTGGCCAGACATCCAACACTATGTTGAACAGGAGTGGTGAGAGAGGGCATCCCTGTCTTCTGCCAGTTTTCAAAGGGAATGCTTCCAGTTTTTGCCCATTCAGTATGATATTGGCTGTGGGTTTGTCATAAATAGCTCTTATTATTTTGAGATACGTTCCATCAATACCGAATTTATTGAGAGTTTTTAGCATGAAAGGCTGTTGAATTTTGTTAAAGGCCTTCTGCATCTATTGAGATAATCATGTGGTTTTTGTCTTTGGTTCTGTTTATATGCTGGATTACGTTTATTGATTTGCGTATGTTGAACCAGCCTTGCATCCCAGGGATGAAGCCCATTTGATCATGGTGGATAAGCTTTTTGATGTGCTGTTAGATTTGGTTTGCCAGTATTTTATTGAGGATTTTTGCATCGATGTTCATCAGGGATATTGGTCTAAAATTCTCTTTTTTTTGGATCTGTTCCTATTCTGCCATCTTGGGCGTGCCCCCCTCCACTGTTCTTAAGAACACACTTAGGACTGAAATTCTCTATATTCAGTTTCAAGTGAAGTCTGTTCCTCTGGGAAAAGATTAGAAGTTATTTATTTTAGGATCTACTTTTTTCCCAAGGAAAAATCTCTGAGCTGGGGCTCTGCAGCTGGGGGTAGGCACAATGGCAAGCTTTTTGCTGACTGTCATCCCCTGGTCTACTAGTTGAATGCTGTTGGAAGCGGGGAGGGACAGCAGCCTAAGGTGAAAGCCTAAGCAGCCTCCTGGCCTGCCTCTCCCAGACTCATAAGCCAGGGCAAGGGTGATCAGAGACCAAAGATTTTCAGTGCACAGCCTCCAAGGTAGAGCTTCCATTCCATGAGTAGAGGCTTCCAGAAGAAGGGAACACCCATTACCTCTTGACTCTACTCACCTAGGACTTAGCTCCAGCAACACGTAGCTGATGGCAGGATGAAAAATACCAAAGTCCTGCTCCTACTGGGAAGAAAGCCTTCCAACTGTGGTCTTGGGATAAAGAGAGCCTGCTGTTCTTGGTTGCAGTAGTGTAGAGTTCTGTCTTGCTGAGTTGTGAAGGTGGGGAAGGGAGCAGTCGGTTCAGAAACCATAGTCATCTTTCTTACCAAATTTTCATAGTGTAGGGAGGATAGTTTCTTCATTTGGTCATTAAATGCTTGGAGTTTTTATTTTATAGTTTTCACCAGTTTTTATTTGGAGTTTATCTTAATCCACTTGTATTGCTATAAAGGAATACCCACAGCTGGGTAATTTATAAAGAAAATAGGTTTATTTTGCTCATGGTTCTGTAGGCTGTACAAGCAGCATGTACGAGCATCTGCTTCTGGTGGGAGCCTCATGCTGCCTCCACTCAAAGCAGAAGGCAAAGGGGGGAGCCAACATGTCCAGAGATCACATTGTTACCAAGAAAAAGGGGCATTGCTGGCCTGATACGTTAGAAGCCAACACTATGACACTGTGGGTGTTTTTTGTTTTTGCTTTTGTTTTTGTTTTTAGAAAAGAACTGCTTTTTATTATAAATTGACTAGCAAGAAGACAGGAGTCCAGCTCAAATCTGTCTCCCTATGCTGGCTCTAAGGCAGTAATTTTATTAGTAAAGGTTCAAGGGGTAGATTCTGGGATCAGCAGGTGATTAGTAGAAAAGAGAAGGTCTGGAAAGTCCTCAGGGATGCGTGTTTATCTCTGCATGCTACCTCATGGGTCTCAAGTGCAAGTTTGGGAAGAATTAGTGTGAAATACGCAGTAGAAATTGGGCTGTGACATCAGTGAGCTCATTCCGTACAAACTGCAGTCAGCCATGTTGCTTCCAGCCAATTTCAACCGTTTTTTAATCTCACAAGCAGAGGAAGTTTTAGCATTTTAGCAAATTGTTCCTTATCTGCTATGTTGCAAACTCAAGAATTTCTGTTAGTCGTAGATTGTTTTTAACTCTTTGGGGCATTGTTTCAGCAACACAAGAGGAGCACCGGGAGAGGGAGGGGAGGGAAGTACCAGGCTCTTTTAAACAACCACCTCTCATGGGAACTAATAGAGTGAGAAATCACTCACCTCCTACCCTCAGGGAAGGCACTAATCTATTCATGAGGGATCCACCTCCATAGCACAAACACCTCCATTAGGCCCCTCCAACATTGGAGCTCCAATCTCAATACAAGGGTTGAAGGGAACAACATCCAGACTACAGCAGAGCTCCTCAGGCTGTCATGCTAGAAATAGCCTCTCTCCTCATCCATTGGAACAAGCAGTGTTCTGCCTCTGCTTGAAAACCACCTTCTTAGGGCAGGATATTCCATCTTTGGAAGCTGTAACTAAGATAATTCTTCCTTGTAGTAGGTGAAGCCAATTGATCCTGGTCCTTCCCCTGGGACCTACCAAAAACAGCTTAATCCTTCTGTTACAGTGCAGCCTTTCCAGTCCTTCATGTAGCTGAGGTCCTCAATCTCCAGCCCTCGGTGGTCCCTTGTCCAGGCAGAACATCCACAATCCATTTCCTCTATCTTCTCCACGCTATCATACCACATCTTGAGTATTACCATTGTACTTCAGGTGAGGTCATTTTAGAACAAAATGACGTTATCATCTTCCTTACTCTGGAATCTGTTTCTGTAAATGGGAACCAAAAGCACATTAACTTTTTTAGCAGCCACTTTGCATGGTTGATTAACAATTAACATACTGATATCAAACTCCCAATTCTGTTCACACATGCTATTGATGCATATACCCTTGGTTTCTGGAGCCAAGTGCCAGGCATTGCTTATGTTGTTTCAGTTTCTGACCCTTGGGAATCATTTTTTCCTCCCAAGGATAGGGTTCTTTTCCCTTTAAGCCATTGATAAAATATTTGTATATAAAAAAGCCAAGGTTGGTCGGGCGCGGTGGCTCACACCTGTAATCCCAGCACTTTGGGAGGCCGAGGCGGGCGGAACACCCGAGGTCAGGAGTTTGAGACGAGCCTGGCCAACATGGTGAAACCCTGTGTATACTGAAAAACACAAAAAATTAGCTGGACATGGTGGCATGCATCGGTAATCCCAGCTATTCGGGAGGCTGAGGTAGAAGAATCATTTGAACCTGGGAGGCGGAGGTTGCAGTGAGCCGAGGTCACGCCATTGCACTCCAGCCTGGTCAACAACAGCAAAACTCCATCTCAAAGGGAAAAAAAAAAGCCAAGGATAGAGCCTTACAGCTCATCATCAGAGACTTAGCTAACATCATTTATTAGCTCCCATGCTAATGCAGCTGAGAGCTAATGGCTGTGGGTTTTGCACTTTTTAATATGACACTTCTGCTTAAGTAGTTGTCTGTTCCCACTCAGATTGTCATATGTGTGTCTTATTATGGGGCTGTGTGTGAGACCATCTCGGTGCCAGTATTTCTCTATACTATCGTATGCCCTTTCTATATGGAAGGGAACTCCCTCAGCAAAACAGGAGTTCGCTCATGGCTACCATCTTCTTGGACGTTGAGATTATTGATCGAGTTACAAATGGGCCTTTCCCCTCCAACATGTTTCCTGATGAAGCTTTTAGGCACTTCCCACAATACATGGTAGTTATCTTCTTTCTCTTCAGTATGTGTGACAGAGCCACTAGCAGCCTGTCACTGTGCATTAAAACAAGTCAGGAGGCCGTTCTTAATTGTGCTGTGCTGAATTATCAGCCATTTGTAAAGGTCATGGGATTTGAACAGGGCTTCATAGATTGTACTGCTCTAATGTGTGTGATGTTTTCTGTCACTGCAGAGCGTAGCCTTCTGCCTGGACCTCTGTCCCAAATCAATTGTGCCACCCTGAAAGCTCCCACGTCTTCATATAGTATCAAACATTGGATTGGGCGTGTTCGGGAAACTGGGAATCTCCATTGGCTAACGCAGAAGGGAAGGAGGAGGAGATGAACGTGGAATGTAGGCGGGGGCTTAGCGCAGTCTCTGCTGTGGCTGACAAGTCACTGCCTTGGGACTTTTATGTTTTGTTGTTTTCTACAAATATCCTAGGTGTGTTCTGGTTAGAATTTACATTTCTTCCATCATAATATTGAAATTTTGCTCCCTGGTTTTCCATGAAATATCAACTGATGGTGGGTATTATTCAAGACATAATAACACCTCCTTAAAAGAGAGCCCCTACTCTGTGTTGTCAAGCATCTGGATTGTGTTGTCTTCCTTCAGAGACTTTTGAGGTTTTTCTCTGGCAAGCTATTAATTACTATTAAATCAGCCACATATTTTTGAGGTTTATTTTGAAGTTCTACTAGGGCAGATCCCCAGAGTATCCCTTTCCCTAGTACATGCCCTGTAACAGTAATCTTTCTGGATTTTTTAAAGATCTTCCTGTACTGACAAAAGAATATGTAATTATGAAATGGCCACAGTATGCTGTGTGGCAAGACTCCAGGTTTGCACAGGACAGTGGCCTCAGGAAGGGGGTCAGTCTCACTGTCATCCATCTGTGTCCCTGTGCTGTCATTTTCATGCCTGTTTGTAACGGTCCTGCTCTCTGTCCTGGCATCTCGGGATAATGATGACTCGGGAAAATACCTCTGCTACATTGTGGGTGGCAGAATCCAGCTGTGATTTTTTAATGTTTGGGAATTTGAGCTTCCCCTGCCTGTGAGGCAGATACATTGAGATGGCCAACCCTTTCCAACCCTGTCAAGAAAACAGGAAGGCTGTCATGAATTTGACCAAGGAGCTACATTAGTTATCTAAGAATTCAAACTGTATTCTACATTTTTTTAATCCATTTTTTTAAAATGTATAATGAGATGATCAGCTTTTGTCACCACAGATTTTCCCCCAAGCTGTTGCCTTTCAAAGCAGGTTGGGCAAGGAGTAGCCAAGTCTATGCAGGAACACCATATGGGTTTCAAAGACTTTAAACCAATTGGGGGACATTTTCTTTTGTGAGGGAGCAAAACAGGTGACCAACACCAAACAGAAGATACTTAGGTTTCCTTATCTAATGACACAGCCTTCACCTAGTGATCACCTTATGATGGCACCACAAAGGATCCCGGGAGGCACTCGGGCAGATTCAGCATCAGCCCCTACAGACACAGACCAGGCAGCCCAGGGTGTCCACGAGAAGCCCACGAAACTGTATACATTCAGAGCACCTTATGTTTGTCACTAACATGTCATAGTGGGCTTTAGGGTTAGACCCGTTATCAAGAGTTACCCTGTCTCTTACAAGCTGTATTTTAATATGTCTAAACTTCCGTTTCCTCACAGGTAAATTAGAGAAAATAATTTCTCCTTCAATGGGCTAATGTACACATTAAACATAAAAGTAGCTAGCAGAAGGCCAGAGACTAATGGACAACAGGAAATGAGCTTTCTCCATTTCCCTTCCCAGCCCTTTCCTCACAAGAAAGAGCCTTGTAAGGTAGGCTGTGCAGAGATTTTCCCCGTTTGTAGTTGAGATAACTGATATGAGGGATATCAACACAACTAATTAGTGTCAGAGCCAAGTTCAGACTTTTTTCTGTGATGGCAGAGGCATTCGTGAATGCCTAGTATGTACCCAAAACTGTCATTACGTTGTATGTGAAGTGTCTCACTGCAGAACGAAGCTTAGTTCTTAACACTGGGCTTTGGTCTAGGCTTCCAAAGTCATTTTTAAGCAGAACACTAATAGCTAGCTATATTTATTTCCATTAGCTGCTCTCTCCTCTCTCCTGGGTCTTTTGTTTATACTTTATAGAATGATGGGATGAGTTTTGAAATGAAAGCAGAATCGTGAAGGATCCCCAGAAGGAGGGCAGGTGTCCATCAGTTTCACAGGAGCTTGATTAAGCAGATTGATCCAGGCGAGTCCTACACTGCTCACATAACCTTTTGGGGCCCTTGAAAGTGACTTAGTCGGCTGGGCATGGTGGCTCACGCCTGTAATGGCAGCACTTTGGAAGGCTGAGGCAGGCGGATCACCTGAGGTCAGGAGTTCAAGACCAGCCTGACTAATATGATGAAACCTCGTCTGTCCTAAAAATATAAAAATTAGCTGGGCATGGTGGCATGTGCCTGTAATCCCAGCTACTTGGGAGGCTGAGACAGGAGAATCACTTGAACCTGGGAGGCAGAGGTTGCAGTGAACCGAGATCGTGCCACAGCACTCCAGCCTGGGCAACAAGAGTGAAACTCCATGTCAAAAAAAAAAAAAAAAAGAAAGTGACTTTCCTCAGGCTTCTTTCAGACCGCTACCGAGAGAATGGCAGATGAAAGGCACCTCTGGAACCGGGCTGTCCCAATTCAGATCTGGGCTCCACCACCAGCCAGAGTGACCTGGCATATCACTGAATCCCAGGACTTGAGTTCCTTCACCTGTAAAATAACCATAAGAAAAGTACCTACCTCGTAGGGTTTTTGAGATGATTAAATGAGATGATCCATGCGCAGTACTTGTGACAGTGGCTGGCACATGGTCATTACACGATCGATAAAGCGAGCTGCTGCAGCGGGGAGGGAGGATTGTTCCTCTGTGTCACATCTGAGAAAACGTAAACCAGCGTTTTCCCCTGTGCTGTGAACGGTCACCATGTTGTTTCTTTTTAATTGTGGTATTGAAGGGCTTGGGTTTTTAAGGTTATTTTTCAGTTAGCCTTTCAGTCTGTCTCTGTGGCCTCAAGCACTCACCTCCCCTAGAGCTGGTCATTCTAGGGTCATGACCACTATAAAAGAATCTCCTGCAGAGACGTTCTGCCACATTTTCCCCTCCTCTCTCTAGGCAGCTTAGCAGCTTGTCTGCCTGTCGTCTTATTTCATTACCTAATTCATTATTAGCTGTGACCTACTGAGAGTTTTGAGGCATTAGAGAATGAGGGGCTATGAGGAGTCAGGTTCAATCTGAGAGCAAACTGTGTTGTGGGTGGGAATTTAGAAAAAGTATTTCCTGTTTGCAGAGGGGAAGGAGGTATGTATGTGGCTTTTCCTTTATCTCTGAAGCCAAACTTTGATTTAGGCAAAACTTTTAAATATTAAGGACCTCCAGTGTGAAACAGCTTAAGTGGTGGCAAAAGACTGGCTGAGGCTATAACAGATATAGGGAAAGATTTGAAAGTGAGGTGGAGGGCATACAGGGAGAAAAGGGGGAAATATGCTTCTCATTCCACTCGTCCTACTTCATCTCCACCTTCATTGCCACCAGAAAATTACAGAAGTGCCTGTAGGAGGCTTCTAGAATACCGAAAAGACATGATTGTGTTACGAATTATACAGAGTGGCCCGTGTCTCTCTCAATGATTTGATCCTCTCATGTGTTAGTGTGGAAAGATAATTAGGAAAGGAAATGTTAGGGTTTTGATTTCAGGATCTTAGTAGTTGTAGAGAGTAAGAAATGAACAAGCAGAGCTCAGACTTCTGTGACAGTCTGTGTCTTCGAGTATGATTTGGAAGGCTTCGTGTCCAATATCCCTAGGAGTAGAATCAGCCCTGTTCTTGAGAACTTGGTCTGTAAGGTGGCAGTGGATCATGGTTGTTTTCCTATATCAGAGCTTGATACGTTTGTTAAGAGGTCTATGGCCAGGCACGGTGGCTCACGCCTGTAATCCCAGCACTTTGGGAGGCCGAGGCGGATGGACCACCTGAGGTCAGGAATTCAAGACCAGCCTGACCAACATGGTGAAACCCCATCTCTACTAAAAATAGAAAAAATAGCCAGGCGTGGTGGTGCGCACCTGTAATCCCAGCTACTGAGGAGGCTGAGGTAGGAGAATCGCTTGAACCTGGGAGGCTGAGGTTGCAGTGAGCTGAGATCATGTCTCTGCACTCCAGCCTGGGCGACAGAGCAAGACTCTGTCTCAAAAAAAAAAGAAAAAAAGAGGTCTGTGGATCCTGAGAGCCCCGGTTTGTTTTCTTCCTTCTAGCGGATATGGTTACTGCTCCCACTTTCACCTCTGAGTCACTGAGCTTCACACTGTGCTGGCAGCCGTGTTAACCCAACACCCCTCCCTGGGCTCTCAGAGACCATCAGGACCTCGCTTTCCACTGGATTTACTTTAATGCTGAGTACTACAAGGTCATTTCCAGGGTGGCCACTGTTTCTTCCTCTCACACTCGCTACAGTTTAATTTTTAGCTCTTAACACTGGACTTTGTTACATGGAAAGAAAGAAATTTGCTCTAACAGACAGCAGCAAATGCATTTTTCTGTCTTTCCAATTGGAAAATCACTCCTAACCAGTTTTATCCTGGGGGATTTAGTGGTCTGAGAATACTTTTATGTTTTTAGATGTGAACAGAGATTATGTTCATATTTAGTTGCTCCTCCTTTATTTTTTGTCTGACCCTAATTTGGCATCTGTAGATGGAAACTGTTATTTCTCTTCAGGGCTGCCATGTGTCTTTGTGACATTACCCCTAATTTGCTTCCGAATATGCAATAAAAGATAAAAGCCATGATTAGGCTCAGTATACATTACTAATTTTCTTGAACTTTCCATGCCCTAAATGCCTGTTAATCTCGTGGTGCCCACGTCTTCCCTGGATGGTGGAGTGTGGCTGGGGTGGCATTGCCCTTTAATCAGTTGGAACATAGACTCAGAGGAGAGATGTGACCTCCTCAGGTTATACAGGGAGCAGGTAACAGGATTGGAGCCCATGTTTCCTGATTTCATCCCACTGTTCTTTCTAGGGGGCACTTCTCTCTGGGAGTATAAACAACACAATCACAGTAATTACTGCCATTGATTGAGCATCAAATAGATGCTAAGCCCATATATGATGTCTAATTTTCACAACAATTCTGCAAAGTAGAGTTTTATAGATAAAGAAACTGAGACTGAGAGAAGCTAAATTCCTTGCCTAAAGCCACTCACCTAGTCTTGGGCAGAGTCCAGATTGAGCCCAAGTGTGTCAGAAGCCCTGCCCTGTGTTCTTACTGCATGGCAGAGGGTTGGTCACAACTCCAGTGATAAATAGTAAGAAATCGGAAATCTGCATGTCAGCCCTCCCATCCCTTCATGTGATCAGCAGATGATGACTCTGTGGCTGCTCTGTGCAAGCACAGTACTGGGCACTGGTGAGCAACACAGACAGGGAGCTGACCGTAGCAGCTCTCATTTCCATGAAGCTTTCCCTCTCACGCTCCGCATACCCACTCCTGCACATCCCCCAGCCTCCTTCATTACCCAGTTTTGCCTGTGCATGATGCTCTGATGCCCCCTTCCTTTCTGTTTCTGTAGCCACATCAGGACAAGGGCCACATGACGTTGTCCCCTGGAGACCGGCCCTGTGCGTGGTACCTGTGGGCCTTCCTGTGCTCTCTAGTTAGTAGTGCTCAGTGAGAACCTGCAGAGTCCCGTGCATCTACTATGTGTTCTGCGTGCATTACCTTCTTGAATCTTCATAGCCACTTTATGTGGTATAGCTATAGTCATTATCCCCATGTGAGCAAAAACAAACAAGCAAGCAAAAAGTACCCACCTCAGAGAACTTGCCTAAGATTGTGCTGCTCATAATTGTTAAAGCCAGGGTTTGGGCTTAGGCTGATGAACTCTGGAGTGCAGGCTCTTACCCACCAACCTGTACAGTGCAGACGCTTGGGACAGGTTCATAATATAGGGCAAAGAAAAATGTCTTTCAACTAATCTTATACATAAACAAAAACGCTTCTGAAATCAACTTTTAACTATGGGTATCTCTGAATTGTAAGAAAAGCTAGTGTGTACTGAACCCTCGCCTGGTTCTAGGCAGGTGACACTTTAAATATATATCTCATTTAATTTTTGATAATCTCAAAAGGTAAGCATTACCCCTTCCTTCCCACAGGTGAGGCAGCTGAGGTTTAGAGAAGTGAGGTGACTTGCCTAAAGTTACATAGCAGGTTACTGTCAGAACTAGTATCCAGATTCTCCTCTGACTCCAAAACCTATGGCCGCCTCCCCCAGGATTCCATTTCTTCTCTCTGCATGTGAGTTGGATCAGGTCCACTGAGAGAAAAACCGCAGTTTGGCAGGTCCCACCACAGTAACAGGTGGAACAAAACAAGGCTGCTGTAAGAGCAGGCTAGACCGGCCCTTTTCCCAAAAGCAGCAGATGAATCTTGCAACCCCATAGGTAGCTACCAGCTTTATAATGAAACAGGGAGAGGATGAGATTTTTAAATGACAGTGCATCTCCTGTTACCAAGACAGAGAAAAGGGGTATCTTTGCTGGCCATGTGAAGTGATGGACATGGGAATGCAAGGCTGGAAGGAACTAACTAGCTCTGCATAGTGATGCCAAAGAGGGATCAAGAAACCTGAAAGGAACCTGTACATACGGGACATTTGGAGACTCCATTGGGAAAAGGGTCCACAGACAGGTCAACCTGCAGCCACACACCAAGGAGAGTTCTTAGGGGACGTGCCAATTTCTAACTCATGTTCAGTATATATGTCACTAATTGCTGGTGGCATGGATTGTTTTCAGAAGAATGAAGGAAGCACCATATTCTGCTTCAGCATCGTGTAGAGCACATTCAGAGGCTGCCTAGCCACATGATGTTGTTAATCGTATCGGTTTTTATTCTTCAGGGAACCTCAGAACCTATTCTGGATCCACAGCAAATCCAAGCATTTGATCAGCTTTGCCGTCTCTACCGAGGAAGTTCCAGGGTAATGTTTGTGTGGTTGTTTATATTTTCATTTCCCTATTTATAATTTACTGCTTTAGAAAGGCAGTGTCTTGGAACCTCCCTCTAGCCTCCTCCTAACCTGGAAGGTGCCCTGGCATCCCTGTTATGGCTACATGGACAACAGACCCTGGCCCTAGGGAGCACTCCGAGCTTGGCAAAGAGAGCAAAGGAAGTGGAAAGCTGTCTGTCCCTTACCTACCATGACCTGTGAGGACACAGAAGGGCTTCTGTGTTTGACCTCCCTCCAGAGAGAGCAGGCCAGAAGGCTGATCCCAGGAGGGCTTTGCTTAGGATATGGATAGGTGCCCAATCTGTCCGAAGCCCTAGACCCTCCTGGGCATCTGCATTGGTTGAATTAGTTTTGGCCATGAAAGACAAATGCAAAGTAGTAGTGGTTTAAGCAAGAGAGAAGTGTAACTGCAGCCAGCCAGGGCACATCCACGCACCTCCCTCCAGCTTTCGTGTGTCTTGTGCTCTGCCTTCCTTAGCACGTGACTTAAACTTCTGTGGTTCAACCTGGTTGCTTCCACTTATCTCCACTGTCTAGAATTTAGACCCATGACCATGCCTCACTGCAATGACTGGGAAAATTGGATTTTATTCCAGAAGACCTCAGGCTACAATTCTTGGTCTACTCTAACTGGGGAAGGAGAGCACAGACTGGAGGGCTTCTAGCAGTCGCTGCCACCACATCAGACCAGGTGTCTTCCAGGCACTTCAGAAGCATACTCATCGCTTTCTCGACCTGTTCTTTGCACCTGGTGCCTGCCTCAGGAACAACACCTCTGTCTTCCAGCCACCCAGAGCAGAGACCTGGCAGCACTAGGCTCACCCCTCCCCTTCCTTCCACCCAACTGGGGACATCCTGTGGGATCTTCTCTACTAATCCCCTTTTGCCACTACCCCCAGTGGGGCCGCCTCATCACTCACGGAGGCCACTGCAGGTCTTCTGATTGGCTAGAAACCCTTCTGTCCCTTCTCCATGCTGCTGCCTGGCCACCCTTTCTAAACCCAAATGTGTCATACCCTTGTTTATGACACATTCTGGATCTCCACCACCTAAAGAATGAGTCCAAACCCTAGCATCTCCACTCCCCAGATCACACCTCAATTCTAGCTGGTCCCATTTGTTTCTGAGCTTATCTCAAGCTTGTGCAAACTGCTGTGTCCTCTGCTTCTCTACCTGGGCCCCCTTCACGCACTCCCCATTCTTAGACAGAACCTACTAGGTTACTTGGCAGCCAGAGAAAAAAGTGGTGTTCCTTCTTTGAGAGTTGGTCTGGGCAGAGGTTGTTATTCCAGGAAGCTTCTCCAGGGGTCTCCTGGATGCAGTCCAGCAGCTTTATTGAACTGGCCTCACCCCATCCCTTTCCAGCCTCAGCCAAGCTCTGCCCCAAGAGTTGGGTTTCTGGGGCCTTCCAAGGAGGTTCTTCTGCTTCAAACTGTTGAACTCTGATTTAGGGCTCATTGATTTCCAGATCACAAAGTTACCAAAGTAGAACACAAAAATACCTCTTTTCCTGGGAAATATATATATATATATATATTTTTTTTTTTTTTTTTTTTTTTGCAATTGATCTTCCCACCTCACAGTGTCAGAATGTGAAAGCATTGAGTTGAGCATCTGTTGCCCATTCTGTTCAAGGCATCATACATAACAGTCATTGCAGAGAACGTCGCAGGCTGATGGGCAACTGAGAGGGTTATGGAAGAAAGGAAGTGGCACAAAGTGGACTCGGACAGAGCAAGGGACATCTCTTGGCCCCTGGCGTATTGCTTGAGTGGGCCTGCTCAGTAACTTGCAGTTAGAGCTTGAGTCAGAGTTACTGAGTTGTAAATGACACCATACATGTGTCTCTGGCCAGGACCTGGATTACTTGTGATAAATTGACACTTAGAACTTTGGGGCCTTTAGATGTCTTCCCAGTTACCACAGCCACTGGTACTGAGTTTTCCACAGAAGTGACACATGGACACATGTGAACTTGTGCCAACGTTGCCTGTGAGGGAAAAACCCTTTGCCAGAGGTCGGAGGCACCTCAAAGACATGGTGCCTGGCGGGTGAATCCCACATCGCTACTCACTGCTGGTGACCGAGGGCAAGTCACTTCTCAGGCCGCAGAGTTTCTGCCCCAGAGGTATGTTGTGAAGGATGAGAAATAACACACGTCAAGGACCTAGCAAAGTACCTATCATGGAAAGACACTTGATGCAGTCACGAGAGGCTGTTAGACATCCCCTCGGACTCCTGGCGTGTTTAGTAGACACAGACAGGGCTGCCCTGAGGAGTCTGATGGCCCGCTTGTCTCAGCTGTGAGCTCTCCATGGGCCAGGCTTTCACTGGCCTCCATGTGAGCCTGCGCAGGGTCCCTTAGAGTATTGGTAGTGGGACATGGTGGCCCGTCCCACAGGTCCCAACTGCTATTATTAGGGACCATATTGACCTGGGCTTGTGGGGTGGAAGTTAACTCACAAGGTTCTGGGAAGCAACAGGCAAAGACCCTAATCAGTCAGGAAGTCTAAGGACCTTGGGTGTAGAATTCTTATCTCCTCTGACCTTCAGGGGTACCTCAAGAGCCAGGCTGCCAGCTCCCTGCTTTTGCAGAAAGCCTCTTTAGGTGAAAGGGATGGTCCCCCCGTGGGGCAGAGTGCTAGCATCCCAACAGGCCGACATTAGCATCTCCTCCTACCCTTCTATCCTCCTCGACAGGTCTTCCAGAATTGAGCCACTGACAGAACGAGGGTACTGCTAATGTCATTGGTGGGAATAAGGAAGCTGGGAGCAGGGAGGACTCGCTTGAAGGAGAAGGTAGAATCCAGGGGTTCCACTCTGGAGCCCCTGAGTTTGAGTTGGCAGAAGAGAGGTCAGAGTCAGCGGTCATAATTAGTCATTCACCCCCAAGGAGAGTGCACCAAGGTGGAGAGCCTGGAATGAGCAGAGCTGAGAACAAGCTCCTCAGCACAGGGCACATCCACAGGGAGAGAAGGGCGGCAGCAGGGGCAGCTGGAGGAGCCCTCAGCGCAGGGCCAGCCCAGGGTGGGAGAGCTCTCCAGTGCCAGGGAGAGCACAGTTTGTGTGTCCTTGGGAGCGAACCAGTCCAGTCTCATTATTGAATGAGGAAATTAAGGCCCCAAAGTCACACTGCTAGTTTGTGATATATGGACCTAAGATCCAGACCGTGCATGTTACTATTCCTGCAACATAGCACTGTCTCTCATGTACCTGAAGCAGTGGATTCAGGAGCCTCTCTTCCCTCTGCTCTCCACAAACCTTAGCTGATGTGTGTCCTTCCTTTGCAGCTGGCTCTTCTCACGGAACTCTCCCAGAATCGCAGCAGCGAGAGCTATAGGCCATTCAGTGGCTCGCAGAGTGCTCCTGCTTTCAATAGCATCTTCCAGAATGAGAACTTCCAGCTGCAGCTCATTCCCCCACCTGTGACTGAGGATTGATGACTCCGTGGAGCCTAGCCCAGGAGAACCAGAGATGATCCCAAGGCCGCTGGAGAGAGACCCCGCCTCTGGTGGGCTTGGCCTCCACCGCCTCCCACGCTTCTGAGAAGAGGTTCCAAATTGGGATCCTGTGCCCAGAGCGTCCACAGCACCATTCCCAGCATAGACTCCCAGTCTTCTCCACATTGTTGTCATGGTGTCACTTCACCAGACTCGTTGATTTTGTTTTGCCTGTTAAGCAAAGGAATGTCACATACCTCTGTCCAGCTTTTTAGGAAACACATTTTGCCTATTGGGACTTTTTCCATTTCCCCTGAAGCCTAGAAAGTAGATGGAACTCACACAAATGGCATTCCAGAGTCTGCTGTACTCTGTCTTCTCCAGCTGCTGGATAATACAGAGGAACTTCAACTTCTACAGGGAACAGTGGTTGGCCAGGCTGCAGTATAACTGAAACATGCCTTGGAGAGAGCAGAGACACTGTGGGGGCCAGGGCCATCTCCCTTTTAATGTGTTCGTGTTAAAACCTATTTGAGTATAAGACTTGCCCTTTCTAACAATAAATGCTCTGTGTTTAAGTTCTGCAGGTCTCCTGGCTGGCTGGCTTAGTCTGTCAAGTCATGGAGGACATTTAGAGCCCTGTTGTCACAATTTTATTAGCTCAAAGTCAGGAATCCTGACTATGACAACCCTCCTTAATTCAGATAAGCAGCTCCATCGTCAGCTCTATTCAGAGCAGCCCAGCCACCCAAATGCTCCTGTGACAGGGGCTGGGCTGCCAACGAGAATAGTACTTAACTCAGTTTTTGGCTATAGGACTTCATGTATCATTGAACCAACCACCACAGGAGGTCACCACACCCAGAGACCTAGGTTTCCACCTTACATACTCAGATGATCCTTTTCTCAGCGCACTGGAATGATTAGGCTCTCATGGACTGATACTAACCAAACCCACAGGAAATAGAACCAAACAATTTTTTTTTATTATTTTATTTTATTTTTTGAGACAATTTCACACTTGCTGCTCAGGCTGGAGTGCAGTGGTGCTGTCTCGGCTCACTGCAACCTCCGCCTCCCAGGTTCAAGTGATTCTCTTGCCTCAGCCTCCCGAGTAGCTGGGATTACACCCACCCACCACGCCCAGCTAATTTTTTAATTTTTAGTAGAGATAGGGTTTCACCATGTTGGCCAGGCTGGGCTCAAATTCCTGATCTCAGGTTATCCACCTGCCTTGGCCTCCCAAAGTGCTGGGATTACAGGCATGAGCCACTGCACCTAGCCAATACAAATTTTTAACCCTTAAATAGAAAATAGATCTTGTTTCTGCCATGTACTACCTATAATCAACAATCAGTTAACCTCTCTAATCCTCTGTTTCTTTATAAACAGAACTGTTATGAAGATGAAACAATACATGTAAATGTTTGCTGTGTGCCATTCAGGCACATGGCAAATACCCCAGAAATGCGAGCTTAGCTTTTATTATATAACTTCTCCCAAGACCTGGGCTACAAGGGTACTGCTTCCTGATGAAGGTGCCAGGATATAAAATTGAGGGAAGTGGTTAAACCATTAAGTCGTCACTGTTTGGATGCCTGCCACAGCCAAATGACAGTCTCAAGCCGTTTACAGGTGAGAAAGCTGAGGCTCAGAGGTGATAAGTAATTTCACCAAGGTATCATACCGAAGAGCTAGCAGAGCAGGCGGAATTCGGAGCTGTGATTCCAGAGCCAGTGATGCTTCCTGCCCCAAGTTATGTATCAAAAGATTTCTCATTGAGCCTAAAATTAAGGCCAAAGGAACTTGATATTCTCAAAGCAAAACTCAGTTATTCCCCTTCATCTTTTATAGTGTAAAGAACTAAGGCAAAAGGAGTATTCAGTATAAAAATGTAAATTGTGACATCAAAAACATGAAATGTATGTGGGAGGGGTGAAGTAAAAGCAGAACTTTATGCAATCAAAATAAAGTTGTAATAAATTTAAAATAGCCTGTTACAAACTCAGATGTTGGCCAGGCGCAGTGGCTCACACTTGTAATCCTAGCACTTTGGGAGGCCAAGGAGGGCGGATCATGAGGTCAGGAGTTCAATACCAGCCTGGCCAAATGGTGAAACCCTGTCTCTACTAAAAATACAAAAATTAGCTGGGAATGGTGGTGCGTGCCTGTAATCCCAACTACGTGGGAGACTGGGGCAGAAGAATCGCTTGAACCAGGACCTGGGAGGCAAGGGATGCAGTGAGCCGAGGTCGTGCCACTGCACTCCAGCCTGGGGTACAGAGCGAGATTCCATCTCAAAAAAATAAATAAGATGATTTATGTAAGCTTCATGGTAGCCACAAAATAAGAAATTAGGTAGATAAAAAGCAAGGAATAAAAGTATACCATTAGAGAAAATCATCTAATCAGAAAGAAAGCAAGAGAGGAAGAAAGGAACAAAGGATCTACAAAACAATGAACAAAATTGCAGTGATAAGTCCTTACCTATCAATAATTACCTTGAATGTGAATAGATTAGATTTGCCAATCAAAAGAGAGTGGCTGATTGGATTAAACATAAGATCCAACTATATGCCACCTAAAAGAGACTTAATTCACCTTTAAAGACACACGTAGCTTGAAAATTAAAGATGGAAAAAGATACTCTGTGCAAAGGAAACCAAAAGAGAGCAGGAGTAGCTGTACTTCGATAAAATAGACTTTAAGCCAAAAACTGTCAAGTGAGACAAAGTTATATAATAATAAAGGGATGGATTCATGAAGAACATATAACAGTTGTAAATATATATGCATCCATTATCAGAGCACCCAAATCTATAAAGCAAATATTAATAGATCTGAAGAGAGAAACTGAAATACAATAATAGGGGACTTCAACAAGGGACACATTTTCCAGACAGAGAATCAGTAAACACTGGACTTGAATTACACATTAGACCAAATGGACCTAACAAACATACACAGAACATTCCATTCAACAGCATGAGAATACACATTTTTCTCAAGTGCACATTGAACATTCTCCTGGATAGAGACCATATTTAGGCCACAAAGCAAGTCTTAACAAATTTTAAGATTGAAAATCATATTTTTTCTGACCACAATGGTATGAAACTAGAAATCAGTAATAGGAATTTTAAGAAATTCAGAAATCTGTGGAAATTAAACAACATGTTCCTAAACAACCAATGGGTCAAAGAAGAAATAGGAAAATTAAAAAATATCTGGAGACAAATGAAGATGGAAACATCCCATAAAAATATCATTTATGGTATGTGGGGCAAAAGCAGTTCTAAGAGGAAAGTTTACAGCAATGAAGTCCTACATCAAGAAAGAAGAAAAACTCCAAATAACCTATTGGCATAGCAACTTAAGGAACTATAAAAAGAACAGACTAAGCCTAGAGTTAGTTAAAGGAAGAAAATAATAAATACCAAAGCAGAAATAAATGAAATAGAGACTAGAACTAGAAAAATAATTTTAAAAAATCAGTGAAATTAAGAGGGTTTTGTTTGAGACAGGCTCTTCCTTTGTCACCCAGACTGGAGTGCAGTGGCACAATCACTGCTCACTGCAGCCTCTCCCTTCTGGGCTCAAGGGTTCCTCCCTCAGCCTCCCAAGCAGCTACAACTACAGGGGCATGGTACCATGCCCAGCTACTGTTTTTTGTTTTGTTTTGTTTCATTTTGGATGAGGCAGGGTCTCACTGTGTTACCCAGGCTGGTCTCAAAAAACTCCTGGCTCAAGTGATCCTCCCACCTCGGCCTCCCAAAGTATTGAGATTACAGGTGTGGACCACTGTGCCTGGCCAAGAGTTGGTTTTTTGGAAGGATAAAATCAATAAACCTTTAACTAGACTAAAAACAAGAAGACTCAAAATCAGAAATGAAAGATAAGACATTACAGCTGTAAGAAGGATCATAATAGATGACTGTGGACAAGCATACGTGAACAAATCGGATAGCCTAGGAAAAATAGATAAATTCCAAGACACGTATACCACCTACCAAGACTAAATCATGAAGAAATAGAAAACCCAAACAGAACAATAATAAATAATTAGATGGTATCAGTAATTTAAGTCTCCCAACAAAGGGAAGTCCAGAACCAAATGGCTTCTCCACTGAGTTCTACCTACCATTTATAAAATAATTAGTACCAATTCTTTTCAAACTATTACAAAAAATTGAAGTGGAGGAAACTCTTCCTAACTCATAAAGCCAGCCTAAACCTCACACCAAAACCAGCAAGGACTCTATAAAAAGAAGAAAATTATAGGCCAATATCCCTCATGAACATAGCTGCAAATATCCTCAACAAAATACTAGTTAAGTAGGCTGGGCATGGTGGCTCATGCCTGTAATCCCAGCACTTTGGGAGGCCAACACAGGTGGATTGTCTGAGGTCAGGAGTTCGAGACCAGCCTGGCCTGTAACATGGTGAAACCCTGTCTCTACTAAAAATACAAAAATTAGCTGGGCATGGTGGCGCATGCCTGTAGTCCCATCTACTTGGGAGGCTGAAGCAGGAGAATCGCTTGAACCTGAGAGGTGGAAGTTACAGTGAGCCAAGACTGCACCACTGCACTCCAGCCTGGGTGACAGAGTGAGATTCTGTCTCAAAAAAAAAAAAAAATCCAACAATACATCAAAAAGATTATAAAGATAATACACCATGATCAAGTAGGATGTATCACAGGAATACAAGGATGGCTCAGCATATGCCGATCAATAAACATGATACGTGACATCAATAGCATGAAAGACAAAAACTATATGATCATCTCAATACCTGCAGAAAAATCATTTGATGAAATTTAGTATCCCTTCATGATAAAAAAAAAAAAAAAAAAAAAAAAAAAAAAAAAAAAACTCTCAATAAGTTAGGTATAGAAAGAAAGTACCTCAACACAATTAAGGACGTGTATGGCAGACTCACAGCTAACATCATACTGAACAAGGAAAGACTGAAAGCTTTTCCTCCAAGAAATGGAACAAGACAGGGATGCTTACTCTTACTACTCTTATTCAACATAGTATGGAAGTCCTATCCAGAGCAGTCAGGCAAGAGAAAAGAGGAAGTCAAATTGTCACTCTTTGCAGACAACACAATCTTACAAATAGAAAAACCTAAAGACTCTAGCAAAAAAACTCATAGAACTGATAAATGAATTCAGTAAAGTTGCAGGATACAAAATCAACAGCAAAAATCAGTAGTGTTTCTCTACACGAATAACAAACTAGCTGAAAAATAAATCAGGACAATCCCATTTACAACAGCTACAAAAAATAAAAACAATCTAGGAATAAATTTAACCAAGGAGGTGACAGGTCTCTACAAGGAAAACTAGAAAACACTGATTAAAGAAATTGGAGGTCAGGTGCAGTGGTGGCTCATGTCTGTAATCCCAGCACTTTGGGAGGCCGAGGTGGGAGGATCACTTGAGCTCACAAGTTTAAGACCAGCCTGGGCAAATGGCAAAACCTAATTTCTACCAAAAACACAAAAATTAGCCAGGCATGGTGGCATACCTCTGTTGTCCCAGCTAAAAGCGAGGCAGAGGTGGGAGGATGGCTTAAGCCTAGGAGGTGGAGATTGTAGTGAGCTGAGATGGCACCACTGCACTCCAGCCTGGGTGATAGAGCCAGACCTTGTATCAGGGGGGAAAATGAAAAAATAGAAAGAAAGAGAAAGAAAAAACAAAAAAAGTAAAAGGAAGGAAGGAAGAAAGAAAGATACAGAGAAAAAAGAAAAAAAAGAAGTTGGAGAAGATACAAATAGACATCCCATGATCATGGACTACAAGAATTAACATTTCTAAAATGACCATATTACCCAAAGCAATCTACAGATTCAATGCAGGCCCTATCAAAATGCCAATGTCATTCTTCATTGAAATAGGAAAAAAAAAATCTTAATATGTGTATGGGACACAAAAGACCCTGAATAGCCAAAGCAATTCTGTGCAAAAAGAACAAAGTTGGGGACTCACACTACCAGACTTCAGAATATTCTACAAAGCTATAGTAACCAAAACACCATGGCACTGGCATAAGAATACACATAGACTGAATAGAGAACCTAGAAATCAATCCATGTATATGCAGCCAACTGATTTTTGACAAAGACACCACATACACTTATTGGGAAGGACACCCTCTTCAGTAAATGGTGCTGGGAAAACTGGATAGTCATATGTAGAAGAAAGAAACTAGACCCCACCCCTCTATATAAAAGTCAACTCAAAACGGATCAAAGACCTAAATGTAAGACCCAAAACTATAAAACTACTAGAAGAAAACATAGGAGAAACACTTCAGGACATTGATCTGAGAATAGATTTTATGACTCACAGGCAACAAAAGCAAAAATAAATAGGATTATTTCAAACTAAAAAGTTTTTGCACAGCAAAGGAAAAAATCAATAGAGTGAAAAGACAGCCTACAGAATGGAAGAAAATATTTGCCAACTGTTCATCCAACAGGAGTTTAATATCTATATCCAGAATATACAGGCCAGGTGTAGTGGCTGACACCTGTAATCCCGGCACTTTGGGACGCTGAGGTGGGTGGATCACTTGAGTCCAGGATTTTGAGACCAATATGGTGAAACCCTGTCTCTACAAAAAAAATACAAAAAGTTATCCAGGCATTGTGGTGTGCCCCTGCAATCCCAGCTATTCAGAAGGCTGAGGTGGGCAGATCACCTGAGCCTAGAAGGTTGAGGCTGCAGTGGGCCATGATCATGCATGCCACTGCACTCCAGCCTGGGTGACACGGTGAGGCCCTGCATCAAAAAAAAAAAAAAAAGAAAAGAAAAAGAAAAAGGGAAAGAGAGAGAGAGAGAGACAAAGAAGAAAAGAAAGTAAATAAAGAATATACAAGAAACTCAAACATGTCAACAGAAAAAAAAATTTTTTTGTAATGAGCAAATAATGTGAACAGGGATTTCTCAAAAGACATCTATAGCCACAGATAGATGATGAAATGCTCAATATCACTAATGATCAGGGAAATGCAAATCAAAACCACAGTGTGGTATCATCTCACTCCAGGATGGCTATGATCAAAAAGACAAAAAATATAAAATGCTGGCAAGGAAAGATGTGGAGAAAAGGGAACTCTTATATACTGTTGGTGGGGTTGTAAACTAGCACAGCCATTATGGAGAACAGTATAGAGCTTCCTCAAAAATTACAAATAGAACTATCATATGATCCTGCAATCCCACAATGTGGCACTTATCCAAAGGAAAGGAAATCAGTATATTGAAGAGACATCTGCACCCCGATGTTTATTGCAGCATTATTAGCAATAGCCAAGATATGAAATCAACCTTAGGTGTCCAACAACAGATGAATGGATAAAGAAAATGTGGTATATATGCACAATGGAATATTAACCATGAAAAAGAATGAAATCCTGTGATTTACAGCAACACAGATGGAGCTAGAAGACATTATGTTAAGTGAAATAAGCCAGGAACAGAATGTTTAACACTGCATGTTCTCACTCATATGTGGAAGCTAAAAAAGTTGATCTCATAGAAGTAAAAAGTAGAACAGAAAATACCAGAGACTGGGAAGGGTAGGGGGAAGAGGGGAATAGGGAGAGATTTTTTTAAAGGATACAAAATAAATAACAGGAGGAAAAATTTCCAGTGTTCAGCACCACTGTAGGATGACTATAGTTAATAATATAGTCTCAGATAGCTACAAGAAGGATATTGGATGTTCCCAAAACAAAGAAATGATAAATGTTTGAGATGATGCTTATGCTAATTACCCTGATTAGATCCTTGCACATTATATGTATTGAAATATTACTATGTACCTGATATGGTTTAGCTCTGTTTCCCCACCCAAATCTCGTGTTGAATTATAATCCCCAGTGTTGGGGGAAGGACGTGGTGGGAGGTGACTGTATCATGGGCACGGATTCCCCCCTTGCTGTTGTGATAGTTCTCACAAGATCTGGTTGTTTAAAAGTGTGTAGCACTTCCCTGTTCATGCTCTCTCCTGCCGCCATGTGAGGAAGTTGCTTGCTTCCCCTTTGCCCTTCTGCCATATCGTAAGTTTCCTGAGGCTTCCCAGCCACGCTTCCTGTAAAGCCTGCAGAACTGTGAGTCAATTAAACTTCTTTTTTTTTCATAAAGTACCCAGTCTCAGGTAGTTCTTTATAGCAATGTGAGAACAGACTAATACAGAAAATTGGTACTGGAGAAGTGGGGCATTGCTATAAAGATACCTGAAAATGTGGAAGGAACTTTGGAATTAGGTAACAGACAGAGGTTAGAACAGTTTAGAGGGCTCAGAAGAAGAAAGGAAGATGAGAGAAAGTTTGGAATTTCCTAGAGACGTGTTGAATGGTTTTGACCAAAATGCTGATGGTGATATAGACAATGAAATCCAGGCTAAGTGGTCTCAGATGGAGATGAGGAACTTACTGGGCACTAGAGCAAAGGTCACCTCAAAAGTGACTTTCTGTGCTTTAACAAAGAGACTGGCAGCATTGTGTCCCTAACCTAGGTATCTGTGGAACTTTGAACTTGAGAGAGATGATTTAGGGTATCTGGCAGAAGAAATTTGTAAACAGCATAGTGTTCAAAATGTGGACTGGTTGCTTCTAAATGCCTGTTCTCATTTGCATAACCAAAAATAGCTTGCATTTAAAAGGGAAGCAAAGCATAAAAGTTTGGAAAATTTGCAGCCTGACCATGTGGTGGAAAAGAAAAACCCATTTTCTGGAGAGAAATTCAAGCCAGCTGCAGAAATTTGCATAAGTAAAGAGGAACTGAAGTTAATAGCCAAGACAATAGGGAAAATGTATCTAGGGCATTTCAGAGACCTTCACAGCAGCCCCTCCCATCACAGGCCTGGAGGCCTAGGAGGGAAAAATGGTTTCCAGAGCCAGGCCCAGGGACTCCTGCTCTGTGCGGCCTCAGGACATGGTGCCCTGCATCCCAGCTGCTCCAGCCATGGCTAAAAGGGGCCAAGGTACAGCTTGGGCTGTTTCTTCAGAGGGTGCAAGCCCCAAGCCTTGGTATCTTTCATGTGGTATTGGGCCTGTGGGTGTGCAGAAGTCAAGAGTTGAGGCTTAGGACCCTCCACCTAGATATCAGAGGACATATGGAAACACCTGGATGTCCAGGCAGAAGTCTGTTGCAGGGGTGAGGCCCTCATGGAGAACCTCTACTGGGGCAGTACAGAGGGGAAATATGGGGTTGGAGCCCCCACACAGAGTCCCCACTGGGATACTGACTACTGGAGCTGTGAGAAGGCCACCATCCTCCAGACCCCAGAATGGTAGATCCACCAACAGCTTACACCATCTGGAAAAGCCACAGGTACTCAATACCAGCCCACAAAAGCAGCCACAGGGGTGGAGCTGCCCAAGGCCGTAAGCGCCCACCCCTTGCATCAGTGTGTCTTGGATATGAGACATGGAGTCAAAGGAGATTGTTTTGGAGCTTTAAGATTTAATGACTGCCTGTTGGGTTTTGGGCTTTCATGGGGCCTGTAGCCCCTTTGTTTTGGCCAATTCCTCCTTTTTGATGGGAGCATTTACCTAATGTCTGCACTCCTGCTGTATCTTGGAAGTAACTAACTTGTTTTTTATTTTAAAGGATCATAGGCGGAAGGGACTTGCCTTGACTCAAATGAGACTTTGGACTTGGACTTCTGAGTTAATGCTGGAATGAGTTAAGACTTTGGGGGACTGTTGGGAAAGCATGATTGGTTTCGAAATGTGAGAAGGACATGAGATTTGGGAGGGGCCAGGAGCAGAATGATATGGTTTGGCTCTGTGTCCCCACTGAAATCTCATGTTGAATTGTAATCCCCAGTGTTGGGGGAGGCACCTGGCAGGAGGTAATTGGATCATGGGGGTGGATTTCCCTCTCGCTGTTCTTGTGATAGTGAGTTCTCACAAGATCTGTTTAAGTGTGTATCACTTCCCCCTTTGATCTCTTTCTCCTGCAACCATGTGAAGAAGTTGCCTGCTTCCCCTTAGCCCTTCC
The DNA here is from genome assembly GCF_037993035.2 of Macaca fascicularis. Classification (NCBI taxonomy): domain Eukaryota; kingdom Metazoa; phylum Chordata; class Mammalia; order Primates; family Cercopithecidae; genus Macaca; species Macaca fascicularis. The sequence continues at coordinate 96,998,852 of NC_088376.1, forward strand.
GCCATGATTGTAAGTTTCTTGAGGCCTCCCAGCCTGTGGAACTGTGAGCCAATTAAACCTCTTTTCTTCATAAATTACCCAGTCTCAGATAGTTCTTTATAGCAGTTTGAGAAGGGATTAATACAGTACTCCATCAATGTGTATAATTATATGTCAATTGAAATTTTTTTAAAAAAGATTACAACTTTCATATGGGTTGTGCATCTGCTAGTGCTCTGCTCTCTCTCTCTCTCTCAATCTCTTTCTGCCTCCCCCACCTCCCCCTCCCTCCCCCTCTCTCTTTCCCTCCCTCCTCTTCTTAACTCACTCAGGAGGAAGCCAGTTGCCATTTTGTGAGCAACCCAGTGTACAGGCCCATAAGGGAAAAACCGAAGCTTCTTGCCAACAACCACAAGTACGCTTGGAAGCAGATCCTGCAGTCCCAATCAAACATCTAAGTGACTGGTGCCCCAGTTAACAGCTTGACTGGAATCTCATGAGAGAGGTTCTGAGCCAGAATCACTCAGCTAAGATGTTCCCAAATTCCTGAATTCTGAAAGCTGTATGAGATAATACATGTTTATTGTTATTTTAAGCAACAGAGTTTGGGAGTAATTTATTATGTAGCAATACACAATATTGTTTGCTTCCTAGGGAAAAAGAAAACAAAGCTCTAGGCATCACACTACCTGATTTGAAAACTAACTACAAAGCTATAACAAATCAGTATGGTACTGGCACAAAAACAGACATAGACCAATGGAACAGGACGGAGATCCCAGAAATAAATCCATGCATTTACAGTCAATTGATTTTCAACAAAAATGCCAAGAACACACAGTGGGGAAATGACAATATCTTCAATAAATGTTGCTGGAAAAACTGAATATCCACATGCAGAAGAATAAAATTAGACCTTCATCTCACACCACATACAAAAATCAACCAAACTGTATTCAAATTTTAAATGTAAGACCTGAAACTATAAAACTACCAGAAGAGGCCAGGTGCAGTGGCTCACACCTGTAATCCCAGCACTTTGGGAGGCCGAGGCAAGTGGATCACTTGAGTCCAGGACTTTGAGACTGTCCTGGGCAAAATCGTGAAGCCCTGTCTGTACAAGTTGCCGAGACCAGCTTGGTTGGGGAGACCCTAACCCTGCGGTGCTAGAGGAATTAAAGACACACACATAGAAATATAGAGGTGTGAAGTGGAAAATCAGGGGTCTCACAGCTTTCAGAACTGAGAGCCCTGAACAGAGATTTACCCATGTATTTATTAACAGCAAGCCAGTCATTAGCATTGTTTCTATAGATATTAAATTAACTAAAAGTATCCCTTATGGGAAACGGGATTAACTAAAAGTATCCCTTATGGGAAACGAAGGGATGGGCCAAAATAAAGGAATAGGTTGGGCTAGTTAACTGCAGCAGGAGCATGTCCTTAAGGCACAGATCGCTCATGCTATTGTTTGTGGCTTAAGAATGCCTTTAAGGCCGGGCGCGGTGGCTCAAGCCTGTAATCCCAGCACTTTGGGAGGCCGAGACGGGCGGATCACAAGGTCAGGAGATCGAGACCATTCTGGCTAACACAGTGAAACCCCGTCTCTACTAAAAAATACAAAAAACTAGCCGGGCGAGGTGGCGGGCGCCTGTAGTCCCAGCTACTCGGGAGGCTGAGGCAGGAGAATGGCGTAGACCCGGGAGGCGGAGCTTGCAGTGAGCTGAGATCCGGCCACTGCACTCCAGCCTGGGCGACAGAGCGAGATTCCGTCTCCAAAAAAAAAAAAAAAAAGAATGCCTTTAAGCGGTTTTCCGTCCTGGGCGGAACCACAACCTTCCAGTGTGGGTATTATGGCCATCATGAATATGTCACAGTGCAGCAGAGATTTTATTTATGGCCAGTTTTGGGGCCAGTTTATGGCCAGATTTTGGGGGGTCCTGTTCCCAACAACAAGTAATACAAAAAAATTCAGCTGGGTGTGATAGTGTGCACCTATAGTCCCAGCTACTAGGGAGGCTGAGATGGGAGGATTGTTTGAGCCTGAGAGGTTGAGGCTGCAATGAACCATGATCACTTCACTGCCCTCTAGCCTGGGCAACAGAGTGAGACCCTGTCTCAAAAAATAAACACCTATCAGAAGAAAACATACGTGAAAAACTCCATGACATTGGTCTGAGCAAAGATTTTTTTAATATCCTAAAAGTAGCATTGGCAACAAAGGCAAAAATACAAATAGGATTACATCAAACTAAAAAGTTTCAGTGCTGTAAAGGAAACAACAGTGTGAAGAGACAGCCTATGGAACGGGGGGAAATATTTGCAAACCATACATCTGATAAGGGGCTCATATCCAAAATATCTAACGAACTCAGTAGCAAGAAAATAACTCAGTTTTCAAAATGTGCAAAGGAGCTGACTAAAGATTTCTCAGAAAAGACATACAAGTGGCCAGCAGATGTATGGAAAAAATGCTCAACATCACTAATCAGGGAAATGCAAATCAAAACCACAATGAGATACCACCTCACACCTGTCAGAATGCCTGTTATCAAGAAGGTAAGAGAGTGTTGGTGAGGATACAAAAAGGAATCCCTGTACACTGTTGATAGGAGTGTAAATCAGTATGGGCATTATGGAAAAGAGTATGGAGGTTCCTTGCAAAATTAAAAATAGAACTACCATATGATCCAGCAATCTCACAACAGGGAATATATCCAAAGGAAATGAAATCAATATGTCACAGAGCTGTCTGCATTCCCATGTTCACTGCAGCAGCATTCTTAATACCAAAGAAAGGGAGTCAGCCTCGGTGACCACCAACAGATGAATGGATGAGGAAAATGCGGTCCATATCCACAAAGGACTACTACTCAGCCTTTAAAAAGAAGCAAATTGCACTTTTGGAGGCCAAGGCGGGCAGATCACGAGGTCAGGAGATCGAGACCATCCTGGCTAACATGGTGAAACCCCATCTCTACTAAAAATACAAAAAATTAGCCAGGTGTGGCGGCATATGCCTGTAGTCCCAGCTACTTGGGAGACTGAGGCAGGAAAATGGCATGAACCCTGGAGATGGAGCTTGCACTGAGCCAAGATCGCACCACTGCACTCCAGCCTGGGTGACAGAGCGAGACTCCGTCTCAAAAAAAAAAAAAAAAAAAAAAAAAAAAAAAAAAAGCAGCAAATCCTGTCATTTGTGACATCATGGATGAAGCTGGAGAACATTAGGTTAAGTGAAATAAGCTAGCCAAAGAAAAATAAATGCTGCATGATGTCACATACAGGGAATGTAAAAACATCAAACTCAGAAACAAAGAGTAAAATGGTGGTTACTGGAGGCTGGGAGGTTGGGGAGATGTTGGTCAAAGGACACAAGATTTCATTTAGGAGGAATAAGTTGAGATCTATCATGTATTATGGTGATTGCAGTTAGTAATATATTGTATATTTGAAAATTGCAAAAGGAGTAGATTTTAATTTTTACTACAAAAATATAAGTATATGAGGTAATACATTTAAATAGCTCGATGTAGCCATCCCACAATGTGTACAGATATCAAAACATCATGATGTGTGCTATACATAGGTAAAATTGTACTTGTCCATTTAAAAAATAAATCAAGGCAGTTTATGGGGTTATCAGGACCTCTGTTCAAACCAGGACCAGCACACACCAACAAATCATTCTTCCTCAGCCCCTTTCCTATTTTATCAGTCCCCAAGAGTTCCTTTAGTTGTCATTCAAGTCACAGCACAATTGAATACATTGCAGCATTTTTACATTCAGGTCATGCCTCCCTAAGAATCTACTCTGGATTGGGTTTGAAGAGCCCTCTCATCTCATCTGATGGTAGATGAGACACAGACTTGAGAGCTGGGCAGTGCTAGGCCCTGGGGATGTGGCAGGCCTGAGCTGAGCCCGTTCTTGCCACCGGGAAGCCTGACCCTGTCCCATCTTCTGGCACTTAGCGCACGTTCTACTAGCAGGTCTTTGGAGGCAAAGTCTCTTATCTGGAACCATCTTTAGAATCAGCAGTAGCACCTGGCTCTGCTGATACTGCCTTGGGAGCTTGGAGGATCACAGAGCAGGCTAGGAGCCAGGCCCAGGATGTGGGAACAAGCAGCTCCACCTGCCTTGTTCCAGCCCCAGGGAGCTCCAGCTGGGTTTCTAGGTCACATGCCCACCACTTGGCTGTGATGGGTGATAAGGAGGATCTGGGAAGACTTCATATTACCATTTGGGGGAGGCAGGTAACTGGTCTGAACATTCTCCTCCCCTCCTGCCCCCTGTGATGAGGAGAAGATGATCCCTGGATAAGTTCACTGATGGGAGAGGGGAGGGCATTTGAGTTGTCCAAAAAACAGCAGTCCATCACAGCTTTGCTTCTCCTTTGTACCTGGTGATATGGTTTGGATCTGTCCCCACCCAAATCTCATCTCAAATTGTAATCCGCAGTGTTAGAGGAGGGGACTGGTGGGAGGTGATTGGATCCCAGTGGTGGAGCTCTCATGAATGGGTTAACACCATCCCCCACTCCCCCCTTGGTACTGTATAGTGAGTGAGTTTCACAAGATATGGTTGCTTAAAAGTGTGTAGCACTGGCCGGGTGTGGTGGCTCATGCCTGTAATCCCAGCATTTTGGGAGGCCAAGGAAGGGGGATCACCTGAGGTCAGGAGTTCAAGACAAGCCTGGCCAACATGGTGAAACCCCATCTTTCCTAAAAATACAAAAATCAGCCAGGCATGGTTGTGGGCACCTGTGATCCCAGCGACTTGGGAGGCTGAGGCAGGAGAATCACATGAACCCAGGAGGTGGAGATTGCAGTGAGCCGAGATGGCGCCATTGCACTCCAGCCTGGGAAACAAAGAGAGAATCTGTCTCAAAAAAAAAAAAAAAAAAAAAATTAGCTGTGCATGGTACTGTGTGCCTATAGTCCCAGCTACCCAGGAGGCTGAAGCAGGAGGATCACTTGAACCGGGGAGGGGAAGGTTACAGTGGGCCATGATGGTGCCACTGCACTCCAGCCTGGGCAACAGAGCGAGTCTCCATCTCAAAAAAAAAAAAGTGTGTAGCATCTCCCCACCTCTGTCTTCCTCCTGCTCCAGCCATGTGAAGTGCTGGCTCCGCCTTCATCCTCCACCTTGATTGTAAGTTTCCTGAGGCCTTCCCAGAAGCTGAGTAGATGGTGTCATGCTTTCTGTACAGCCTGCAGACTCACGAGCCAGTTAAACCTCTTTTCTTTATAAATCCCCAGTCTCAGGTGTTTTATAGCAGTGCAAGAACGAACCAGTACACCTGACAGAGAATCTTTGCATGTGTAACCACCCAGTGGGTTCTTCCTGCCCCTTTCCCAGAGAGAGCTGATTTATCAAGACAGGGGAATTGCAATAAAGGCTTTAATTCACCGAGAGCCAGCTGAACAGGAGACTGGAGTTTTACTATTACTCAAATCAGTCTCCCTGAGCATCTGGAGGCTCGGGTTTTTCTGAAGTAGTTTGCGGGAAGGGGTGGGGATAGCTAGCCAACAGGTGCTTGCTGATGACTGGTTGGGGGTGCTATCATAGGGGTGTGGGAAACGGTCCTCCACGCTGAGTTAAGTGGCTGGCTTCTGGATGAGGCCACAGGAGAAGTTGGTGGGTCCATGTGGAGCCATTTTTTGTTAGACATGCAAAAAACCCAAAAAGATATCTCAAAAGGCCATTCTTAGGCTCTACAATTGTGATGTTACCTGCAGGAGTAATTGGGGAAGTTGCCCATCTGGTGGCCTCTGGAATAACGGCTGGCAATGGTCTATATCAACACCTTAGCAGACAGAATTCAGGCTCCTCTATCGTCCTAGCCTGGTGACCTCTCATTAGCTAACGAGAGACCAAGTTGAGTGTACAAAGGCAGTTAAGTACTGGGGAAAGGCTATTATTTAAACTAAAGTAAGTATCTTCCAAAGTTAGCTTGGCCTAAGCACAGGAATAATTAAGGGCAGCTTGAAGGCCAAAGGCAAAGTGGCGGTTGGCAGATGAGATCGTCTACACTGCCGTAATTTTTTCACTGTTAACAATTTTAGCAAAGGTGGTTTCAAATGGATGTATCACACCTGAAGATGGTTACTGTCAATTTCCAGCTTCACTGAATTCTCCCCTGTGCCTTTTTCTTCCCTTTGAGTCCCCAGGATTGCTCAGTCGTTCCCTTGGGCAAGACACTGGGCTGGCTGGTGTGAACACAAAAGGGAGCTATACACAGCCCTGCCCTTAGGCACCTACCAGCTGGGGAAGGACACATTCAGCAGGAAATGCTCCCAGAGCTCTATCAGCACTTGTTTTTATTTTTATAGTTTAGTTCTTATAAAAAAAGAAGGCCTAGAGGTCCTTTGCTTTCAGGTTATACATTTGTTGAGGTGGGATGTATTGTCCGAACCTACCTCTACATAACTGTTCATTTGTTTTGGGCACTTTTAGAAGCGAATCTGGGCTTGGACCTTTACCATGTGTAATCCGTTACAGCCTCTGCTTTCCATTCTGCTTCTTTTTCTACATTTTATTATCCAAAGGGAGGTTTTTTGTTTTTTGAGATGAAGTCTCACTGTATTGCCCAGGCTGGAGTGCCAAGGCTCACTACAACCTCCGCCTCCTGGGTTCAAGCAATTCTCCTGCCTCAGCCTCTCAAGCAGCTGGGATCACAGGCGCCCACCAGCACACCCAGCTAATTTTGTATTTTTAGTAGAGATGGGGTTTCACCATGTTGGCCAGGCTGGTCTCAAACTCCTGACCTCAGGTGATCCACCTGCCTTGGCCTCCCAAAGTGCTGAGATTACAGGCGTGAGCCACTGCACCCAGCCAGGTTTTGTTTTTTATATATGAAAACTCTGAAGTCCTCTTGCTAGGAGCATTGCCTTCCTCCGGATGGTGTAAACGAGCACAGGTTTTCATGTTGCTATGGTTTGAATGTGTCTCCTCCAGAATGCAGGTGTTGAAACTTAATAGCCAGTGTGTTAACAGGTGGGGGCTTTAAGCGGTGATTAGAGTGTGAAGGCACCTCCCTCGTGAATGGTAATAAGGCCCTCGTAAAAGAGGCTGCACACAGCATTGAGCCGGCTTGCCTGCTGCCGGTGAGGATGCGGTAATCCCCTCTTCCGGAGGATGCTGCAACCAGGCGCCATCCTGGAAGCAGAGAACAACTCTCACCAGACAACTGAACCTGTTGGCACCTTGACCGTGGACTTCCCACCTTCCAGAACTGTGAGAAATCGAGTTTCTGTTCTTTATAAATCACCTAGTCTCAGATATATATTCTCGAGACAGTTCTTGCTCTGTCACCCAGGCTGGAGTGCAGTGGTGTGATCTCAGCTCACTGCAACCTCCACCTCCCGGGTTCACGCGATTCTCCTGCCTCAGCCTCCTGAGTAGCTGGGATTACAGGTGCCCACCACCATGCCCGGATAATTTTTGTATTTTTAGTAGAGACAGGGTTTTGCCATGTTGGTCAGGCTGGTCTCGAACTTCTGACCTCAGGTGATCCACCCACCACAGCCTCCCAAAGTGCTGGGATTACAGGCGTGAACCACTGTGCCGGCCAGTCTCACGTACTTTGTTATAGCAGTACAAAACAGACTAAGACATGTTTTCATAGGTGTCTGCACATGTCTCTCAAGTCTGGGGTTTATTGAAGGGCATGATGGGTGGTGTACATCCAAGTTCCTTTTCTCTGTGACGTGGACTAACTGTCCTAACATTAATCAAGAACTGAGCCAGGGAGGGTGAGCGGAGGTGGGGGAAGGGCCTCAGAGAGCCTTCCTGGCAGGAGGGGTGCCAGGCTGTGTGGTTTCTTTAGGACCTGGGGCCACTGACAGAGCTTCCGGCTTATGTGGCTCTCGGTCCAGGGGCATATGGCAGGGATGGTGGGCGGGGTGGCATCTGGACACCGTGGCTGGCCCAGGCTTCTGCCCCATCTGCGACCTGCGTGTGCCAGGTTCTGGGTGTGCGTCGAGGCTCTGTTCAACGTGATGGGTTTCTAGGCAGGGCCCGGGGCGAGGGTTCTGAACCACCAGGGTTGAGAATCACTGTGGTTATCCGTCCAGCTTGGTGACACACCCCACCTGGCCTATCTGTGTGTAAATGGCCTGGACACCCCTTTTATAAGCTATAATGAAGGGCTATAATGAAGCCACCAGCTACAAACACTACTATGCACAGCCACTTTATTCTCCCCAGTCACCCGGGAGGGTAGCTGCTATTATCTCCATTTTCCTCAGAAGAAACTGGCTTCAGAGACCTGCCAGCTAATGAGTTGTATTTGGAGCTTGGGGTGTGCGACTTCCAATTTACCTGGAATGAACAGTAAAAGCCCTGACGGGAAAGCACGTATTCCCACAGAACGGCTGCGTGTAAGGGTGTTTAAAAGCTCCTCCCTAGATTCCCAGGCAGCGGCTCCCCATGCTCGCTCAGTGCCCACTCAGAGGTGTGGCTGCGCAGGGGCCATCCAAGGGCAGCAGGAATCCACAGTCTGCTTTCCCTGAAACGCGACCCGCAGAACTTGTGAGAGGCCCGCTAGAGTGCACTGTCAGGGGCCAGTTTGTAATCTGTGCTATGTGTGGGGGAGTCAGAGGCGCTGAGAAGGGCCTGCAAATGGGAAAGGGCTGATTCTGCCAGATGAGGGTGCCCTGCAGGGGGTTCTGGTTGTCTGGGAGGGTGCCCACCTTGGAGGGCTTCTCCTGGGCCGCATGTCTCGCGTGTCCTCTTGCAGCTGCTTTCCCAGCCCCTGAAGTGTGTGACATACTAAAAGAAGCTGACCCCTGGGGTTATGCAGGTGTGGTCACATCCCCAGAGTGAGGACCGGGGAATCCTTGAGCAAATGACTGGCCTCTCCCTACTCTGTTTAAAAAAAAAAAAAAATGTGGCCGGGTGCGGTGGCTCAAGCCTGTAATCCCAGCACTTTGGGAGGCCGAGACGGGCGGATCACGAGGTCAGGAGATCGAGACCATCCTGGCTAACACGGTGAAAACCTGTCTCTACTAAAAATACAAGAAAATTAGCCGGGCGAGGTGGTGGGCGCCTGTAGTCCCAGCTACTCGGGAGGCTGAGGCAGGAGAATGGCGTGAACCCGGGGGGGCGGAGCTTGCAGTGAGCCGAGATCGCGCCACTGCACTCCAGCCTGGGGCACAGAGCAAGACTCCGTCTCAAAAAAAAAAAAAAAAAAAAAAAAAAAAATGTGTGTTGGGGAGGCCGGTGTTCCCGGCTGCTCACTGCAGCATCCGCAGCCACTCTGGTGAATTCGGGCCCACAGTCAGGGCCTACGATTCAGTAATCTCCTGAGTGCCAAGTATATGCCGGACGCTGTCCTTTGCAATGGGGACAAGCAGGGAGTAGGTCGGACATGGTCTTCCCTCTGGAGGGGACAGAGGTGACACCCTGCACAGACAACACAGTGTGAGACATTGTGACGTGGAGGGTGTGCCTGCTGAGGGCACGGGAGGGACCTGAACCTGTGTAAAACTTCTCCTTTCTATTTTTAAAATTTGGACTCCTCCATCTTGCTTCTGATCTAATCTTTCATTTCTTTACCCAGCAAAGGAATAGAAAGAAAAGTTCTTTGCAAGTTACCACTCCACAGAAATCAGAGCAGATCCCTGCAGAAATTGAGCAGCAGCTTAGAATGTTGGAGTCAGTGAATTCTAGCATCCAGGTGACCTCAAGAGTTCAGGGTGCCAGCTTCTCCCACCCAAACACAGACACCAGTTTTGGCCCCAGGGGCTGGGAAGGAGTGGGAGGGAGACTCTGGGGTGAGTGTTCCAGAAAGCAGAGGACAGGAAGCAGTCTGTGGCCAGCAGGGAGCTCTGCAGCCACCAGGGGCAGCTACATTCTCAAGTGCTGTGTGCCCAGGGAAGTCTGCCCAGAGTGGGGACAGGCCCTGCTCAGCATCTGGCCGGGCACAAGGAAGGCGAGGCTGAATCGGCAGGGCTGACACGGTGGCTCAGGGCAGGGAGGACTCAATCAGCAGGGGAAGGGCTTCATGGAGTAGGTGTCACTGTCCTCTCCCCTGAGAAAGTAGACAGGGAAGGAGAGGCGACAGCCTGAGCTGAGCCCATCAGTGGGGAGTCACCTGCAGGTGACAGGCCCATCCTGTACCCAGTCAGTTCTGACCTTACGGAACCCAGAAGTTACAGCGCTAACGTTGCTCTGATTCACGATTGTCCTGCTTTATTCTACGGAGCTCTGCAGGAGGCATGTTTGTGGGAGAGGGTGGGGCAACTTGGCCTTCACACCCTAGCCAGCGGCGTGGAGGCGGCGGTGCTTGGAAGGGCCCCTGGTGCCCCTTCATCTGCCCCTTCTTCCTGCCATCAGGGGGATGGAAACTCCCCCAGCTCTCCAGGAGGGGCAGTGTGGCCCGTTAGGAAGAGCAAGGCACAGCCCCATCATGGCCCCTGTGTGAGCCAAACAAGGCACTGGGCCTCTGAAAAATACAGACCATAAAAATGATGTTTCATCTGCAGCAAAGGTCCCAGCAACATGTGGGAAAATGCTTTACAAAGGTCACATATTACTTGTGGAAAAAGAAAGCCCACAGGGGCCTCCATCAATGAACTGCAGTGAATAAATCATTCAGAGCTTTGGGGATCCTTCTAGAAGCAGCGTATTTCCACTCAGCTCTGCTTGCTGAAAGTGTTTTTCCGAAGATGCTGCTCCAGAGTCAGATGTCTGTGACTTGCCCAGAGCTGCAGGAAAGGCCTCCTGGGGCTCCATCTTCTGGAGGCGGGGCGGACTCCAGGCCCCCGGTTGGGGGGTTGGGGGGGAGTCTGAGCTCCCAGTGGGTGTCCCCAGCTGATCAAAGGCCCCATCCCAGGGGCCTCCTCTCTCAGGGCAATCCATGGCCATCTTTCACCAATCTCCTCACACCACATCCTGGGTCCTCTCTGAAGCTTTCCCCAAGGAAAACGGCAGTTTGACACCTGTCCACCTGCTCCAGGGACACACCACACCTGTGCCAAGGAAGCGAGTTTTCCCATCTCACTCTTCCTGAGGGCAGGACTGTCTCTGGCTCACTCCTATGTCTTCCCTGGCACAGTCAATAGTTACTGAGTGTCGAGCATATACCAGGCACTTGGTGAGACAGAGTCTGTGTTGCTGTCCTTTAAGTCACTATCTTTTTCGAGTAAACTTTTGATGAACAGAATATTCACAAACCATATGTGTACCACTAGATTAACTCACAGTGTGAACACACCGGTGTCACCAGCACCCAGAGGTCCCCTGGATTCCTCCGTCACACCACACCCCCCAGGTGAACCACGACCCTGACTACTAGTGTAGATGGTTGTGCCTGTTTGGAATTTGGTACCAATTGAGTGATACATCAAGTCCCCCTGGGGAAGTGGCTTCTTTCACTCAGTGGTGTGTCTGTGTGACTCATCCATTCTGTTCATCCTCATTGCTGAAGAGCATCCCGCTGACTGGCTGCGCCATAGTTCATCTCTTCTGTTGTTAGTGGGAATTCAGTTGTCTCCAGTACTGGCCTGTCAGCATTTTTGCTTCTGTCTTTTGGTGGACGTAGGTGTCCATTTGTCAGGTATAAACTTAGGAATGGTTTTGCAGGGTCAGGGGGTAGATGTCATTAGTACCTTGTTGAATGCATACATGCCTGATGAATGAACAAGCCTCTGGCTCTGGGGGCAACAGGATAGGCAAGATGGGACATGGTACACACGCGCCCACACGCGCTCACACACTCAGTCTTTTCCTGAGCTTGACCCTAAGTGCAGGGCCTGCCATCTGCCTTCTGCCTCAGCCAGGGGGGTAGCCGGCTCTAGAGCCTGGCAGGATCTGCTGTTAAGCTGCTGGGTGGGGCTCGGTTGGGTCCAGCCTAACAGGCCTGGGGCTCTGAGGGGACCTCAGCTTCACATTTGAAGTTTTGTTTTGATTTTTGAGACAAGGTCTCACTCTGTCACATACACTAGAGTGTAACAGCGCAATCATGGCTCACTGCAACCTTCACCTCCCAGGCTCAAGAGATCCTTCCACCTCATCCTCCCAAGTAGCTGGGACTACAGGTGTGGGCGCTTAGCTAGTTTATTTTTATTTTTGTAAGGAGGTGGTCTCACGTTGTTGTCCAGGCTTTGTCTCAAGCTCCCAGGCTCAAGTGATCCTCCTGCTTCAACCTCCCAAAGTTCTGAGATTACAGGGATGAGCCACCACGCTGGGCTCACCTTGAGGCACTTATGAGAGAAGCTGTAGTCCCCCATTCCTGACATCTGTTCCCTCAGATCCCTGTGCTGACCATCTCAAAGGTCAGCATTGGGTCCTAGTAGTCTTAGGGGCCATGTCTGAGCCTCTAGCAAACTTGGGGCCTGATGGTTTGCCCAATCCAGCCTCTTTTTTTTCTTTCAAAGACAGAGTCTCACTCTGTCACCCAGGCTGGAGTACAGTGGCATGATCTCGGCTCACTGCAACCTCCACTTCCTGGGTTAAAGCAATTCTCCTGCCTCAGCCTCCTGAGTAGCTGGGACTACAGGTGCATGCCACCACACCTGGCTAATTTTGTATTTTTAGTAGAGGTGGGGTTTCACTATGTTGGCCAGGATGGTCTTGATCTCCTGACCTCGTGATCCACCTGCCTCGGCCTCCCAAAGTGCTGGGATTACAGGCGTGAGCCACCGCGCCCGGTCCAGCCTCTTCTCTCTAGATGAGTCAGCCCATCCTCCTCCAGGATGCCCATAGCACCCACCCCCATACCACCCTGCCTCATCTCCACCTGAGATGGGGTTTCCAGGTAACTGCCTCCCTTTATACTCACCACTGCTGGCCTCTCCGTGACCCCTCAGCCCCTCTCTAAGTGGCATAATGTGGGCCTAGGTGACTCCCTGATTGACTCAGAAGGCACTGGATAGCTCTAGGAATTCACTGCCTGTGGCCCTTGGAAATGATGAAGGGGAGGCAGAAATCCTTTCAGGATAGGACTGACCTCTTTGGTCCCCCAGTGATGTGAAGGGACCTCAGTGACTTCTAGTTGGACGGGCTGATCTTCCACTGGCCTGTTGGTGACTCATCAGAGATCTCCACTGTGTGCCCCATGTTCATCCAGGTGTCTGAGTTTCCCGAGGAACCCTCATTTGGTTTCCTCAGGAAGCCCAAATGCCTGGTGTGCTCCCCACATCAGGGAAGCCTCTAAATCAGGCTAGAATCGCCTCATTCTAGATTCTTAGGGAAAACAGGCTCTGTGAATCCCCTGTGCAACTCACACCTGGGCCCCAGTGAACCTCCCCTCCCGGCACTGCGTGGCCTCCCGGCTCTCCCTGAGACCTCCGGAGTCCTGTCTGACTCTCCCGGCTCTCCCTGAGACCTCCGGAGTCCTGTCTGACTCTCCCGGCTCTCCCTGAGACCTCCGGAGTCCTGTCTGACTCTCCCGGCTCTCCCTGAGACCTCCGGAGTCCTGTCTGACTCTCCCGGCTCTCCCTGAGACCTCCGGAGTCCTGTCTGACTCTCCCGGCTCTCCCTGAGACCTCCGGAGTCCTGTCTGACTCTCCCGGCTCTCCCTGAGACCTCCGGAGTCCTGTCTGACTCTGCCGGCTCTCCCTGAGACCTCCGGAGTCCTGTCTGACTCTGCCGGCTCTCCCTGAGACCTCCGGAGTCCTGTCTGACTCTGCCGGCTCTCCCTGAGACCTCCGGAGTCCTGTCTGACTCTCCCGGCTCTTCCTGAGACCTCCGGAGTCCTGTCTGACTCTCCCGGCTCTTCCTGAGACCTCCGGAGTCCTGTCTGACTGCTTAGCGTGGTGACGCTCATAGACCAGGATGGCTTTTCCAGGTCCTTCTGCAGATAAACGGGTGTGCTTGTATTTGCTCTGTGAATTTTGGTATTGCAATTCACACAGGCAGATTCTAAACATGAGGGCTGAAATGTACTCCTTTCTTTACTGCACAGAGCCCTGGTTGAGGCAGATATGAGAGGCTCATGGCTGAGTAATCATTCAGGATCTACACAGTCACCTGAAGTAGACTGGCCCGGGAGGTGAGTCCAAAGCAGATGCTACTGAGGACATGCAATAGGTGAGGGAAGCAATCAGTATCGAAGGTCCCAATCACAATGGAGGTAGCAGCGAGGGGGACAGGAGAAGCGGCTTCTTAAAGAGCCAACCCGGCAGGCGTGGTGGCTCACGTCTGTAATCCCAGTACTTCGGGAGGCCGAAGCAGGTGGATCGCAAGGTCAGGAGGTCGAGACCAGCCTGGCCAACATAATGAAACCCGTCTCTACTAAAAACACAAAAATTAACTGGGCGTGGTGGTGCACACCTGTAGTCCCAGCTACTCGGGAGGCTGAGGCAGGAGAATCACTTGAACCTGAGAGTTGGAGGTTGTGGTGAGCCGAGATCGTGCCACTGCACTGCAGCCTGGGCAACGGATCAAGACTCCTTCTCAAAAAAAAAAAAAAAAAAAAAGCCAACCCGAGGCCAATTCCCAAGATGAGTTCTTAGGCCCAACGGCCACGCTTGAGCATGAGCTAGTTAGTGCCTGTTCTCCAGATCAGACTCAGATCTAGGTCAAGCCAGGCTGGCGCACAGTGATGTGGCACTAAGGGCAACCTCAGGCGATACCCGAGGGCTGAGCTGTAGTTCCCTTGATGCAAGGGATGCCCTCTCAGCCTCAGCTGTGGGGCGAAGAGAAAATGGGTTGCAAAACAGGGCAGGGTTTGACTGCAGGGGCTCCGCAAGTGGCAGAGCAGCAAGGCTGGGTTTGGAATCAGACATCTGGGGCTCTGACCTTGCTAATTCCTGCTGTGTGACCTTTAGAGTTAACTGTTGGCTGCTTCGCAAGAAACTCGCCAATATCCCTGCCCTGTCCACCACACAGAGTTGATGCGTCTAGCAGTTAAGCTGCCATCTGGGAAAATGCTTTGTAAACTGCAGGTCCCTGTTCACACATTGTGGTGTTCTGCTGATCCACGATGCTGTGTTATTTTGTCATCATCTTTGTCCTGGGAGAAATCATCTGGGGTTTGACAACAGGTGACCAGCTAGGTGTCATACAGTGCCAGGATGGTCCCCCCGGATCCCAAGCTTTCTCATCTCCGATCTCCAGAGTCACACACAGCTTCAGGCTGGGGATTGAGGAAGACAGGAGGAGAAGCCTTACCCCTTTCTCCGACCCACCTGGCCCATGAACTCTCCAGCCATGAAAGGGGCCACTCCTCTGTGGAGGCCCATTAGCTTCAGGACACACACTCCCAGCCCAGCTGCTAGTCTCTTCCAGCGGGTACATGAGCAGCTATGGCCACGGCCTCGACTCACTTCCATGCATGGATCCAGCAACATTGGGCTCCACAGGTACTCACTGTCCTAGGACTTGACATCTTCAAAAGAACTTACTGGGTTGTTTCTGATTGTAAAAGTAATGTATCTTCATTTTAGAAAAGTAGAAAATTTACAACAAAAACACTATTAATCTTGGCACATTTGCTTTTGCCTTGCTTTTTACTTTATTTCCATAAATTTCCCATATATCCGATTCCTGAAGAATTCCATCTGACCTCTAACTGCCCCTCTCTAAACTCTACCGCAGGGAGGCCGAGTCCTGAGATCCTTCTTACTCCCTTCAGCACAGAACTGGGGTGGGACAGTAAGGGTTAAGAGCTTTACCAATTCCCAGTGATTGAATTGTAATGAGGATGAGATGCTAAATTAAAGTTTATTGCAGAATAAAAGTGTGTGCAGTCAGCATTTGTAAGAGGCTACAATGAGATGCCTTCCAGGACCGTAGCAATACAGTTAGGTAGAGAGTTAAAACAGTAGAGTGCACACGCAGATGAGATGCGCTGTCTGCAGGAATCACTTGAAAAGATCAGTTAGCTTTAGGGAAGGCAGAACTAGTCTTGAATGCTAGTCAAGAGGTGATTAAACATGAAAGAAGCAATGGCCTCATCAGAGTGTAGAGATATTTGCAGAAACAAGGCCTGGGGTGGGGGGTGGGGCTACTGTATGGAGGACAAAGAAGGGCACAAAGATTGAAGCCTGTCAGTGTTTCTCCTCCACTGTGTAGGGACCAGGTGCACCGCGATAGATGAGGCACTAGTCGGTGGGAAGGTGTCTGCTGGGTTAGGGGGATGGAGCAATGCAGACAATGGCCAAGAGTGCGGACTCTCGAGCCAGAGTGACCGGGTTCAGACACTGGCTGCCATTCCTGTACAAGCTGTGCCACGCTGGGCAAAGATGTGGACTTCTTGAGCTCTTTTCCTGATCTGTGAAACGTGGCTGCTGTAATCTCCCTCACAGGGTTGCTGTGAAGACTACACATAGAAAGCTTAAGGTAGCCATTGAGCTATAATCAATATTAACAAGGATTTGATTACTGATAAATAATGACTTTATTTAGCAGTTCCTAGGAAGGTTGTTCAATAGAAGCCAACCCCTGAAGCTGTTCTTTTCCCAGTAGGGACTTGCCACCACTGGGGCCTGGCCCCTGAGCCTTGGTGACCAGGCAACCCCAAGGCTCTGCAGGGCAGCAGCCTCCCTCGATGCCCAATCTTCAGTCAGAACTGCAGCCAACACTGCCTGACATGGCATGTGTAAGCCGAACGGAAAGGCTGTAACTGCGTGTGAAATAAATGCTATTTGGTGGGGGGATATCAAGTTTTATTTGCTATAAACCCAATGTAGCCAGAGTTCTGGGAGTTGTGAGTGGTGACTATGAGTAGATACTGTGGATGGTACAATTTATCTGCACCTCATGAGGTCTTGTAAAGTTTTAATGTGGTAATAGGCATACACTATTTCCTAGCACGTTGGAAAGAGCTGGTATATAAATGTTTCACACTTTGCAAACGTGAGTTTCTGTTTTGGGGTCGGGTGGGAGGCATTACCCTACACTCCAAAATAGCAGATTTGTTCTGGTATAAAAGAAAAAAAAGCACGTTTATTTTACAAGGCAGTATTTTCCTAAAGTGTTACATATCAAGGAAAGTTGAGCTGTCTGTAGGAAAACAGTATAATTTTAGGAAATTACAGAAGAGTCAACATTGTGCTTAAAACTTTAAAATAGTTTTTAAAAATAGCAGTTAAGTGAATATTGCCAGGTATGAACAGCCTTAAAAAGTGAGGTGGACACGACGACATAGAAGCTCAGTGTTAAAGCCGCTAGTGACAGGTCGCTTTGAGAAGTGCTCAGGCTACTAAGAGAACACTGCTTCAACCTTAATCAACAAAAGAATTCATAACACTAACTAAAACATGGCCTTTTCCTACAATAGCTGACTCTCAGTTATCTACGGTGATGAAGAAGAGCAGTGACAATGTTTAAATGGTGAATCATTCCAAAATGAATGTTGAGAAGTGCCCTGTTTATGTTTTGATGTGAGAGACACTGACATCCGGGAACTTACAGCACTGATCACGTGCATGGAACTCCCACTGGCTTCTCCCTTCTTCCCTCCTCCTCAATGGGAGAAGACAAAACCGTACTACTGAAAAGCCTAAAATACAACTGGCCTCCTCAGTTCTGGTTCACACCTCCTCTGGAGAAGGGGACAGAAGAGAAAACTGTTAAAACTTTGTTTTCCTCATGTAAAAAAGCCAGAGCGTGATAATAAAATTTTGCAAACAAGATGCAGGAATAATTAAGAGCTGACTGGATGAATATTTTAACTTGTGCCTTTTTTCCTGCCCAGTAGTACCCGCACCACTAAACTGAGCTGGATCTGTGGACAGCTTTATAAATTATCCATGTGTGTATCCTATTACCCAAGTCAAGAATTAAATTAGCATAAAGGGAGTTTGTTATCGGTCCCAAAACACTTGTGATGGTTCAAATAGACCAAGAAGTGGAGGTAAGAAGGAAAGCCACCACTCCCAAGATAGAATCAAATCCCACATCAAATCCAAAAAATATTTCAGGAAAACAACCACATCGTGTTGTTCTGCTCTTGATGCTTTTGTTTTTGTTTTGTGCTGTATGCCCTTGAGCTACAAGTCTTCCTCCCAGGAAAGCAACTGTTCTTCAGGGCTGTCCTCAGATTCTTATTTCATATCTTAAAAATTGCCTCGGAAAAAAGACCTAGATGTGACAGTAAACCCTTATTTTTTAATATACAAAAGAGTTGTGACCACAAAAGCATTGTAATCGTCATTTCTTGGAAAAGTTATAAGCATATTTGAAACTTGAAACTTCTAAAATCTTGGTTAGAGAACACAATTAAAGTCTACATTTAGTGGAATTAAGCTTCCATCTAATAGCTTTTAAACCAACTTTCCAAAAGTAGGAGTGGTACCGGGTTCCATGTAAACCCAAGAAAGCAGTTTATCCATCCACACAGCCCAACCCTTGCTCCAATGAGCATACTGGGTCCAAATTATAAAGCTTTCACATCTGTCAGTGTGCAAGTGTTAACCACAGGCTACTTCATGCGATTGTGTTCAATGTTATAGTGCATGTTGCAGTCTAAACATTTTCTAAAGTGCCTATAAGTATACAAATTAGCAACATAATATCAGCGTTACAGAGAATTCCTTCATATAATATAGAATAGAATAGGCCTAGAATTTAAAGTGAAACTACACATTTTTATATCTGTTTCAGTTGGTTTTGGAATGCAAGCATAAACAATTCCAGTTCAACAATATATTTCAGAGTATTATCAACAGTGCTAGGACAAAAATAAATCTTGTGCTTATTTAGAAAAGGTCATTTTGAGATCCAGGAGTATCTGATACTTAGAATCCAATGGAACGTCTTTAATTCTATATAGTAGATAGTAGTAAGTGAAGCTTAGTGAGTTTTTAATTATAAAGAGGTTGTGCAAATATTTAAGGTGATTATCAACTATTACATCCAAAAATTTCATTAAAATTGTGTCTAATCAGAAGGGCAGTTCAGGAGTTTAAAAAAAACAGGAACCTAGACAAAGTCCTAGATAGTACTGAGAGAGGGCCCAAGCCTGTCACTGAGCCAGCTGCAGAAATATGGCCCCGTGACCACGTATATCCATGGCTTTAGACATCTGGTTATCTGGTTGTTGACTCAATTGGTTTAGTGGGTGGGAATGTGGGCCTATAAAGAACATTGACAGGGCCGGGTGCGGTGGCTCACACCTGTAATCCCAGCACTTTGGGAGGCTGAGGCGGGTGGATCACGAGGTCAGGAGACTGAGACCATCCTGGCTAACATGGTGAAACCCCGTCTCTACGAAAAATACAAAAAACTAGCTGGGCGTGGTGGTGGGCGCCTGTAGTCCCAGCTACTCGGGAGGCTGAAGCAGGAGAATGGCGTGAACCCAGGAGGCAGAGCTTGCAGTGAGCCGAGATCGCGCCACTGCACTCCAGCCTGGGTGACATGAGCAAGACTCCATCTCAAAAAAAAAAAAAAAAAGAACATTGATGGGAATGGTGTAGAGGAGAAAGCCCCTGTATACTCCCATCTGGAGAACGGGCTCGCCCACAGGGTAGATCTAGACAGGGCCCTGGTGTTGCTGTTACAAACCTGAGTGCGTGGCGCGTGACTGCACTGCTATGGCCTGACACGTGGCTTGCAGGCATTTGGCTTCCACACGTGCCTTCAGTGGGCCACTCATGCAAGGGAGGCACCGAGAACCTCGGGCAGGGCTCATCAGATGTCCCTGTGCCACCTGGGCCATGCCCTAGACAGGGGGAAGCTCCTCATGTCCACACCTGCCTCCACCTGCCCTCTCTTGTGCCTGTCCCTAGAGCTCCTCTGATCCTCTTCTTGTTTGTCTTGTCGAGTCTTTAAATTTCAGCAAGTGGAGACTTTATGCTGCATTCTCATTCAGCATAGAACGTTCTGGCTCACACTGTTTGCAAAGGAAAATGCATACTCTGCCTTCTAAACCTATAGATGTCTTGGCCACCTAAACCTAAAAAAGTTCTATCTAGTAAATGACTTAAATTATACATACAACTGGGAAAGCAGATTCTTCCTTGAGTAGTTTGTGAATGATGCCAGAGGGAGACTTCAGGGAAGAACACAACTTTTTCTTATAAATCTGGCCGGGCGTGATGGCTCACACCTGTAATCCCAGCACCTGGGGAGGCCGAAGTGGGTGGATCACAAGGTCAGGAGATCGAGATCATCCTGGCTAACACGGTGAAAGCCAGTCTCTACTAAAAATACAAAAAATTAGCCAGGTGTGGTGGTGGGCACCTGTAGTCCCAGTTACTCAGGAGGCTGAGGCAGGAGAATTGCTTGACCCCAGAACGCGGAGGTTGTAGTGAGCCAAGATCACGCCACTGCACTCCAGCCTGGGCAACAACAGGGAAACTCCATCTCAAAAAACAAACAAAACCAAATTAATTTGACATAGAGATGTACCATAATGGTGCCAGAGCACAAGGGCATCTCAGAGCACAATGGCCTGAAAGCACGCTTCTGGATAGTTAGGATGGAAGTATTGTTCTGTCTCCAACTCTGATGTGCTCATTAGGCCATACTGAAAATTTCCAGGATTTGTAACGATGCCTCATGGATAGAAGGTTTGGAGAAATGGCAGTTAACTGACTCACAAGAGTACCTGGTACAAATGGAGAGCAGAATTCTGGAGAGAGCTAAAGAAGAAAGAATTGGTCACTATTTTGTGCGTGTGAGGGAGAGAACACATACGGACAGTTAGTGTGGGAAAGTAAGTCACTATTACACAGAATATTTTCTCCTGACTTAGCAGCGAACTATTTCAACTGCTTTTGCATTTGCATAAAAATCCATGCATCATACTGAATTCTAATCCATTCCTCACTTAAGCCATACTAATGCTTCATACAACCAAATGAAGCAGAATTAATCAAACCTATTAGATTCAGTCCTAATCCCTAAAGGGCTTCTGTCTTTAGCATTTCCATGCTAAAACTATTAGTTGGTTTTTCTTAAGATGTCAGATGTGGCTGCCTCCTAAATGTGATACCTATATAACTTCCTAAGAGATCTTCCCAGACTTGAACAATTAAAAGCAGAGAAATATTGGGGAACCCACCCAAGAGGCCAGCTCAAATGCTGAAACACCTTCCCCAGCTGGCCCGAGCCAAGTAAATCTCATCCTTCCCCTGGGTTCCCAGAGCTTTCTGGGTGTCATGAGTTGAATGTGTCATATATAGGACTGGGCCCCTTCATGGTGGGAATCAGGTCTTATTCATGCTGTGTCCCCACAGCACCCTACAGGGGACAGGTGCTCAGCTAAAGCTGGATTGAGCATGAGACGGATGAGGTCATCTCCTCATGTGAACGTCTAGCTCAGCCCCAGTCATGGAGCCTTGTACAGACATTGGCCACAAACCATGGACTGAACTGGCCTCCAGTGACCTCCCGGAAGTAAGCCGAGGCAGCTCTGATCCAGACCCAGTGCAGGTGTGGGGAGAAGGGGAAGGGAAGAAACGGCATCTACCAGTGCACACTCAGTAGGGAGTGCTGCTTGCGTAGGACAAGCAGGACAGGACGGGAGTGCCTGTGAACATGCCAAAGGGAATGGCAAGAGTCTCTCTGTGAAGGACTGGCTACTGAGAAAACACTGGTTCCTTCCCTTTGGGTACCTCCTCAATCTGATCCAAGATACTCTGCGACCATCACTTCACCGCCTTCAAATCTCCCAGTGAAATTAAGGCTGGGTCACAATTCATGACACCAGATGCTACATAGAAAGTAAGTCAAGATACAAAAGAAAACCGTTTATAATAAAAAGAATGTCTTAGTTGTAAGACGGAGAGAAGTTAATCAGCATACCACTGAACTGCTACGGTTGTTGGTTGGGGGGGGGTGGGTGGGTAAAAAATATCAACAGCATTGGAAAAAAGGATCCACCAGACAAAGGTACAAAAGCTCGGCGTGGGTCCGAGGCTGCGGCTTCCTGTCTGGACTCTCACACGGTCGTTTCTATCGTTTCAATCACTTCCAGGTCAGACTGTGAGGGGGAGAGAAGGGTGCACTCATCCGGTTCCCAGCTGCTCTCTGGACTGTAATCTTCCTCTGAACTCAGTTCTGCTCCTTCTTCTGTGTCCTCGTCACACGATTCCACGTAGTGAGCCCCGATCGCATTGATCCCAGAGTCCTCAGAACTTGAGGGAGAAGAGCAGTGATCTATTTTTGGTGTATTGCTCTCTTTTGAAATTAAGGCATCGTGTGCAGAGACCTCCTCAGGGCTCATTTTGTGGGAATGCGGCGCCGGCTGCTTCTGCACATAACACATCTTCCCATTAATACATTTAACCTGATAGTTGTCAATAAAGAGGTCTGAAATCATACAGTACCTTGGTGAGTCAGGGGGAAGGGGAGGCTGGAAGACAGACGCAAATTTCAAAAAGTGTTCGGTGAGCGAGACTGAGATCTGAATGGTGTTTGTGGGTTCCCGAGGCCGGGCAGGAATCTCAGTGCTTGGAAGCTGTTCCACAGGGGTCATAGGCTGATACATGTATTTGCCTGTGGAGACACAAAAAGACACTTGAAATCTATGAGTATTACACAAACTATATTAATACGGCCATAATGGTTTCTGAGGACTCGATGTCTTTAAAAATATTTCAGTAACACCTCAAAAGAAACTAGTAATAAAATCATTCAACACTGGTACAGTCAATTAAAAAGTCAGCATGGTATATAATAATTTTCATCTAAAAGACTCGATCTACTTTCCAAATCTCAATTTGAGTCTTTCTGATATCTCTGAAGTAGGTGGATAGACACTATAATCCTTATTTTACAAACAACTTTAAGTTGTTCATCAGACAACTTTATGTCTGTTCATACTAGAACAAAAAAGGTCCACAATATAGCATGGTAAAAAATACAACCTGTACAGCCGGGCGCAGTGGTTCACGCCTGTAATGGGCAAATCACTTTAGGTCAGGAGTTCCAGACCTGCCTGGCCAATGTGGCAAAACCCTGTCTCTACTAAAACTAAAAAACTTAGCTGGGCATGGTGGTACATGCCTGTAATAGCAGTTACTCGGGAGGCTGAGGCATGAGAATCCCTTGACCCCAGGAAGTGGAGGTGGCAGTGAGCCGAGACTGTGCCACTGCACTCCAGTCTGGGTGACAGAGTGAGACCCTGTCTCAAAAATAAAGTTGTAAAACAGTATAATGTACTGTAAAATTATAATTCCATGTTTATCTCCAATAATGTGTTAATGTATATATTCTTCCAGTTTTTAAATGTATGTAAGTTTATTATCAGAATTATGGGAGACTTTCACTTTCCAAGTGTCTATGTTCTAATTACAATATACACACACCTATATATTTACTGAATAGGTAGTGGCCCACTGAATTGTCCCGGCCACCCTCAATGACTGGGGTAAGGTTTAGGGTGGGAAATGATTTCTCTCAGGACCAAAGCTCATCAGTAGCCTATTCAGGAGGTTCCCCCTCACCGCCCCCCACCCCAATTCCACTGGCACTAAGCAACTCAAGCCAAGCAGAAGCAAAGGGCAAATGCACAGAGGGATGCAGAGGACACCCTGCTGGATGTTTCCGGGAGGCCACAAGCTTATCTCCGAGCCTTCCTCTCTGCTCTGAGACCTCAACTGTTTCCCACATAGTTGACATGGAAGTAAAACCTATATGGATTTGTTCCTAATGTCTCTCTTTCCATTTTTTTTTTATTATTATACTTTAAGTTCTAGGGTACATGTGCACAATGTGCAGGTTACATATACATGTGCCATGTTGGTGTGATGTTCCCCACCCTGTGTCCAAGTGATCTCATTGTTCAGTTCCCACCTATGAGTGAGGACATGCGGTGTTTGGTTTTCTGTCCTTGCGATAGTTTGCTGAGAATGATGGTTTCCAGCTTCATCCATGTCCCTACAAAGGACATGAACTTATCCTTTTTAATGGCTGCATAGTATTCCATGGTATATATGTGCAACATTTTCTTAATTCAGTCTATCATTGATGGATATGTGGGTTGGTTCCAAGTCTTTGCTATTGTGAATAGTGCCACCATAAACATACATATGCATGTGACTTTATAGCAGCATGATTTATAATCCTTTGGGTATATACCCAGTAATCGGCCTCATCCCATTTTTCATTCAACATCTAGCAAAGCCTCCCACGTGCTAAGGAAATAGGGTTGAAAATATCCAATCTGTAAGTCTAAAGTGATTTCAAAACAAAAAGCTAAAGCAGGGATGGGGGGCCTAAAAAATCCCAGAGACAAGTAGTCACAATTGTGGGCATCATTTTGGATTTTTCCTAATTCAGTCAATTTGTCAGTTCATGTTGTATCTTCTGCACACTGTTGACAGGGCTTTTAACCTTAGCACTACCTGCATTTTGGACCAGACAATTCTTCGTTGTGGTACGGGGCGGGGAGGGCTGTCCTAGGTGCTGTAGGGTGTTTAGCAGCATCCTCAGCCTCTCCCCACTAGATGCCAGTAACAACTGCTTCCCAAATGAGACAAATTCCCCGAGGGGTGAAATCACCCTGGTTAAGAGCCAGTGATTTATGGTATCTTCATGAGCATCTTTTTGCAGGCAAATCACTCATGTGTATGGCACTTGCTCCTGTTTATTTCTTTGTCAGACTGGAAATTCTTCTAGGACAGGAATCACATTTGTAAGGAAAACTAGCTTAGGTTTTATAATGTTAATGATGCCACAGGGGAGTAGCAATTTCAGATTAGAAATGTAAGTAGTAAAAAGGCCACAAATCATGAAACATCAGTAATCTATTAAGATCAATCAAGCCTGCTTATATTTTTTTGACTCCTGTACAAAAAAGTCACTCAGGTACCACAATTTCTTTATAACCAAATTACTCTAAAAACACCTTCATTTTCATCCTGGGGTACCATATGAAAAAAGTACATTTAAAGTCGTTGAGCCTCTGGGTTCCCAGGGTGCTTCCAAGCCTGGACATACCTCATGCAAACCCCATGGTCTGATTAAAATGCATTGAGAAGAACCGTCGCACCTGCCTGGGGGAACTATGTTTAAAATATACCAGGCATCTTCATTTCTCCAGCTCTTTAAAAGGTAATTACTACTTGTCAGGCAGAGTTAAAATCAGGTCAGATCTAAGAGACGGCATGCTAGGACCTCTGCCCCTATGCACTGTGGACACTATTGGCTGAAGGGCTAAAGAAGGCTGACCTTTAAGCCTCCCTCCAGATCCTCCAGCCCCAGGATTAGAGCAATGTATGTTTGGGCATGGGATAGACAACGGACGTAGAGAACCTGGGAAACTACTCTTTTGTCCACAGAGTGTTAAATAAAATGTGGAATGAAGGTTTCATCTTTTCCATTCTTGGCTGGTAGTTACTGAGCTCAGGAGGCTGTGGAAGGCAGGCAGTCAAGATGTGCTTGCTGTATACGCTGACTAGGTTCATCCTGCCCTAAGTAACCTGTGGTTTAGTTATCCACTTGTCACAGCCATAGGATCCTCGTAGTTGATTCACGCCTTCCAGAACCATCCTCAGACCCAGAGGGAACAAGGCTTTATTTGTCCAAAGATAGAGGGAAATGGTGAAGTCCGGCTTTGGGACTTCCCTCACTCCATCTCTTTCTCTCCTTTCCCTCCTTTATGCTTCTTCCTAATTTCTTTGCTCTCTTTCCTCTTGGTTCTTCTACTCTTTCTCTGGTCCCCTCTCATCCAAAGCTTAATTTTTCTTTCTTGAAGTGTAGTGCTGTGGACCGAATGTTTGTATCCCCACAAAACTCATGTTGAAACCCTAATCCCCAATGTGATGGTATTTGGAGGTGAGGCCTCTGAGGAGTACTTAGGTTTAGATGAGGCAATGAAGATGGAGCCTCTAATCATTGGTTTAGTGCCCCATGAGAAGAGGAAGAGACCAGATCCCTTTCTCTCTCCTCCAGGTGAGGATACAGCATCTGCAAACCAGGATGAGCGTCCTCATCAGACACTGACTCTGCCTCACTCTTGGAATTCTCAGCTTCTAGATTGTGAGAAACACACATTTGTTGTTTAAGCCACCCAGTAAATGGTATTTTATTATACCAGCCCAATCTGACCAGGACATGTAGTAAAAGAGAAATGCAGCTGGGTGAGGAAGATGTGAACCAGATTCCATTTCTTTCTACAACTATTAAATGTGTTTACTCAGAGCGAGGTGGGAGCCCATTATCTGGTGATATGGGGATGCAAAGAAAGAGAGGAAGAAAATAGTAAAGATGGCCACATAAAAAACCTTTAGTAACCACCTTTGAAATATCAATTATTATATCATACTTACTATATTGTTTATAAACACAGAAATAATTAAGCTCAAAGATTTAGTTTTATAGGGTTGTGAAGGGTTAGTGCTTTGCTCCAATCCCTGATAACTTACATCCCTGGGGTATTCTAGGCTAAGAATCCATGTTCACATAGCTCCAAGGCACTGCAAGATCCTGAATTATCAGAGAGATTCAATTATGTTTACTACGAGAATAAAATGAACACACTTCTTTAACAGCAAGGATTGAAACAGATTTCTGGCGATTTAGCCAAAAAATTCAATAACCACTATATTCTCTGAACTATCTTAATTAAGGGTTTGCTGTGTTACTTAAAGAATAAATGGATGAGAACTTTTAAAACCTAAAGCTCTAAAAGGAAAAGATACTCAGAGTGAGGGCTTAGAGAAAAAGAGCAAAAGGAGGATCCATTTGATGCAGCAATTCCACTTTTGGGTACATAGCCAAAAGAATGGAAAGCAGAGTCTCAGGAATATTTGAATATCCATGTTCATAGCAGCATCATTTGCAACATCCAAAAGGTGGAGCAACCCAAATGTCCACTGATGGATGAACAGATAAACAAGAGCTCATATATATGTAAAATATATTAAAAGGAAGGAAATCCTGACCCATGCTACAACTAGAAGAACCTTGAGAACACTATGCTAATAAGCCAGTCACAGTAAGACAAATACTCTTGATTCCACTTGTTTGATGTATCTAAAGTAGTCAATTCATGGAAACCGAAAGTAGAGTGGTGTTTGCCAGGGCATACGGTGGGGGGATGGGGAGTTGTTTAATGGGTAGAGTTTGAGTTTTACAAGATGAAAAGAGATGTGTAGATGGATGGTAGTGATGGTTGCACAATATAAATGGACCTAACACCACAGAACTGTACACTTAAAAATGGTTAAGATGGGAATTACGTATATTTTACCAAAATTTACCAAGAAAATGAGTGACCTCAGGTAAATTGCATGCATAGTTCAGTTCTTTTACTTTATATATTTTAAATTAGTTTTATACTTTTTTTTTTTTTTTTTTCCCCGAGATGGAGTCTCTGTGGCCCAGGCTGGAGGGCAGTGGCACGATCTCAGCTCACTGCAACCTCTGCCTCCTAGGTTCATGCGATTCGCCTGCCTCAGTCTTGTGAGTAGCTGGGATTACAGGCATGTACCACTGTGCCCAGCTAATTTTGTATTTTTAGTAGGGATGGGGTTTCTTTTCTTTTTAAATTATACTTTAAGTTCTAGGGTACATGTGCACAATGTGCAGGTTTGTTATATATGTATACATGTGTCATGTTGGTGTGCTGCACCCATTAACTCATCATTTACATTAGGTATATCTCCTAATGCTATCCCTCCCCGCTCCCCTTCTCCCCACAATACGACCTGGTGTGTGATGTTCCCCTTCCTGTGTCCAAGTGATCTCATTGTTCAATTCCCACCTATGAGTGAGAACATGCGGTGTTTGGTTTTCTGTTTTTGCGATAGATTGCTGAGAATGATGGTTTCCAGCTGCATCCATGTCCCTACAAAGGACACAAACTCATCCTTTTTTATGGCTGCATAGTATTCCATGGTGTATATGTGCCACATTTTCTTAATCCAGTCTGTCACTGATGGACATTTGGGTTGATTCCGAGTCTTTGCTATTGTGACTAGTGCTGCAATAAATATACATGTCCATGTGTCTTTATAGCAGCATGATTTATAATCCTTTGGGTATATACCCAGTAACTGGATGGCTGGGTCATTTGGTATTTCTAGTTCTAGATCCTTGAGGAATCGCCACACTGTTTTTCACAATGGTTGAACTAGTTTACAATCCCAACAGTGTAAAAGTGTTCCTATTTCTCCACATCCTCTCCAGCACCTGTTGTTTCCTGACTTTTTAATGATTGCCATGCTAACTGGTGTGATGGTATCTCATTGTGGTTTTGATTTGCATTTCTCTGAGGGCCAGTGATGACGAGCATTTTTTCATGTGTCTGTTGGCTGTATGCATGTCTTCTTTTGAGAAGTGTCTGTTCATATCCTTTGCCCACTTTTTGATGGGGTTGTTTTTATCTTGTAAATTTGTTTGAGTTCTTTGTAGATTCTGGATATTAGCCCTTTGTCAGATGAGTAGATTGCAAAAATTTTCTCCCATTCCCCCATTCTGTAGGTTGCCTGTTCACTCTGCTGGTAGTTTCTTTTGCTGTGCAGAAGCTCTTTAAGTTTGGCTTTTGTTGCCATTGCTTTTGGTATTTTAGACATGAAGTCCTTGCCCATGCCTATGCCCTGAATGGTATTACCTAGGTTTTCTTCTAGGGTTTTTATGGTTTTAGGTCTAACATTTAAGTCTCTAATCCATCTTGAATTAATTTTCGTATAAGGAATAAGGAAAGGACCCAGTTTCAGCTTTCTACTTATGGCTAGCCAATTTTCCCAGCACCATTTATTAAATAGGGAATCCTTTCCCCATTTCTTGTTTTTCTCAGGTTTGTCAAAGATCAGATGGCTGTAGATGTGTGGTATTATTTCTGAGGGCTCTGTTCTGTTCCATTGGTCTATATCTCTGTTTTGGTACCAGTACCATGCTGTTCTGGTTACTGTAGCCTTGTAGTATAGTTTGAAGTCAGGTCGTGTGATACCTCCAGCTTTTTCCTTTTGACGTAGGATTGTCTTGGCAATGTGGGGTCTTTTTTGGTTCCATATGAACTTTAAAGCAGTTTTTTCCAAGTCTGTGAAGAAAGTCATTGGTAGCTTGATGGGGATGGCATTGAATCTATAAATTACCTTGGGCAGTATGGCCATTTTCACAATATTGATTCTTCTATCCATGAGCATGGTATGTTCTTCCATTTGTTTGTGTCCTCCTTTATTTCATTGAGCAGTGGTTTGTAGTTATCCTTGAAGAGGTCCTTTACATCCCTTGTAAGTTGGATTCCTAGATATTTTATTCTTTTTGAAGCAATTGTGAATGGAAGTTCATTCATGATTTGGCTCTCTGTTTGTCTGTTACTGGTATATAAGAATGCTTGTGATTTTTGCACATTAATTTTGTATCCTGAGACTTTGCTGAAGTTGCTTATCAGCTTAAGGAGATTTTGGACTGAGATGATGGGGTTTTCTAAATATACAATCATGTCATCTGCAAACAGGGACAATTTGATTTCTTCTTTTCCTAACTGAATATTATTTCTTTCTCTTGCCTGATTGCCCTAGCCAGAACTTCCAACACTATGTTGAATAGGAGTGGTGAGAGAGGGCATCCCTGTCTTCTGCCAGTTTTCAAATGGAATGCTTCCAGTTTTTGCCCATTCAGTATATGATATTGGCTGTGGGTTTGTCATAAATAGCTCTGATTATTTTGAGATACGTTCCATCAATACCGAATTTATTGAGAGTTTTTAGCATGAAGGGCTGTTGAATTTTGTCAAAGGCCTTTTCTGCATCTATTGAGATAATCATGTGGTTTTTGTCTTTGGTTCTGTTTATATGCTGGATTACGTTTATTGATTTGCGTATGTTGAACCAGCCTTGCATCCCAGGGATGAAGCCCACTTGATCATGGTGGATAAGCTTTTTGATGTGCTGCTGGATTTGGTTTGCCAGTATTTTCTTGAGGATTTTTGCATTGATGTTCATCAGGGATATTGGTCTAAAATTCTCTTTTTTTGTTGTGTCTCTGCCAGGTTTGGTATCAGGATGATGTTGGCCTTGTAAAATGAGTTAGGGAGGATTCCTTCTTTTTCTATTGATTGGAATAGTTTCAGAAGGAATGGTACCATCTCCTCCTTGTACCTCTGGTAGAATTCGGCTGTGAATCTGTCTGTCCTGGACTTTTTTTTGTTGGTAGGCTATTAATTATTGCCTCAATTTCAGAGCCTGCTATTGGTCTATTCAGGGATTCAACTTCTTCCTGGTTTAGTCTTGGGAGAGTATAAGTGTCCAGGAAATTATCCATTTCTTCTGAGTTTTCTAGTTTATTTGCGTAGAAGTGTTTATAGTATTCTCTGATGGTAGTTTGTATTTCTGTGGGATCGGTGGTGATATCCCCTTTATCATTTTTTATTGCGTCTATTTGATTCTTCTCTTTTCTTCTTTATTAGTCTTGCTAGCGGTCTATCAATTTGGTTGATTTTTTAAAAAAACCAGCTCCTGGATTCATTGATTTTCTGGAGGGTTTTTTGTGTCTCTGTCTCCTTCAGTTCAGCTCTGATCTTAGTTATTTCTTGCCTTCTGCTAGCTTTTGAATGTGTTTGCTCTTGCTTCTTTCCAGCTTTCTCTTGTGGGCATTTAGTGCTATAAATTTCCATCTACACACTGCTTTAAATGTGTCCCAGAGATTCTGGTATGTTGTGTCATTCTTCTGATTGGTTTCAAAGAACATCTTTATTTCTGCCTTCATTTCATTATGTACCCAGTAGTCATTCAGGAGCAGGTTGTTCAGTTTCCATGTAGTTGAGCGGTTTTGATTGAGTTTCTTAGTCCTGAGTTCTAGTTTAATTGTACTGTGGTCTGAGAGACAGTTTGTTATAATTTCTGTTCTTTTACATTTGCTGAAGAGTGCTTTACTTCCAACTATGTGGTCAATTATGGAATAAGTGCGATGTGATGCTGAAAAGAATGTATATTCTGTTGATTTGGGGTGGAGAGTTCTGTAGATGTCTACTACGTCCACTTGGTGCAGAGTTGAGTTCAATTCCTGATATCCTTGTTAACTTTCTGTCTCGTTGATCTGTCTAATGTTAACAGTGGGGTGTTGAAGTCTCCCACTATTATTGTATGGGAGTCTAAGTCTCTTTGTAAGTCTCTAAGGACTTGCTTTATGAATCTGGGTGCTCCTGTATTGGGTGCATATATGTTTAGGATAGTTAGCTCTTCCTGTTGAATTGACCCCTTTACCATTATATAATAGCCTTCTTTGTCTCTTTTGATCTTTGATGGTTTAAAGTCTGTTTTATCAGAGACTAGGATTGCGACCCCTGTTTTTTTCTGTTTCCCATTTGCTTGGTAGATCTTCCTCCACCCCTTTATTTTGAGCCTATGTATGTCTTTGCATGTGAGATGGGTCTCCTGAATACAGCAAACTGATGGGTCTTGACTCTTTATCCAATCTGCCAGTCTGTGTCTTTTAATTGGGCCATTTAGTCCATTTACATTTAAGGTTAATATTGTTATGTGTGAACTTGATCCTGTCATTGTGATATTAACTGGTTATTTTGCTCATTAGTTGATGCAGTTTCTTCCTAGCATTGATGGTCTTTACATTTTGGCATGTTTTTGCAATGGCTGGTACTGGTTGTTCCTTTCCATGTTTAGTGCTTCCTTCAGGATCTCTTGTAGGGCAGGCCTGGTGGTGACAAAGTCTCTAAGCATTTGCTTGTCTGTAAAGAATTGTATTTGTCCTTCACTTATGAAACTTAGTTTGGCTGGATATGAAATTCTGGGTTGAAAATTCTTTTCTTTAAGAATGTTGAATATTGGCCCCCACTCTCTTCTGGCTTGTTGAGTTTCTGCCGAGAGGTCTGCTGTTAGTCTGATGGGCTTCGCTTTGTGGGTAACCCGACCTTTCTCTCTGGCTGCCCTTAACATTTTTTCCTTCATTTCAACTTTGGTGAATCTGACAATTATGTGTCTTGGAGTTGCTCTTCTTGAGGAGTATCTTTGTGGCGTTCTCTGTATTTCCTGAATTTGAATGTTGGCCTGCCTTACTAGGTTGGGGAAGTTCTCCTGGATAATATCCTGCAGAGTGTTTTCCAACTTGGTTCCATTTTCCCCCTCACTTTCAGGCACACCAATCAGACATAGATTTGGTCTTTTCACATAATCCCGTATTTCTTGGAGGCTTTGTTCATTTCTTTTTCCTCTTTTTTCTCTAGACTTCTCTTCTCGCTTCATTTCATTCATTTGATCTTCAATCATTGATACTCTCTCTTCCAGTTGATCAAGTCGGTTACTGAAGCTTGTGCATTTGTCATGTATTTCTCGTGTCATGGTTTTTATCTCTGTCAGTTTGTTTACGGCTTTCTCTGCATTGATTATTCTAGTTTTCCATTCTTTTTTCAAGATTTTTAGTTTCTTTGCGCTGGGTACATAGTTCGTCCTTCAGTTCTGAGAAGTGTGATCGACTGAAGCCTTCTTCTCTCAACTTGTCAAAGTCATTCTCCATCCAACTTTGATCCATTGTTGGTGATGAGCTGCGTTCCTTTGGAGGGGAGATGTGCTCTGATTTTTTGAATTTCCAGCTTTTCTGCCCTGCTTTTTCCCCATCTTTGTGGTTTTATCTGCTTTTGGTCTTTGATGATGGTGATGTACTGATGGGGATTTGGTGTGGGTGTCCTTCCTACTTGTTAGTTTTCCTTCTAACAGTCAGGACCCTCAGCTGTAGGTCTGTTGGAGTTTGCCTGAGGTCCACTCCAGACCCTGTTTGCCTGGGTATCAGCAGCGGAGGCTGCAGAATATAGAATATTGCTGAACAGCGAGTGTTGCTGTCTGAATCTTGCTCTGGAAGCTTCATCTCAGGGGTGTACTCTGCCGTGTGAGGCGTGAGATGTTGGTCTGCACCTAGTGGGGGATGTCTCCCAGTTAGGCTACTCAGGGGTCAGGGACCCACTTGAGCAGGCAGTCTGTCTATTCTCAGATCTCAACCTCTGTGCTGGGAGATCCACTGCTCTCTTCAAA
Source organism: Macaca fascicularis (assembly GCF_037993035.2). Lineage (NCBI taxonomy): Eukaryota > Metazoa > Chordata > Mammalia > Primates > Cercopithecidae > Macaca > Macaca fascicularis. The sequence continues at coordinate 97,031,657 of NC_088376.1, forward strand.
GCTGTCAGACAGGGTCATTTACATCTGCAGAGGTTTCTGCTGCTTTTTGTTTAGCTATGCTCTGTCCCCAGAGGTGGAGTCTACAGAGACAGGCAGGCCTCCTTGAGCTGCGGTGGGCTCCACCCAGTTTGAGCTTCCCAGCGGCTTTGTTTACATACTTAAGCCTCAGCAATGGCGGGCGCCCCTCCCCCAGCCTTGCTGCCACCTTGCAGTTAGATCTCAGACTGCTGTGCTAGCAATGAGGGAGGCTCTGGGCGTGGGACCCTCCCGGCCAGGTGTGGGATATAATCTCCTGGTGTGCCATTTGCTAAGACCCTTGGTAAAGCGCAATATTAGGGTGGGAGTTACCCGATTTTCCAGGTGTTGTGTGTCTCAGTTTCTCTTGGCTAGGAAAAGGGATTCCCTTCCCCCTTGCACTTCCCAGGTGAGGCGATGCCTCTCTCTGCTTCAGCTCTGGCTCATCGGGCTGCACCAGTTGACCAGCACCAACTGTCTGGCACTCCCCAGTGAGATGAACCTGGTACCTCAGTTGAAATTGCAGAAATCACCTGTCTTCTGCGTCGCTTGTGCTGGGAACTGGAGGCTGGAGCTGTTCCTAGTCGGCCATCTTGCTCCGGGACCCCCCGGGATGGGGTTTCTTCATGTTAGTCAGGCTGGTCTCAAACTCCTGACCTCAGGTGATCTACCCGCCTCAGCCTCCCAAAGTGCTGGGATTACAGGTGTGAGCCACTGTGCCCGGCTATACTTTTAAATTAGTATAATTTCCTGTATTAACAGACTACAGGGAAAAAAACCCATATGATCTGGAATATTTAACGAATTCTTGCCACTCCATAATGAGAAAACAACCCAATTTTCTTAAAAAGAGGTGTGGCAACATAAGAGTAAGACTGAGGGATCTTTACAGTGATGGAAATGTTCGGTATCTTGCCCACATTCATGTTAATACCTTGTTTGTGATATCTTACCACTGTTTTGCAACTTAATTGCCCTTGGGGGGAACTAGGCAAAGGGTACATGAGAGCTCTGTATTTCTTAAAATTTTATATAAATCTATGATATTTTTCAAAATGTATAATCTAAAACAACAGGGAAATAATCACCATAGACGTGATGACGTACCCTTTTTGGTGTATTATATCAGGAGGTACATGCTGTTGATACATTTCATTACAGGTGATATTTATTAACTTTGTGGTGCCTGTCTAGGTTTCTCCCTTGTAAAGCTACTATTTTTCTCTTTGTAAGATATTTTAGGACTGTGCAAATATCCTGTTTCTTACCATACTTTCACCAATTTTAGCATGGATAGGTAGCTCTTGTCTGCAACAAATATTACTGTGGTGTTTGCCAAACAGTGATTTTTTTTTTGTTTTTTTGTTTTTTTGTTTTTTTTGAGACGGAGTCTGGCTCTGTCGCCCAGGCTGGAGTGCAGTGGCCAGATCTCAGCTCACTGCAAGCTCCGCCTCCCAGGTTTAAGCCATTCTCCTGCCTCAGCCTCCAGAGTAGCTGGGACTACAGGCACCCACCACCTCGCCCGGCTAGTTTTCTGTACTTTTTAGTAGAGACGGGGTTTCACCGTGTTAGCCAGGATGGTCTCGATCTCCTGACCTCGTGATCCGCCCGTCTCGGCCTCCCAAAGTGCTGGGATTACAGGCTTGAGCCACCGCGCCCGGCCCAGTGATTTTTTTTTAAACGACACACCATGATTCTTGAGATTTTCTATTTACATCATTCCTTCTACGTTTATTAATTGGAATTCTATATGTGAAATTGAAGACACTGGGATGAAATCACATCTTGTGAGACCCAAACAAACTAAAGCCAGGAGAGTCTGAAGAGGGGAGGGTTTGTGCTCTGTCTGAGATAAAGACTTGTCTCAAGGACTTTCTAAAATAACTCTAAGAGATTCTTTCTTTAGGACTGCAGCAATTCAGACAAGATGTCCTCGAAAGAACACCTGCCCAGTAACGGCATCTCCACTGAAAAACAGAGGCCAACTTGTGTTATAATTCCCAAATAAATTCAACATATTTGGAGACTTTTTCTGATTTTTTTTCTTGATTGACATAAGCACCAGAAGCTGCTCCTTCTCCCTCATTTATTTATTTATTCAATTATTTATATAAGCATGGACTCACAGATATTTATTCTGTGTATTGCTACCTGTTACTATGATTTATTTTGTTACTCATATTTTTCCAGATTTAGCTCTTGGGACCTGTGTCCTTTCAACTATTCTCATCCTTGACTGAAGACTTCTTTACTTTCTGGCACTAGAAGACATTACTGGTTTATTTGTACTTTCCCTGGGCCAGTCTGGGAACCAGCCATTTCTCCAAGGGGCCCTAGTTCCTTTTATTAAGAACTTATACGCATTACTCCTGTGAAGTGGAATCTTAGTTTGCTAATGACTCATTCAAATCACTCTCTGAGCTCATCCATAGGAAAGTGAAGACAATACCTTATTATAGTATCCAGTACCCATTTTAAAAATAATATAAAAAAATCACAAATCCATTAATTTATCTTTAATCTTTTTAAAGGGAGCTGAAATCACTTTCTCAATCATGAAAGTGATCATACAACATGGCCAACATAAAAACCAACTGTGGGCTGGGTGTGGTGACTCACGCCTGTAATCCCAGCACTTTGGGAGGCCAAGGTGGGTGGATCATGAGGTCAGGAGATTGAGACCATCCTGGCTAACACGGTGAAACCCCTTCTCTACTAAAAATACAAAAAATTAGCTGGGCATGGTGGCGGGTGCCTGTAGTTCCAGCTACTCGGGAGGCTGAGGCAGGAGACTGGCGTGAACCCGGGAGGCAGAGCTTGCAGTGAGCCGAGATCCGGCCACTGTACTCCAGCCTGGGCGACAGAGCGAGACTCCATCTCAAAAAACAGGAAAAAAAAAAAACAAAAAAAAAACTGTGACCAGAAAATGAAAAATATGAAAATCACATTGAGGGTGGAGGTACGTGAATCAATACTGTGAGCTGGTTTTCAAAGGCCAATCAAACCACAAATAAGTAACTTCCACTATTAAAGATTTGATTCATAATATTTATGATGTTTTCCTTCTTTGGTGTTTGGCAATAATATGCCTTTTCACAATGCCTCAAGACACTAGAAAAGATTTACATTCTCATCCTAGCTCTTTGGTTGAAAAAAGAAAACAGAAGAGTTACTATATTCTTAAACTCTTATAACAAGAGAGGAGTCAATTTTCAGACTTGGGCCTTGAGACACCCTGTGTTCTTTCTTCAGGAAGATACCCATTACTTAATAAGGTTTAGATCATGCTCTATTAGTTCCCCTGTCATTCTCTGCCCTTAACTTCAGCTAACGTTGCAATTTGCAGCACTGTATAATTACATAGCAGATATAATTCCTTGAAGATGTTTCTTTCTCTTGGTTGTAGAGCACAAAGGGAATGAAAAACAAAAAATAAACCCAAACAAATATAGAAAATAAACAAAATAAATGTGTAAGCCCTGCTAAGCTACTGTGTGTACCTTGCTCAACTATTTGATCAATTGTGCACTTTGATTCTTTAAAAAGATCCTTTTGGGGGGAATATGAGCTTTTTGCTTTTGCAGATAGTTTTATGGTTGTTAAATATGTGTCCTCCTTGACACATGAAGTATATTGCTCTCAGGGAATGAAAAGTAATTTAAATATTTGTGCAAGCAAAATATAATTAGAAAGGTAAATCTACTGAAAAAAATGAGTGGCCTGAGGTAAACTGTGCACAGTTTATATTTGTGACTTTATATTTTGAATTACAATTATGTTTATTTTACTCCCAAGGACATTCATTATTTTGAAAGTAATGTTAAATATTCTAATTTAGAAATTTCTGGAAGGTGCATTTTTCACTGAATAGCATATCACAAACCAAAAGCAAATGAACTTAGTAATACTTTTATTATAGCCAACATTTCTTGTGGCCTGGCCCTTCATCCTGCCCCACTGGCAGTCAATACACCAATATTTTTGTACTTTCAGCTGTGAGGACACTAAAGTTTGTATATTTCCCAACAAGTTGAAATTCTCAATCAGAAATATATGTAAGATCCTAGTTTCTTCATTTTAAAATTGCATGTACAACTTCTTTAGTATGGCGGAACATATTGTAAAGCAAATCTAATGAGACCACAAGAAGCATGGCTTATTTACTCATCTAGCAAATCCTTATTGCATATCTACCATGCTTATGCCACTAAGTCAGATGCTACAGGGAAATAAAATGAAGTAGAGTATGCAGTCATGCTTCTAGGAGCTTTCAGACTGATACAGAAGATAAGTAAAACAAGAGTTGATTAAGATTACAGGAATATATGCAAGGGCGTTCACCAGGCAGTGGAACAGGATTCAAGTTTTACTGAAGGATTTTATATGGCTATCAAAAGACAGAGACCGGTATTGTAGCAAGCAGAATGGCTCCAATGTAGTAGTTCGGCATTTGGGGTTAGACAGTCGATCAAAAGGGCGAAGGAGGATAAAGTTTTTGAGGAAGACTGAGGCTGGATGGGGCTTGGAATGCAAAGCCAGGGAGTTCAGATGTGGGTAGCAATGGTGAATGGCTACAGATTACTCAGGAAGTAAGTAATGACAAAAGAAGGACTGTAGAGAATGTGGCCTGGTAAATGTGTGCTGATGGACTGGAAAGAGAGGAGATGAGAGTTAAGAGGCTGCTATAGATTTTCAAGCATGAGGTTTTAAGTCACATGGCTTGGAAGAGGAGGAAACACAGGAGACACATCTTGTGAAGGTGGCAGAGCCCAGGGGATTAGGACAAAGACTGTAGAGTCAGACACACCTGGATATGCATCCTGGCTTGCTACTTAGAGCTGACTTTTTTTTTTTTTTCCAGCCAGAGTCTTGCTCTGTTGTCCAGCCTGGAGTGCAGTGGTGTGATCTTGATTCATTGCAACCTCCCCCTCCCAGGTTCAAATGATTCTCCTGCTTCAGCCTCTCAAGTTGCTGGGATTATAGGTGCCTGCCACCACACCCAGCTATTTTTTTTTTTTTTTGTATTTTTAGTAGAGACAGGGTTTCACTATGTTGGTCAGGCTGGTCTTGAACTCCTGACCTCAGGTGATCCACCTGCCTCAGCCTCCCAAAGTGCTGGGACTACAGGCATGAGCCACTGTGCCTGGCCTGTTTGACATTTTTGAAACTGTTTATCTCATATTTTCAGTTTCCTCTTGTAGAAGTGATTAATGATATCTACCTTAGAAGGTGGTTGAATGGTTTAAACATGAAAATGCTTTCAAAGCAGTAACTCATTATCTGGCACACTGTATACATTCTGTTATTCTTGCTGCTTACAGAAGGCAAGGGCTGCCTGGAGATGTCTCCAAGCTACTCTAGAGCTTTTCTTGGCCGCATTTGGCCATCCCTGCCAAGCCCAGGGCCCTCTCATTCCTGAGTTTCTGGTACCCAGCTTCCTGATTCAGTTGCTCCCATAAACTCCTCTCTGTCCAGACCTACCCCCAAACCCTAGAGTCTGCTTTCACTCTGTTTTTCAAACTAATATTTATTGAGCCTCAATTATGTGCCAGGCACTGAGCTAGGTTCATGGGGTAAAAATAGCAGGCAAAGCAGACAACCCCGTCCTCGTGGAGCTTATACTGTAGGAGAGTATGTATACTTCAAATCTCACATGAAAAGATATAAATGATTAAAACCAGTAAAAGTGATAGGCAAAAAGTGATAAGAAAAGTCAATGATTACAAATTATGTATTTGGGGCCAGGCGTGGTGGCTCACGCCTGTAATCAGCACTTTGGGAGGCCTAGGTGGGGGGATCACGAGGTCAGGAGATTGAGACCATCCTGGCCAACACGGTGAAACCCCATCTCTACTAAAAATACAAAAATTGGGTGCAGTGGCACACACCTGTAGTCCCAGCTACTTGGGAAGCAGAGGCAGGACAATCACTTGAACCCTTGTGGTGGAGGTTGCAGTGAGCCAAGATCATGCTACTGCACTCCAGCCTGGTGACAGACAGAGACTCCAGCTCAAAAAAAAAAAAAAAAGAAAAAAAAAAAAAAAAGGGACAATGTATAGTGTAGGTTGAGTATCCCTTATCTGAAATGCCTGGGATCTGAAATGTTTCAGATTTACCAAAGCACTAAACTGACTTCAGCAATCAAGCCACTACCCCTCTCCCAGTATCATGCTGATACCTGGATTTCAGTCAAGTAAGAGAGAATGGAGGTGGTGGAACAAAGTACCACCAAGCAACCTGTACAGGGCAGGAACCCTTTACCAACAGACTTCTATAAGCTACGTTGCTCCAGGCCACACTTCAACACCCTCAAGTATGGGCAGCTAAACCCTGAGACCAACCTTAAATATAACATTGCTGTAAGTGCCATAAATCAAAAATAGAGAAGCTGTTTGCCATACTTAGGAATTCACAACAGCCAATCTGAAAATTAGAGATAATGAAGGCTCTATACTTTTTATTTATTTATTTATTTTTTTTATTTTTATTTTTTTAAATTTATTTATTTATTTATTTATTATTATACTTTAAGTTGTAGCGTACATGTGCATAACGTGCAGGTTTGTTACATATATATACTTGTGCCATGTTGGTGTGCTGCACCCATCAACTCATCATTTACATCAGGTATAACTCCCAATGCAATCCCTCCCCCCTCCCCCCTCCCCATGATAGGCCCCTGTGTGTGATGTTCCCCTTCCTGAGTCCAAGTGATCTCATTGTAACTACAGTTAGTCCTACCTGAAGTCAAATCTGGTTGAAGGGACAGATATATGCAACAAATTCTTGTGTATTTTAACAAGCAACCACCAGTGAACAACTAAGGGGAAAGAGAAGTGTAGAATGCAACCCCCTTACAATCCAGTTCGGGTCACATAAACATCCATGGACGCCACAAGAAGAAATATAAGTATTAAGCTGTGGGTATAGATGATACATGGTGTAGAAGTTAGAGAAAAGCGAGGGCTGGAAGGGCTAGAAAAGACTCCACAGAAAACATGGAATGTAAATTTAAAAAGAGCTATGACCTGAACAAAAGAAAGTAAAATGAAAAGCCTTGTGCAACAATAACAGTGGGGGGAGGGGGAAGTATGGGATGCCTGAGGGATGATGGGGTAACTGGCCTGAATGGAGGTCTCCTATGACCCCAGACCAGTCTCTTTACCTAGATACAGTCATCCCTCAGGATCCTCAGGGGATTGGAGAAAGAACCATCCCCATCCCCACAGAAGTCAAAATCCAGATACTCAAGTCTCATATAAACGGCATGGTATTTTGTGTATAACCTATGCACATCCTTCTGTGTATTTTAAATCATCTCTAGATTATAGTACCTAATACAAAGTAAATGGTTTGTAATGGGTTATACCCTGGGTTTTTTTGGTTTTTTGTTTTTTTTTTTTTTTGAGATGGAGTCACTTTGTTACTCAGGCTGGAGTGCAATGGCGTGATCTGGGCTCACTGCAACCTCCGCCTCCTGGGTTCAGCGATTCTCCCACCTCAGCCTCCCAAGTAGCTGGGATTACAGGCATGAGCCACCATGCCTGCCTAGTTTTTGTATTTTTGTAGAGACTAGGTTTCACAATGTTGGCCAGGCTGGTCCCAAACTCCTGACCTCAAGACATCTGCCTGCCTTGTCCTCCCAAAGTGCTGTGATTACAGGCATGAGCCACTGTGCCTGACCTATTTGTATTTTTTATTGTTGTAATTTTTTAGTTCTTTTCCCAGGTATTTTTAATTCATGATTGGTTGAATCCACGGATGCAGAACCGGTGGATATGAAGAGCCCACTATAATGTGGCAAGAGAAAAATCCTTCCCTTGCCATAGGAGATGGGACACAGTAAGAGCTATTCTGCCGAATAAACCAGCACGATGGAGCCCTTCAACCTGTAGACACAGCTAACTCCAGTTGAGAGAGGCTCCTTCTAGGGCCAGAGAGTTTAGAAACTTCTGGTAGATTAAAAAAAAAAAAAAAAAAAAAAAGAAGTCTCCTAGGCTTCCAGTTCGTATTAGGTGGCCAAATAAGGGTTTCATATAGTGAATATGTCTGCTTGTTTCCATGTAAGTGGAAAAGTCATAGTTATCCACCTGGAGCTATTCTGCAGAGCTAGGTGAATACAGTTATTGGTTAGAAAAGAGAGCTGAGGTAGGCTTCTCACAAGGAGAGGTCACTGGGGGTGAGATGAAGCATGAAAACCATATGCTCAGAAAAAGGATGGCTGCTGACAGGGCACACAGAGACTTGGCCAGTCTGTATTAAGTGTCTGCACTCTGCAGTGTAGGAAAACAGTGCAGAGAAATGTGATCGGGGGAAAGAGGCATAAATAGGGAAGTGGCTGACTGCAGAAGCTACTGTTGTTACAAGGTGAGAAAAACTGCATGAGTCCCACCGCTTTTCAAATCTAAAGATGGTTGTTAATGTCTTTCATGTTCATTACCATTATTATCTTTGATATTTTAATAACAAGCCTTGACCTTATAGGCATTTTATGAGACCATCTCAGCCTCCTGTCCTATGCAAAAATCACCAGTGTGTGGGTTGTTACTAGACTGAACAACAGATTTCTAAAATTGCAGTCTGAAAAAATCCATTTTGAGAACAATGAAATCCCTATGGGGGGAGGGGAAGCAAAGTAGAGCCTGGAACATGATGATTCTGGTGTAGTTTTCTGCCATTGCTCTAGCACACAGCTGTAGAGTTCTACAGACACCAAATAAGTTATTAGCAGCCATTAAGTCAATGGACAGATATTGCTAACAGACTAAAGCTAAGGGAACCAGTAAAAGACATCTGTCACATTTATTTATTGATAAGGGGATGAAAAGTTCAGAAAATTACAAGAAAGGGTGCTAACAAGTCAACTTGATTTAAGAAAAATAAGATCTTGAAGCATCTGTGCTTAGCACAGGAGCTCAGAAAGACTCAATGTTTGCTGATATTTTAAAAGATGTAACTTAGTTAAAACTTTTGTAGGGGAGCGTGTCTGTACATTATTCAAGAACCTCATTTTCAATATGAAACAAGCCAATATAGCCTTCTGAAACTTTTTTTTTTTTCCTGAGATGGAATCTTTCTCTGTCACCAGGCTGGAATGCAGTGGCACGATCTCGGCTCACCACACCCTACACCTCCTGGGTTCAAGCAATTACCCTACCTCAGCCTCTTGAGTAGCTAGGACTACAGGTAAGTGCCACCACACTTGGCTAATTTTTTGCATTTTAGTAGAGACAGGGTTTCACCATGTAGGCCAGGATGGTCTTGATCTCCTGACCTTGTGATCTGCCCACCTCGGCCTCCCAAAGGGTTGGGATTACAGGTGTGAGCCACCATACCCGGCTGAAACTTCATTTTTTTAATAACCATAATAAACACATTCAAAATATCAATGAGCTATTAACATATACATAAATTATCGTTCCCAATATAATCAAAGAAAATATATTTTTTCTTTAATAATTACCTCTCATTTCTCCTGAAATTGTAGTTAAACCAGCCAATTTTAAAATTGGTGCCAGTGGGGAAATCCAAAGCATTAGGGGTAGGAAGTAATGAATTTAATATTTACAACTAACTAGTGTGTCTACTTCACTGTCTGTCTAACTGCTCCTGAATGGGGACAAAAAAACTCATATGATGGCACCAAAATTCAACTTGAAGCTTTGTTCCTGAACCATCTCTTCCTTACAATAGTTGGGCTGTAAAATCTATGGAGGGAGTCATTCCACAGTAAGCATTAAATAGTAAAGAGAGAAAAGAGGTCCAGAGTACAGTAAGACTATGAATATGCTAGCTGTCAGTTCATTGCCACTCAGCTCCAAATTTTCCCTTCCATATATTGCTCTGCCATAATGGACAGAATTCCTTTACAGAGAATGTGATGATGCTTTCTTGGTGGAGGGTGCGGAGGACTCTGCAGGAGGAAGGGGCTCTGCTGCTGCTGGCTGCTGCAAGTGTGAGGGGTCTGCTGCTCTACTCCAGCCATGCACCCAGAACACGTGGTTCCTTGCACGTGTTTGGCTTGGAACTAGTGATAACCTTCCCATGCCCTCTCCACAAGGCAACCAATATTCTGAAGACCTCCTGCCCACACTAAGTTTCTGCTCCTACTACATAGCCACACCATTAGTTGCTGATTGACTGTGCCCACCTGCACTGCAGAGGGCTGCTTCCTACTTGCCAAGCAACTGCAGACCAGTACGACCTGGGGAAGCAGCACGTTTCTCTACTGTCCTTTGGGCTGAACCCCAGCTTTGGGGAGAGGACCTCCTTCCAAGTTTGTCCTGCCTTGGGTATTCTCCCAAGGCCCTGGGGGACTGCATAGAATTTCCTTAATTTCTCAGAGTTTAATACTACTCTATATTAAATTTCCTCCCCGTTTAATCCACTGTGTGGTTTCCATATCCCATTTGGTCTTAAACTGATTCAATGACCAAGGTATGGGATTCCTTACAGTAGTAATTTTGATTGTCTACTGAGAAAATAGCATTAAGAAGTAGTTTATATATTTGGAACCTATATTAATAGATAATAAATGTCATATATGAAAATGCTACTAATTGGTGGCTCCAAGATGGCCAAACAGGAACAGCCCCAGTCTACAGCTCCCAGCCTGAGCGATGCAGAAGACAGGTGATTTCTGCATTTCCAACTGAGGTACAGGGTTCATCTCACTGGGGCTTGTCAGACAGTGGGTGCAGGACAGTGGATGCAGCCCACCGAGTGTGAGCCAGAGCAGGGTGAGGCATCGCCTCACCTGGGAAACACAACGGGTCAGGGAATTCCCTTTCCTAGCCAAGGGAAGCTGTGACAGAAGGCACCTGGAAAATCAGGTCACTCCCACCCTAATACTGCGCTTTTCCAAGGGTCTTAGCAAACGGCACATCAGGAGATTATATCCCGTGCCTGGCTCGGAGGGTCCCATGCCCGTGGAGCCTCCCTCATTGCTAGCACAGCAGTCTGAGATTGAACTGCAAGGTGGCAGTGAGGATGGGGGAGGGGCGTCCGCCATTGCTGAGGCTTGAGTACATAAACAAAGCAGCCAGGAAGCTCAAACTGGATGGAGCCCATCACACCTCAAGGAGGCCTGCCTGCTTCTGTAGACTCCACCTCTGGGGGCAGGGCATAGCCGAACAAAAGGCAGCAGAAACCTCTGTAGACTTAAATGTCCCTGTCTGACAGCTTTGAAGAGAGCAGTGGTTCTCCCAGCACGGAGTCTGAGATCTGAGAATGGTCAGACTGCCTCTCAAGTGGGTCCCTGACCCCCAAGTAGCCTAACTGGGAGGCACCCCGCAGTAGGGGCAAACTGACACCTCACACAGCTGGGTACCCCTCTGAGACGAAGCTTCCAGAGGAAGGATCAGGCAGCAACATTTGCTGTTCAGCAATATTTGCTGTTCTGAAGCCTCCGCTGCCGATACCCAGGCAAACAGGGTCTGAAGTGGACCTCAAGCAAACTCCAACAGACCTGCAGCTGAGGGTCCTGACTGTTAGAAGGAAAACTAACAAACAGAAAGGACATCCACACCAAAATCCCATCTGTATGTCACCATCATCAAAGACCAAAGGTAGATAAAACCACAAAGATGGGGAAAAAACAGAGCAGAAAAGCTGAAAATTCTAAAACTCAGAGCACCTCTCCCCCTCCAAAGGAACATAGCTCCACACCAGCAACGGAACAAAGCTGGACAGAGAATGACAAATTGAGAGAAGAAGGCTTCAGATGATCAAACTTCTCCAAGCTAAAGGAGGAAGTTCAAACCCATCACAAAGAAGCTAAAAACCTCGAAAAAAGATTAGACGAATGGCTAACGAGAATAACCAGTGTAAAGAAGACCTTAAATGACCAGATGGAGCTGAAAACCATGGCACGAGAACTATGTGATGGATGCATAAGCTTCAGTAGCCGATTTGATCAACTGGAAGAAAGGGTTTCAGTGATCGAAGATCAAATGAATGAAATGAAGCATGAAGAGAAGTTTAGAGAAAAAGGAAAAAGAAATGAACAAAGCCTCCAAGAAATATGGGACTATGTGAAAAGACCAAATCTACGTCTGACTGATGTACCTGAAAGTGACAGTGAGAATGGAACCAAGTTGGAAAACACTCTGCAGGATATTATCCAGGAGAACTTCCCCAACCTAGCAAGGCAGGCCAACATTCAAATTCAGGAAATACAGAGAATGCCACAAAGATACTCCTTGAGAAGAGCAACTCCAAGACACGTAACTGTCAGATTCACCAAAGGTGAAATGAAGGAAAAAATGTTAAGGGCAGCCAGAGAGAAAGGTCGGGTTACCCACAAAGGGAAGTCCATTAGACTAACAAACAGTGGATCTCCTGGCAGAAACTCTACAAGCCAGAAAAGAGTGGGAGCCAATATTCAACATTCTTAAAGAAAATAATTTTCAACCCAGAATTTCATATCCGTCAAACTAAGCTTCATAAGTGAAGGAGAAATAAAATCCTTTACAGACAAGCAAATGCTGAGAGGTTTTGTCACCACCAGGCCTACTCTACAAGAGCTCCTGACGAAGCACTTAAACATGGAAAGGAACAACTGGTACCAGCCACTGCAAAAACATGCCAAACTGTAAAGACCATCGATGCCAAGAAGATACTGCATCAACTAATGAGCAAAATAACCAGCTAATATCATAATGACAGGATCAAATTCACACATAATAATATTAACCTTGAATGTAAATGGGCCAAATGCTCCAATTAAAAGACACAGACTGGCAAATTGGATAAAGAGTCAAGACCCATCAGTGTGCTGTATTCAGGAGACCCATCTCATATGTGCAGAGACACACATAGGCTCAAAATAAAGGGATGGAGGAAGATCTACCAAGCAAATGGAAAACAAAAAAAGACAGGGGTTGCAATCCTAGTCTCTGATAAAAACTTTAAACCAACAAAGATCAAAAGAGACAAGGCCATTACAGAATGGTAAAGGGATCAATTCAACAAGAAGAGCTAACTATCCTAAATATATACGCACCCAATACAGGAGCACCCAGATTCATAAAGCAAGTCCTGAGAGACCTACAAACAGACTTAGACTCCCACACAATAATAATGGGAGACTTTAACACCCCACTGTCAACATTAGACAGATCAACGAGACAGAAAGTTAACAAGGATATCTAGAAATTGAACTCAACTTTGCACCAAGTGGATCTAATAGATATCTACAGAACTCTCCACCCCAAATCAACAGAATATACATTCTTCTCAGCACCACATTGCACTTATTCCAAAACTGACCACATAGTTGGAAGTAAAGCATTCCTCAGCAGATGTAAAAGAACAAAAATTATAACAAACTGTCTCTCAGACCACAGACTACAGTGCAATCAAACTAGAACTCACTCAAAACCATTCAACTACATGGAAACTGAGCAACCTGCTCCTGAATGACTACTGGGTACATAACAAAATGAAGGCAGAAATAAATATGTTCTTTGAAACCAATGAGAACAAAGATACAACATACCAGAATCTCTGGGACACATTTAAAGCAGTGTGTAGATGGAAATTTATAGCACTAAATGCCAACAAGAGAAAGGAGGAAAGATCTAAAATTGACACACACCCTAACATCACAATTAAAAGAATGAGAGAAGCAAGAGCAAACACATTCAAAAGCTAGCAGAAGGCAAGAAATAAGAGCAGAACTGAAAGAGATAGAGACACAAAAAAACCCTTAAAAAAAATCAATGAATCCAGGAGCTGTTTTTTTGCAAAGCTCAACCAAATTGATAGACCACTAGCAAGACTAATAAGAAAAGAGAGAAGAATCAAATAGACACAATAAAAAATGATAAAGGGGTACCACCACTGATCCCACAGAAATAAACTACCATCAGAGAACACTATAAACACCTCTATGCAAATAAACTAGAAAATCCAGAAGAAATGGATAAATTCCTGAACACATACACCCTCCCAAGACTAAACCAGGAAGAAGTTGAATCCCTGAATAGACCAATAACAGGCTCTGAAATTGAGGCAATAATTAATAGCCTACCAACGAAAAAAAGTCCAGGACCAGATGGATTCACAGATGAATTCTACCAGAGGTACAAGGAGGAGCTGGTACCATTCCTTCTGAAACTATTCCAATCAATGGAAAAAGAGGGATTTTAGACCAATATCCCTGATGAACATCAATGCAAAAATCCTCAATAAAATACTTACAAACAGAATCCAGCAGCACATCAAAAAGCTTATCCACCATGATCAAGTGGGCTTCATCCCTGGGATGCAACACTGGTTCAACATACACAAATCAGTAAACGTAATCCAGCATATAAACAGAGCCAGTCTGTCACTGATGGACATTTGGGTTGATTCCAAGTCTTTGCTATTGTGAATAGTGCCGCAATAAACATACGTGTGCAGTGACAGACTGGATTAAGAAAATGTGGCACATATATACCATGGAATACTATGCAGCCATAAAAAAGGCAAACTATCGCAAAAACAGAAAACCAAACACCGCATGTTCTCACTCATAGGTGGGAACTGAACAATGAGATCACTTGGACTCAGGAAGGGGAATGTCACACACCGGGGCCTATCACGGGGAGGGGGGAGGGGGGAAGGATTGCATTGGGAGTTATACCTGATGTAAATGACGAGTTGATGGGTGCTGACGAGTTGATGGGTGCAGCACACCAACATGGCACAAGTATACATATGTAACAAACCTGCACGTTATGCACATGTACCCTAGAACTTAAAGTATAATAAAAAATAAAAATAAAAAAGTAAAGTAAATAAAGGACCTAAGACCTCTCCAAAAACAAACAAATAAACAAAAAAACAAAAAAACAGAGCCAAAGACAAAAACCACATGATTATCTCAATAGATGCAGAAAAGGCCTTTGACAAAATTCAACAGCCTTTCATGCTAAAAACTCTCAATAAATTTGGTATTGATGGAACGTATCTCAAAATAATAAGAGCTATTTATGACAAACCCACAGCCAATATCATACTGAATGGGCAAAAACTGGAAGCATTCCCCCTTGAAAACTCGCACAAGACAGGGATGCCCTCTCTCACCACTCCTATTCAACATAGTGCTGGAAGTTCTGGCCAGGGCAATCAGGCAGGAGAAAGAAATAAAGGGTATTCAATTAGGAAAAGAGGAAGTCAAATTGTCCCTGTTTGCAGATGACATGACTGTATATTTAGAAAACCCCATCGTCTCAGCCCAAAATCTCAAGCTGATAAGCAACTTCAGCAAAGTCTCAGGATACAAAATCAATGTGCAAAAATCACAAACATTTTTATACACCAATAACAGACAGAGAGCCAAATCAGGAGTGAACTCCCATTCACAATTGCTTCAAAGAGAATAAAATACCTAGGGATCCAACTTACAAGGGATATGAAGGACCTCTTCAAGGAGAACTACAAACCACTGCTCAATGAAATAAAAGAGGACACAAACAACTGGAAGAACATTCCATGCTCACGGATAGGAAGAATCAATATCGTGAAAATGGCCATACTGCCCAAGGTAATTTATAGATTCAATGCCATCCCCATCAAGCTACCAATGACTTTCTTCACATAATTGGAAAAAACTACTTTAAAAAAAGAGCCCTCATTGCCAAGGCAATCCTAAGTCAAAAGAACAAAGCTGGAGGCATCACGCTACCTGACTTCGAACTATACTACAAGGCTACAGTAACCAAAACAGCATGGTACTGGTACCAAAACAGAGATATAGACCAATGGAACAGAACAGAGCCCTCAGAAATAATACCACACATCTACAGCCATCTGATCTTTGACAAACCTGAGAAAAACAAGAAATGGGGAGAGGATTTCCTATTTAATAAATGGTGCTGGGAAAACTGGCTGGCCATATGTAGAAAGCTGAAACTGGATCCCTTCCTTATACCTTACACAAAAATTAATTCAAGATGGATTAAAGACTTAAATGTTAGACCTAAAACCATAAAAAACCCTAGAAGAAAACCTCAGCAATACCATTCAGGACACAGGCATGGGCAACGACTTCATGTCTGAAACACCAAAAGCAATGGCAATAAAAGCCAAAATTGACAAACGGGATCTAATTAAACTAAAGCGCTTCTGCACAGCAAAAGAAACTACCAGCAGAGTGAACAGGCCACCTACAAAAATTTTTGCAATCTACTAATCTGACATAGGGCTAATATCCAGAATCTACAAAGAACTCAAACAAATTTACAAGAAAAAACCCTATCAAAAAGTGGGTGAAGGATATGAACAGATATTTCTCAAAAGAAGACATTTATGCAGTCAACGGACACATGAAAAAATGCTCATCATCTCTGGCTATAATAGAAATGCAAATCAAAACCACAATGAGATACCATGTCACACCAGTTGGAATGGCAATCATTAAAAAGTCAGGAAACAACAGGTGCTGGAGAGGATGTGGAGAAATAGGAACACTTTTATACTGTTGGTGGGACTGTAAACTAGTTCAACCATTGTGGAAGACAGTGTGGCGACTCCTCAAGGATCTAGAACTAGAAATACCATTTGACCCAGCCATCCCATTACTGGGTATATACCCAAAGGATCATAGATCATGATGTTATAAAGACACATGCACACGTATGTTTACTGCAGCACTATTCACAATAGCAAAGACTTGGAACCAACCCAAATGTCCATCAATAATAGACTGGATTAAGAAAATGTGGCACATATACACCAGGAAATACTATGCAGCCATAAAAAAGGATGAGTTCGTGTCCTTTGTAGGGACATGGATGAAGCTGGAAACCATCATTCTCAGCAGACTATTGCAAGGACAGAAAACCAAACACCGCATGTTCTCACTCATAGGTGGGAACTGAACAATGAGAACACCTGGACACAGGAAGGGGAACAGCACACACCAGGGCCTGTCGTGGGGTGGGGGGAGGGGGAGGGATAACATTAGGAGATGTATCTAATGTAATGATGAGTTAATGGGTGCAGCACACCAACATGGCACATGTATATCTGTGTAACAAACCTGCACATTGTGCACAGGTACCCTAGAACTTAAAGTATAATAAAATAATGCTACTAATTCTTTAGATGTTTATAATTGGACATATTGATTAAATTAATTTAACAAGTTTAATATTAATGGAGGAACACTTTAGAAGAATGTATCCTAAAACCTATTTTTTAAAGAACATTGCCTTTGTTACTTGAATATTCTATGTCAATAATATCAAAAATAACTAAGTGAAGCCAAGTCAGCTTACTGAATATCCTTGATTATTCTCCACCCAAAGGAATGGCATATAAAACTACCAAATTAAAAGTGCTTTTCCTGAAAGAACAAGCTTAGGAAAAGAATTGTGAATCCAGCCTTCATAATAGATGAACACATGTTAATCTTAATTTTAGAGTGAAAAACTGCAGCATAGCTGAGAGTAACATTCAGTAGTCTTATGAACGACAGCAGAGCATCATGGCTGGCCAAGGATAATACAGCTGTTTTCCCAGGAACCTGGAATAAGCCCTTGAAAAGAGACAGGGAGGAAGCCACCCTTGCCTATAAAGCATGTGGAACACTGAAGGCAGAAACAACCATTTGAGAAAAGAAATGCTGATTTACATGTGAAATTCTACACAAAACTGGAGCAGTATATAAAACCTAAGACATTTGGCACTGGGTTGGGTGCTGTGGAGCTTTATACCTATTTGTCCACGTTATGTGTGTAGAAACTTATGATTACAGCAGATAACTTCATGGTTTTAGCCGACTGATAACATCAATGAGATTAGGTAATATGACAATGTAGGTTTTCAAGACCAAATAAGATTGCTATGCATGATGGGGTTTTTAAGATTATCACTTGATAATATAATGGATAAAAGGTACCACCAGCACAAATATGACCCTTGCAGACAGACAAAACCATAAGCCTGCAGGGGAAAGGCTGTGGCTAAAAAACACTGCCAGAGACGCCAGCCCCACAGCAAGGATGAAGCCTGCCCAGGTACAGCTATTCTGGATATGTCTAGGCTAAAACTATCTTGGGAAATATCTATGCAGATGGCTGGCTCAAAGAGGTCCCCAGCTGTTCTTAACCTATACTAATAGATAATAAATGCTATGTATTAAAATGCTACTAATTCCCAATTGGGGAATATTTTTAATGTTGCTAATAAAAACCAAATAGGATTTCTGTGAATTCTTTACAGACTATGAACCTAAAATGCCAGATGAGGTCTCATGGATGGTTTCAAAGACATTAATTAGGATTTCATTACTTCGGTCTGGAATACAAGCAGGGCACATTTCAAACAAGTAGGTCCTAGAGTCTATTGATTAATGCTTATATAGTTTCCCATAAAATCTCAAAGTTATAAAATGTGATGAAGACAGAAAGCATCTCCATTCACAGTTGATATTTTTATGAATTCACAGAGAAAAAAAATGTATTCACATATCATACTGTCTGAGAACTAATTTCAAAACTACTCATTTTACTGTGTGGTAGATGTGACGGTTAATTTTATATGTCAACTTTGAGGGTGCTTTGAATAAGATTAACATTTAAATCAGTGAAGTCTGAGTAAGCCAACTGCCCTTCGTAATGTGGGTGGGCCCCATTCAAACAGTTGAAGGCCTGAACACAACAGAATACCAGCTTCCCAAGCAAGAGAAAAATCTCCAGTAGATTTCCTGTGGACAT
The DNA here is from genome assembly GCF_037993035.2 of Macaca fascicularis. Taxonomy (NCBI): domain Eukaryota; kingdom Metazoa; phylum Chordata; class Mammalia; order Primates; family Cercopithecidae; genus Macaca; species Macaca fascicularis. Next base: position 97,050,379 of record NC_088376.1, read on the forward strand.
CATCCACACTGTCAGCTCACCAGGGTCTCCAACCTGTCTGCTGGCCCACACTGCAGATTTGGACTTATCAGTCTCTATAATCATGTGAGCCAATTCCTTATAATCAGCCAATATCCATCTATCACTGTTTCTCTGGAAAACACTAATATAGTGGAACTGATTTTACCTGCAGTGGTAAGTTATAGCCATAGCACTATAATCCGGTATGACCAATTTTAATTTTAAGACATGGGGAGAGTGTAAGCAACGTGGAAAACATAATTCAGGATATCATCTGGGAGAACTTCCCCAACTTAGCTAGAGAGGCCAACATTCAAATTCAGGAAATGCAGAGAACCCCATTAAGCTACTTCATAAGAGGATCATCCCCAACACACATCATCAGCAGATTCTCCAAAAATGAAAGAAAAAATGTTAAAGGCAGCTAGAGAGAAAGGTCAGGACACTTACAAAGGGAAGTCCATCAGACTAACTGTGGACTTCTCAGCAGAAACTCTACAAGCCAGAAGAGACTGGGGGCCAATATTTAACATTCTTAAAGGAAAATTCCAACACAGAATTTCATATCCAGGCAAACTAAGCTTCATAAGTGAAGGAGAAATAAGATCCTTTTCAGACAAGCAAATGCTGAGATAATTCATTACCACCAGATCTGCCTCACAAGAGCTGCTGAAGGAAGCAGTTTATAAATATGGAAAGACCATTACCAGCCACTACAAAAACACACTGAAGGACACAGACTAGTGACACTATAAAGTAACCACATAAACAAGTCTGTAAAATAACCAGCTAACAGCATGATAGCAGGATCAGATCCACACATGTCAATACTAACCTTGAATGTAAACAGGCTACATGCCCCAGTTAAAGGGCACAGAGTGGCAAGCTGGATAAGAACCAAGATCCATTATTATGCTGTCTTCAAGAGACCTATCTCACATGCAATGACACCTACAGGCTCAAAATAAAGGCATGGAGAAAAAATCTACCAAGCAAATGGAAAACAGAAAAAAGCAGGTGATGCAACCCTAATTTCACACAAAACACACTTTCAACCCACAAAGATTTTTAAAAAGGGCTTTACATAATGGTAAAGGATTCAATTCAGCAAGAAGACGTAAGTATCCTAAATGTATATGCAGCCAACAGAGGAGCACCCAGATTCACAAAGCAAGTTCTTAGAGACCTAAAGAGACTGAGACTTCCAAACAAAAATAGTGAGAGACTTCAACACCCCACTGACAGTATTAGATCGTGAGGCAAAAAATTAAAGATACTCAGGACCTGAACTCAGTAGTGTATATCAAATGGACCTGACAGACATTTACATTACCTCTCTACCCCAAAACAACAGAATACACAGGTTTCTCATTGCCATATGGCACATACTCTAAAATCAATCACATAATCAGACACAAAACACATCCCAGCAAATGCAAAAGAACTGAAATCAAAACAACCACACTCTCGGACCACAGTGCAATCAAATTGGAAATCAAGATTAAGAAATTTTGTCCTGGCCGGGCGCGGTGGCTCAAGCCTGTAATCCCAGCACTTTGGGAGGCCGAGATGGGCGGATCACGAGGTCAGGAGATCGAGACCATCCTGGCTAACACGGTGAAACCCCGTCTCTACTAAGAAATACAAAAAATAGCCGGGCGAGGTGGCAGCGCCTGTAGTCCTAGCTACTCGGGAGGCTGAGGCCGGAGAATGGCGTGAACCCGGGAGGCGGAGCTTGCAGTGAGCTGAGATCCGGCCACTGCACTCCAGCCTGGGCGACAGAGCGAGACTCCATTTCAAAAAAAAAAAAAAAAAAAAAAAAAAAGAAATTTTGTCCTAACTATACAATTATATGGAAGTTGAATAACCTGCTCCTAAGAGAATTTTAGGTAAATAATGATAGGCAGAAAAATAAATTCTTTGAAACCAATGAAAACAAAGATACAACATACCAGAATCCCTGGGACACAGCTAAGACAGTGTTAAGAGGGAAATGTATAGCACTAAATACCCATATCAGAAACTTAGATCTCAATTTAAAAACCTAACATCACAACTAAATGAACTAGAAAACCAAGAGGAAGTCAACCCCAGAGCTAGCAGAAGACAAGAAATAACCAAAATCAGAGCTGAACTAAAACAGCTTTAGACATAGAAAAACCATCCAACAGTTCAATGAGTCCAGGAGTTGGTTTTTTGAAAAAAATTAACAGCTCACTACCTAGACTGATAGAGAGCCAATCCAAATAAACACAATTAGAAATGACAAAGGGTGTATTATAAATGAACCCACAGAAATACAAATAACCATTAGAGAATATTATGAACACCTCTATGCACATAAACTAGAAAACCTGGAAAAAATGGATAAATTTCTGGACACACACATCCTCCCGAAACTGAGCCAGGAAAATGGAATTTGCTGAATAGACCAGTAACAAGCTCTGAAATTTAATCAGTAATAAATAGCCCACCAACTAAGAAAAGCCCAGGACCAGGGGGATTCACAGGCAAATTCTACCAGATATATAAAGATAAGCTGGTACCATTCCTACTGAAACTATTCCAATAAATTAAGGAAGAAGGACTCCTACCTAACTTATTCTATGAGGCCAGCATCATCCTGATACCAAAACCTGGCAGAGACACAATAAAAAAAAGAAAACTTCAGGCCAATATCTTTGATGAATGTCGATGTAAAAACCCTCAACAAAATACTCGCAAACCAAATCCAACAGGACATCAAAATGTTTATGCACCACAATCAAGTAGGCTTTGTCCCTGGAATGTGAGGTTGGATCAACATACACACACAAATCAAAAAATATGATTCATCACGTAAACAGAGCTAAAGACAAAAACCACACAATTATCTCAATAGATGCATGCATTCATCCATTCTTGCACTACTATAGAGAACTACCTGAGACTGGGTAATTTACAGAGAAAAGAAGTTTAATTGGCTCAGGGTTTTATGGACTGTATAGGCATCTGCTTCTGGGGAGGTCTCAGGAAACTTAGAATCATGGTGGAAGGTGAATGGGAAGCAGGCACATTTTCACATGGCCGGCAGGAAAGTGATGGACGAGGTGCCACATACCTTCAAACAGCCAGATCTCACGAGAACTCTGTCAATGAGACAGCACTAGGGGGATGGTGCTAAACCATTAGAAACCAGCCCCATGATCCAATTACCTCCCACTAAGCCCCAACTTCAACATGGGGATTATAATTCAACATGAGATTTGGGTGGGGACACAGTCAAACCGTATCAATGCAGAAAAAGGCTTTCAATAAAGTTCAACATCCCTTCACGTTAAAAACTCTCAACTAGGTATTGAAAGAACATACCTCAAAATAATAAAAACCATCTATGACAAACTCATAGCCATCATCATACTGAAAGGTCAAAAGGGTAAGCATTCCTCTTGAAAACTGGCACAAGACAAGGATGCCCTCTCTTACCACTCCTATTCAACATAGCATTGAAAGTCCAGACCAGATCAATCAGGCAAGAGAAAGAAAGGGCATCCATATAGTGAGACAGTAAATCAAACTATCCTTGTTTGCAGACAACATGATCCTGTATCTAGAAAAGCCCACAGTCTCAGCCCAAAAGCTCCTTCAGCTAATAAACAACTTCAGCAAAGTCTCAGGATACAAAATCAACGTACAAAAATGACTAGCTTTCCTATATACCAGCAACAGGTCAACAGCCAAATCAGAAACACAATCCCATTCACAATTCATACACACACACATACACACACACACAAAAATAACCAGGAATGTAGCTAACCAGGGAGGTGAAAGATCTCTACAAGGAGAACTACAAAATACTGCTCAGAGAAATCAGAGATGACACAAACTATTGGAAAAACATTCCATGCTTATCGTTAGAAAGAACGAATTTCATTAAAATGGCCATACTGCCCAAAGCAATTTATAGATTCAATGTTATTCCTATCAAACTACAAATTATATTCTTCACAGAACTAGAAAATCTATTTTAAAATATACTGGAACCAAAAAGGAGCCCAAATAGACAAGGCAATGCTAAGCAAAAAGAACAAAGCTGGAGAAACCATATTACCTGACTTCAAACTCTACTACAGGGTTACAGTAACCAAAACAGCATGGCACTGGTACAAAAACAGACACATAGACCAATGGAACAGAATAGAGAGCCCCAAAATAAGGCCACACACCTGCAACTATCTAATCTTCCATGAAGCTGATAAAAACAAGCAATGGGGAAAGGACTCCTTATTCAATAAATGATGCTTAGAAAACTGGCTACCCATATGCAGAAGATTGAAAATAAACCCCTTCCTTACACCATATACAAAAATTAACTCAAGATAGACAAAAGACTTAAATGTAAAACCCAACTCTATAAAAACCTTAGAAGATGGCCAGGTGTGGCAGTGGCTCATGCCTGTAATCCCAGCACTTTGGGAGGCCAAGACAAGTGGATCACCTGAGGTCAGGGATTCAAGACCAGCCTGGCCAACATGGTGAAACCCCGTCTCTACTAAAAATACAAAAATTAGCTGGGCATAGTGGCACATGCCTGTAATCCCGGCTACTCAGGAGGCTGAGGCAGGAGAATCACTTAAATCTGGGAGGTGAAGGTTGCAGTGAGCCGAGATCACGCCACTGCACACCAGCCTGGGCCACAGAGTCACAAAAAACAAAACAAAAAAAAACAAACCCTGGAAGACAACCTGGGCAATACCATTTGGGACATAGGAACGGGCAAAGATTTCATGACAAAGACACCAAAAGCAATTGCAACAAAAGCAAAAATAGACAAATGGGATTAATTAAAAGGCTTCTACACAGCAAAAGAAACTATCAACAGAGTAAACAGACCACCTACAGCATGGGAGAAATTTTTGCAAACTATATATCTGACAAAGGTCTAATATCCAGCATCAATAAGGAACTTAAATTTACAAGAAAAAAAAACCATTAAAAAGTGGGCAAAAAACATGAACAGACACTTTTCAAAAGAAGTCATACATGCAGCCAACAAGCATATGAAGAAAAGCTCAACATCACTGATCATTAGAGAAATGCAAATCAAAACCACAATGAGATACCATCTCATACTGAGGGAGAAGAAAAGGAAAAATCAGTTAGGTAAACAGTTAAGACTGGTCCTCGGAGAAGCAGCCTGCCTGAAAAATCACGACTACGGGCAAAAACAGAGCAGCCTGGGAAAAACTCAGGCTGCACCTGCACAGATAAGCAGGTAAGATCCAACACAGAAGCCTTTTGTTCTTTGTGTGATTAGTGGGCTCCCAGGAAAAAGTTTCCTGTCCTTTTCAGGCATATACATGGTAGGCTCTGTGGGAACCTGCACCGGGAGGAGGGGGACTTACCTAAAACAAAACTCACAGTTACATATACAAGAGAAGCAATGCTTTGCGCTTGCCTAGAGACATACGCACAACTACACGGATAAGGGGGAGTTATGCAGACAGCTTTTCAGGTAAGTGAAGTTACTTAAACAGCTACAGAGATGAGTTTTTTTACAAAAGCTTTTGATTTCAACCGTGAAACGGCAACCCACTCTGGCTCCCCTCTCCACTGTGGAGAGCTTTCTTCTGCTTCTTAAACTTTCCCTCCAACCTCATCCTTTGTGTCCACGCTCCTTAATTCTCTTGATTGTGAGATGACGAGCTTGGATAACACCATAAGACAACAAGACCAGTGACCCTGACCTGTTTCAACACCAGTCAGAATGGCTATTATTAAAAAGTCAAAGAATAACAGGTGTTGGAGAGGTTGCAGAGAAAAAGGAATGCTTATACACTGTTGGTGGGAGTGTAAACTAGTTCAATCATTGTGGAAAACAGTGTGGCAATTCCTCAAAGACCTAAAAACAGAACTGCCATTTGGCCCAGCAATCCCATTACTAGGTAAATACCCAAAGGAATATAAAATCATTCTATCATAAAGACACATGCATGCATGCATACGTTCATTGCAGCACTGTTCACAGTAGCAACAACATGGAAACAACCCAAATGCCCATTAATGATAGACTGGATAAAGAAAATGTGGTACATATGTACCATGGAATACTACGTAGCCATAAAAAAGAATATCATGTCCTTTGCAGGGACACAGATGGAGCTGGAGGCCATTATCCTTAGCAAACTAATGCAGAAACAGAAAACCAAATACCGCTGTTCTTATAAGTGGGAACTAAATGATGAGAACACATGGATGCATACAGGAGAACAACACATGCTGGGGCATACCAGAGGGTGGAGGGTAGGAGGAGGGAGAGGATCATGAAAAATAAATAATAGGTACTAGGTTTAATACCTGGGTGATGAAATAATTTGTACAACAGACCCCTATGGCACAAATTTACCTTTATAACAAACCTGCACATGTACCCCTGAACTTAAAAAATAAGTATCTAGCAACCAACAAGGTAAAATTCACAATGCTGACAACCAATTAAAGATTACCGGACATATCAAATAAGAAGAAAATACAACTTATAATGTAGAAAGTATCAATTAAAATTTACCCAGAACTGACAAAAACGTTAAAATTAGCAAATATACTAAAACTATATTCTGTATGTTCAACAGATTAAGTAGATGTTGGGACAACTAGATATCCACACGCAAAAGAAAGAAAATTCGACCCCTATCTCACACCAAGTACAAAAAGCAACTCACAATCGATCATAGAACTAAACATAAGAGCTAAAACTATAAACTCTTAGAAGAAAACATAGGAATAAATCTTTATGATCTTGAATTAGAGAATATTTTGTTAAAGCATAAGCAATGAAAGAAAAAGTAAATTTGATTTCATCAAAATAAAAAATCTTTGTGCTTCAAAAGACAACATCAAGAAAGTGAAAAAAGATAACCCACAGAAAGGAAGAAAATATTTGCCAGTCATATAACAAAAGATTTATATCAGAATATATAAAGAACTCTTAGAATTCAATAAGAAGACAATCTAATTTTAAAATGAACAAAAGGATTTGAACAGATATTTCTTTAGAGATGGTCAATAAGCACACGAAAAAATGCTCAACACATCATTAGCCATGAGATAAATGCAAAACAAAACCACAAGGAGCTACCATTTCACCCCCGTTAGGATGACTTTAATAAAAAGAGAGACAATAAAAATGGTTGCCAAGACTATGGAGAACTGGAACTCTGATAGTGGGGGTGTAAAATGGTATATAGCTGCTTGGGAAAACTCTTTTGAAAAACAATTTGGAAGAGTTGATAGAGGACCCCAGAATCTCTGGCCACACTGACTGGTGGAGGTGCAAGTCCAGTCAGTAAGGACTAGAAGAGGGTTATCCTCTATCTAATATGTAGACATCAACACAAAGAGTAAAGGAAACAAAGAATCAGGCAATGATGTTTTAAAAGAACAAGATAAATACCCCAGAAAGTGACCCTAATGAAATGGAATCATATTATTTACCTGACAAAGAATTCAAAATAATTGAACAAAGATGCTAACTGAAGTCAAGAGAACAATGCATAAACAAAGTAAGAATTTAAACAAAGAGATAGAAAATACTTTTAAAACACCAAACAGAAATCATGGGTCTGGGGCAGGCATGGTGGCTCATGCCTGTAATCCCAGCACTTTGGGAGGCTGAGGCAGGTGGATCACCTGAGGTCAGGAGATCGAGACCAGCCTGGCCAATATTGTGAAATCCTGTCTCTACTAAAAATACAAAAAAATAAGCCAGGTGCGGTGGTGCATGCCTGTAATCCCAGCTACTCGGGAAGCTGAGACAGGAGAATTGCTTGAACCTGGGAGGCGGAGGGTGCAGCGAGCCAAGATTGCACCACTTCATTCTAGCCTGGGCTACAGAGCAAGACTCCATCTCAGAAAAATAAATAAATAAAACAGAAGTCCCGCGTGGCCCATTTTCTGACTATATTCTGACTATATACAAGAAGTTGGTCATTTGCCACCTGGTTCTCATTTCCCTATTCCCTAGCAAGCATCATCTCACTAGTTTTGCTTTCTCCTGTCCATTTATACTTGAAACACTGTGCCTCTATTGCCAAATAATTCCATGATTCCTAGCAAACTTATTTAAAAAACTTTTTTCAACAAATAATTCATATCAGAATTCCTTGATAAGCTAAAAATTACACTTACGCTGTTTGTACAACCTATATTCATTTATTTTTTACATTAAAAAATTATGAAATATCTTTCTTACACAAAGGTATATAAGAAAAACAGTTATTTTTGTACTGCATGTGCTCCATGTACCCACCATCCAGTTAAAAAATAAAACTATCAATATAGTTGAAGTCTCTGTATATTCATACCCAATCTAATTCTCCTCCCTCCCCCACCCCTATCATTGTAAGAGGTAACCTCTATTTTGAATTTTTACCTAATATATTTTTCATTATATCCCTGGACTTTGCATGTCTAAACTAATATTTTCTTTTTTGAATATGACATGTCACCAAACTCTCAGTACACAATAAATAATAACCAATAATGCAAGTTCAGTAAAAATTCCCATGACATTATTTCAAACCTGAGTCACTGAAGAGAAGTTAAATTTTTTAACATTTTTATTCCAAAATAATTGCCATTTGACATGCACATAAATCCCAAAGAGATTTGCGACGAAAATGAAGTAGGACATCTAATGCTTGCCTTCAAATAGAAGTTTTTATCTATACTAAAAAAAAAACTACAATATGTAGAAAGTTAATGGCAATGTAAAATAAAACAAATGAGACTTGTAAAGAACTAACTGTGCCATACCTTTTCTGGATAGAATTCTAAGAATAGAGGTTGAAGGAAACAAGTCTGCTTAAAGAGCATTTTCCTTTTCTTCCAACATGGCTGAAAGTGACAGTGTCTGGATTCCTGCCTCACCTGAGGTTTATTCAGGAAGAAAAAGTCAGGAAAGCTTATCCAGTCATAAAATAATGAACAAGCATAGAAGGACCTATAAATAACTAACACTAGTAAAAGCATATCTTGAAATAACCCTATTCATTAGTCTTAGTGCTTCTATTATAACTAATTGCTAGATAGTGCCAAAAGTAAAATTCCAGTTGTGATATACATAAAAAAAGACACAGTAGGCTATTAATACCAGAATATAAAATAGTAAATAAGCCAACCAAAATTTATTATATACTTCTTAAGTGCCAGAGACAGAGCTATGTGGAACAGGGAAGGGGGAGGTACATGGCTTAGTACCTGGAATATAATAGGCCCTGTCCTTAGAGTCAGAAGCTGTAACAATTTAAATTAACAACTTAAATGTCAAAGAATACTTTCTAAGTTGATTGCTATAAGAAAATAACCAAATGGGCCTGGTGCAGTGGCTCACGCCTGTAATCCCAGCACTTTGGGAGGCTGAGGTGGGTGGATCACCTGAGGTCGGGAGTTTGAGACCAGTCTGACCAACATGGAGAAATCCCGTCTCTACTAAAAATACAAAATTAGCGGGCATGGTGGCACACGCCTGTAATCCCAGCTACTCGGGGGGCTGAGGCAGGAGAATCGCTTGAACCCGGGAGGCAGAGGTTGTGGTGAGCCAAGATTGCACCATTGCACTCCAGCCTGGGCAACAAAAGAGAAACTCCGCCCCCCCCCCCACCAAAAAAAGAAAATAACCAAATGAACTCAAAAATAACTGAAAGACCATAAATGGTAATTTTGTTTTGTTATACTTAGATATTGAGAAATATTCAGAAATATTCAGATTAAATTAAAAGGAGTCAAGTAACTATTCAGATATATGAATATATCCACACTTGGAAATATCCAAGAAGAATTAGCAGCATTTTTCCAGATAGTCTGTATCATGTAAATATGTTTTTAGAGTCCAAATCTTCAGTAAATTAATGAAACAAATTAAGAAACCCAGCTCAAGACATTATAATTTAAGTTATAATTTAAATAGCAGTAGAATCTTGATTTTAATGATTAAAGATTCCCCATCAGAAACCTATCCTAAAATGTTTCCATTAAAATGAGTTAATGTAAATGAAAGCACCTATCATCACTCTTGCTAGATAGTGGATTCTTACTAAAAATTAAAACAACAATTAACCCTAAGGAGCAACAAAGTTCATTCTTTATATCTGAAACCATAGAAGCATAGAGTTTTACTGACCGGAAAAACCTTGGAAATGATCTAGTCTAATTCTTTAATTTTCAAAAAGAAGGAGAATGAGGCCCAATGACTTAGTAAGCTAAAACTAGAATCAGATTAAAATCCAGATCTCCAGACACAAGACTATCGCTTTTGCAAATTCTTTTGTTGAACTAAAATTATGAGAAAAAAAGAAAAAAGGGAACTTGCTTTGTTTTCAATAAGAAGCTCTGAACTCTGAGGCAGAAGACCAGATTCTTCTCTAACTTTCACTAATTACAGCCTCAGGCAAGTCACTCAAACTCTCTGGTATTAATTTTTTATAAAATGAGAAGGTTAGACTAGTGATTCTCAATCTTGAGTGCACAGTAGAATCCTCTAAGCGGATTTTTACAAAATAATAAATGCTCAGATCCTACTTCCTCCCACCTAAGATTTTATTTTACATGGTCTGGGATGGTACTCCGGCATATTTTTTTTTTAAAGCTTCTCAAGCGACTCCACTGCACAACCAAGACTGAGAGCCAATGTACTAAATAATCTTTAAGGTCCCTTTTATAATCTAAAATTCTAATTAATCTTCCCCTGTTTTGGCTGTAGTCATTTGGCTACTGGTTAACTGATGGACAGATTAGACACAATAAATGCACAAAAAAATAATAAACTGATATAAAAAAATAAACTGATATTCCCCCTGTGGACTTTACAGACATTCATGGTGTATGGAGATTCTACATCATAATCTGTCAGCATTTACTGGGACCCATTATGGAGAAGGCTGCCTCTCCTTCCCTGATGTATCCTTCCATCTGGAGGGAGCTCAAGTGGCATAAAACTCTTGGCCCCTCTCTATGCCTTTCCTCCTTATGGTCAAGGAGAGACAGAATACCTTCTTGGCTGGCAAATTTGCAAAAAACCTAAACTACACATGCCTGGCTCAGCGCCCTCCTTCTGCCTCTTGGGAGTGAGTCAACCAAAGGGAACGCAAGTTCTGACCTAGTCCTCTAAAGACAGTGTCTTAATCACTTTGGGCTGCTATAACAAAGCCCTAAAGCCCGTATGGCTTATAAACAAAAGAGATCTATTATTTATAAGAGCAGGTTGCTGGCATGATTGGATGCTGGTGAGGGCCATCTTCTGGCCTGCAGATCATTGACTTCTCATTGCGACCTCACATGGCAGAAAGAGGGCTAAAGAGATTTCTGGAGTCACTTTCATAAGGGCACTAATCCCATTCAGGAGGACTCTACCCTCCTGAACTCTTACTTCCCAAAGGCCTCACCTCTCCTAAAACCATCACACTGGGGATTAGGATTTCAAGATATGAATTTGGTGGGGGGGACCAAACATTCAGTCCACTGCAGATGGTCTCTGCAATGCAACTTGTCCCAGTCCAGTGCTGCTGTGCCCAGGTGGATAAGTCTTCCCATTCTGAGGTACAGAATTTGGAAGCCCATATGTCAGCAAATATAAGCTACAACCTCTAACTCAGCATTTAGTAGACAGAGGGTAATATTTTGGCTCGCAGATGAATATTCTTATTTTATTTCTCAACTGGCTCACAATTCAGTGAAAGAAGAATGCTATTTATTGGTACCCCTCAGGGATCTCAACAAGACCTACTCTATATTAGATAATGGCACATGGAATACAAAAACGATGTGTTTAGTGTCATTTGGCAATGTTTAGAATGAATGAAAAAACAAATATTATAGTACAGATAGAATGTCATATATACTCAAGGACTATATATTAACCAAAGGTAGTCTTATCAACCTTGCCTTAATTCAGGGTTTCTGTTATTTACATTTTAGGCTGGATAATTCTTGTGGAGAGCTATCCTCTACATTATAGGATGTTCAGCAGCATCCCTGACCTCTTACTCACTAGACATGAGTAGGCAACTCTCCAGTTGTGACAACCAAAAATGTCTCCAGGTATTGCCAAATGTCCCCTGGGTGGCAAAATCATCCACTGTTGAGAACCACTGCCTTAATTTGTTGTCAGTATAGGAAAGCAAAGGTATGTATCTACTGAAAAATGACCTGTTGAAAAGGAAACACAGAATCATAGACTATGACAGAAAGGTCTTTAGAGGTCAGCTAGTCTAACCCTCTACATTTTCAAATGAGAAACCACATTTATAGAAATGCCAATGTTTATTACCAATTATTTAAACAGAACCTCTATCTCACTTTTAAAATCAGCAACCTTGTCAATAAAAATGCAAATAGCACAATCTAGGAATTTCCCAATTGTTTTTTTCTACTGAAAACATCAGTCAGTATTATTAATTTCTGGGTAAGTGCCATATCACTTAAAAATACGTAAAATATATTTCCTCTAATTCAGTTCCTATAAGATCTGTGAGAAATCTTTAGAAGCCATAGCCATCACTTAGGGTAAAAACCCTGATTCTATTTGTGTACCACACAAACATACACACACATACAGAGAGAGAGAGAGAGAGAACAGCCACTGATACGGCAGAACTGAAGGAACTAAAATAGGGTATTAAAATTTAAAAACACAGAACCTATCATGTATTACTTAGCAAAGAAACAAGTAGATACAGCCTTGCCTTCCACAGTAACCTTTCTCAAGAAGATCCTTCTAAAACATAAATCTCATTATGTTTCTCCCAGCTTGGCTTCAAATCCTCAAATGTTTCACAATATCGATCACCTTCAAGATAAAAAGCAATTTTCCTAGAACAGTATACAAGGCTTTCCATGATCTTGCTCCTGCCTAGTTCTCCAGCTTGTCTTTTCCTTCTCCCACACGTGCGCTACATTCTAGCCAGACTGAACTCACTGAAGATCTCGAAAGATACCCAGGAACCTACGTTTTTCTAACAGTAATAGTGAAATCAGTACAATTTTGTGTAATCTTTGTTTATGGACCCATCCTTCAGTTGTCAGGTTTAGTGTTACTTCCTCAGGAAACACTGCCCCAATCCCCACTCTATTACATGTTCTCACAGCACCCTGGACTTCTCCTTCACTTGCATGTATCACAACTACAGTTTTTACAATTTTTTTGGGTGTGATTATTGTATTATTCTCTTTCTTCATATGCCTAAAAAGGCAGGAAGTGTGTCTGGTTTTATGTTCTAATATGTCCCCAAGGCAAGTTATTATATTGTATATGTCTGGCATATAATAGATGCTCAACAAATGTTTGTTGAATAAATGAATGTTCTTTCATATCTGCAAGTCTTACTGGAGATGGGACATGATGCTTCTTTCCTTCTTTAGCCATTCCTGTTCTCCTTTAAGCTCGGGCATCCTTCATTCTAGAAGTCTTCCTGATGCCCTAAGTCTTAGATACTCCACTTCTGTGCTGACATACTATACTGGATATATTTTTATATAGCATATATATTTGACCATAATAGTTTTTACTTTACTTAACTGTTTCTTCTGCTAGACTATGGGCTCCTTAATGACAAGGGCTGTGTCTTTCATCTTTATATACCTTGTTGGTAGCACAGTGCTTAATACAGAGAGGGTACTCAGTAAATGCCTGAACACATATGAGTATGCACATACTGTACTTTGTGACACAGCCTCACTACTTTATAGTGAAAACATTATAAAGATAAAATAAAACTTGAAATAAAGCCCTAACATTTAAATTACGTTAAAATTTTTTCAGAAAAGACAATAACCTAAAAAAACTGCTTACATTTTTTTAACGACTATTTTCCTTGTCATGCTTCCACGGTAAAATTTAAAACAAGTATCAGAACACTAAATAAAAATTTAAAAACAATTTAGATACATTTATGACTTCTAGGAAAATAGAAAAGTTGAATATTGTGCTCTATGCAAGTTAAGTCATTTGAAAATAATACGATCTCAAGAACCACTCTACCATGTTACTCTACTACTGAAAAGACACTTAAACTTAAAAACTCCCCTGCAAATTACTTTGTCCCTTTACAGACAATGCTAATGATGTCTGTAAATTTATCCCGGATTCCCTATTGAAAGAGAGGAGTTGGTTGCTAAGGCAACTTCCGTTTTCTTAATACCTGATCTATCCCTTCAGAGTTCTGAAACATTTAAATGTTTTTCCAATGAGTCTTTAGTGGGCATAATTAAAACAGTACCAGGATGGAAGCTTATGTTATTTGGTTACTTCCATCACAGCTCATAAATGACTACACATTTGCCCACATTTTATTACTATGAGGTAGTCTTTCCTAAACCAAGAGCATACCAAGTTTTCAAGAAACAAATTAATGACCAATAAAGGGTACAAACTTGCAGTTTTAAGATGAGTATGTTCTGGGAACTTAAAGTACAGCATGGTGACTATAGTTAACAATAACATGCTATATACGGCACTTGAAATTTGTGCTAAGAGAAGCTGGGCACGGTGGCTCACGCCTGTAATCTTGGTACTTTGGGAGGCCGACGCGAGCGGATCATGAGGTCAGGAATCCAAGACCATCCTGGCCAACATGGTGAAACTCTGTCTCTAGTAAAAATACAGTCATTTTAACAGAGCTTAAGGTTAGTCATCTAATGCCAAATTTAAATAGTACACTATATCTCATTACATATGCAAATGTGAAAATGAACTGAAAAGGCATGTCTAAATAATAAAGTTTATGTTGGTCTTCCAGTTAATCTCTGAATTTTTCAGAAAAGTACATCACTAATCTATTTTCAGTTTAGTGTTTCCTCATTTTATCTGTATTTTGGCGAATTTGAGATGCTTTTAAAAAAAATGAAAAAGGACTGGGTGCGGTGGCTCATGCTTGTAATCCCAGCACTTTGGGATGTTGAGGTGGGAAGATCATGAGGTCAAGAGATTGAGACTATCCTGGCCAACATGGTGAAACCCCGTCTCTACTAAAAATACAAAAATTAGCTGGGGGGTGGTGGTGCATGCCTGTAGTCCCAGCTACTCCAGAGGCTGAGGCAGGAGGATCGCTTGAACCTGGGATGCGCAGTGAGCCGAGACTGCGACACTGAATTCCAGCCTGGGCAACAGAGCTAGACTCTGTCTCAAAAAAAAGAAAAAAAGTATCTTACAAAACATGTAAAGTGTCTTACAAAGATCATATACTTGGTCATATAATAATAACACCACTACAAATCACTTAAGATATGCATGTGACTGCTAATGGGTAAAGGGTAACTTAGCAAGTATAAATACATTTCTGTCTAATGGTGAAAATATACAAGCATGTAAGACTATGTAAGTCCTGGAAAGAAGCAAATTTTGAAAATCATTCATTTGGTCATTCAATAAATATGTACTATCTGCCAGACACTGTACTACTGAATGCTAGCCATTCAATAAAGAACAAAACGGGGCCAGGTGCGGTGGCTCACACCTGTAATCCCAGCACTTTGGGAGGCCGAGGTGGGCGGACCACGAGATCAGGAAATCGAGACCACGGTGAAACCGTGTCTCTACTAAAAATACAAAAAATTAGCCGGGTGTGGTGGTGGACGCCTGTAGTCCCAGCTACTCTAGAGGCTGAGGCCAGAGAATGGTGTGAACCCGGGAGGCGGAGCTTGCAGTGAGCCGAGATTGCACCCCTGCACTCCAGCCTGGGGCAACAGAGTGAGACTCCATCTCAAAAAAAAAAAAAAAAAAAAAATGGGCAAGATTCCTTTACGTTCATAATGTTGGGCATTCTAGTAGGGGAAAGTAGACAGTAGAATAAACAAATAGATATACAGAGCAAATAAAGAAAGATGAAAATAAGCAGAGTAAACAGACAACCCACAGAGTTGGAGAAAATCTTCACAATCTATGGACCCAACAAAGGACTAATTATCCAGAATCTACAAGGAATTCAAACAAATTAGCAAGGGAAAAAAAACAATCCCATCAAAAAGTGGGCTAAGGACATGCATAGACAATTCTCAAAATGGGCAACAAACACAGAAAAATGTTCAGCATTGCTAATGATCAGGTAAATGCAAATCAAAACCACAGTGCGGTACCACCTCACTCCTGCATGAATGGTCATAATCAAAAAATAAAAAAAAATAGACGTTGGCAGGATGTGGTGAAAAGGGAACACTTCTACACTGCTGGTGGGAATGTAAACTAGAAAAACCACTATGGAAAACAGTGTGGAGATTCCTTAAAGAACTAAAAGTAGAACTACCATTTGATCCAGCAATCTCACTACTGGGTATCTACCCAGAGAAAAAGAAGTCATTATACAAAAAATATACTTGAACACACATATAGCAGCACCATTCACAATCGCAAAAATATGGAACCAGCCCAAATGCCCATCAATCAACAAGTGGATAAAGAAAATGTGGTATATATGTATATGATGGAATACTTCTCAGCATAAAAAGGAATGAAGTAATGGCATTCACAGCAACCTGGATGGGACTGGAGACTATTATTCTAAGTACAGTAACTCAGGAATGGAAAACCAAACATCGTATGTTCTCACTCATAAGTGGAACTAAGCTATGAGGATGCAAAGGCATAAGAATGATACAATGGCCACTGGGGAAAGGGTGGGAGGGGGATGTGGCATAAAAGACTACACACTGGATTCAGTGTATACCGCTCAGGTGATAGGTGCACCAAAATCTGACAAATTACCACATATTCCCCAAAATTTATGGGGAAAAAAAAAAAGCATGATTCTGTTACAAAGAATAGGGAGAGCCTACTCTAGACAGCATAGCCAGGAAAGGTTTCTGTGAAGAGGTAATGTTTAAGAGACATGACAAGAGGACTATTTATTATAGCATGAGAGGCTAAAAGGGGGAGGATGGCAGATGCCACGGGGTATGAAAACACTCAAAGCAGAGACAACAGCAAGAACAATGGTTTTGAGCAATAAAGAATTTCACTAGTTCTACAAAGTGAATTAAGGTTAATCTGATGGGAGAATAGTGGAGGAGAGAGAGTGTAATGAGACATGTGAAGTTGGAGAAGTAGTAAGGCTAGGTCAGACAGGACAATCAAAGAAAGCCATGATGTCAGACTGTATAAAAAAGCAAGGCCCAATGATAGGCTATCTACAAGAAACCCTCTTTGAAAGTAAATAAATTGGTTAAAAGCAAGAGTATGGCCGGGCACGGTGGCTCACGCCTGTAATCCCAGCACTTTGGGAGGCCGAGGCGGGCAGATCACGAGGTCAGGAGATCGAGACCATCCTGGCTAACACAGTGAAACCCTGTCTCTACTAAAAATACAAAAAATTAGCCGGCCATGGTGGCAGGCGCCTGTAGTCCCAGCTACTGGGGAGGCTGAGGCAGGAGAATGTGTGAACCTAGGAGGCGGAGCTTGCAGTGAACCGAGATCGCGCCACTGCATTCCAGCCTGGGTGACAGAGTGAGACTCCATCTCAAAAAGAAAAAAAAAGCAAGAGTATAAAGGAAATACACTATGCAAACATTAATCAAAAGAAAGCTAGAGTGACTATAGCATTATCAAAGTAGATGATTCCAGAACCAGTAATATTACCAAGGATAAAGAAAGACATTACATAATGATAAAGGGTCAATGGACCAAGAACATATATAATCCTAAATATGTATAAACCTAACAATAGAGTCTCAGAATACCGTTGGCCCTCCATATCCGTGGGTTCTGCATCTGTGGATTCAACTGGGTTTGGATCACAATCTCAAAAGACAATCCCAAATGCCATAATCCCATGTTGAAATCCTAAAATATCAAAATCCCTAAAGTCTAAAACCCTGAGTGTCTAAAATCCTGTAAATCACCATCACAGGATAGTGGCATCATGGTAAGCGGAACTATTACCTTGTTATTGTCTGTATTTGGAAATTAGGTATGGTTTAAGGAGATGCATATGGGTGCCAAGGTGATGAGAGGTGGACTTGTGGACTTCATATTAGGGGTCAACTTGATTGGATTAAGCAATACCTAGAAACCTGGTAGGGCATTATTTCAGGTGTGTCTTTGAGGGTGTTTCCAGAAGAGATTAGTGTGTGAGTCTGAGTGGACTAGGTGGGAAGATCTGACCTCAATGTTGGCAAGCATCATCCAACTGGCTGAGGGCCAGGAGAGAACAAATACAAAAGGCAAATTGGTCTCTGAGAACTGAGACAGGCTTTTCTTTTGCTCCTTGGACATCAAAAAATTGACTCCATGGGCCAGGCGTAGTGGCTCATGCCTGTAATCCCAGTACTTTGGGAGGCCGAAGCAGGTGGATCATCTGAGGCCAGGAGTTCAAGACCAGCCTGGCCAACATGGTGAAATCTCATCTCTACTAAAAAAAAAAAAAAAAGAAAAAAAAAAAAAAGAAGGAATGCAAAAATTAGCCAGGCATGGTGGTGCACACCTGTAGTCCCAGCTACTCAGGAGGCTGAGGCAGGAGAATTGCTTCAATCTGGGAGATGGAGGTTGCAGTGAGCCAAGGTTACGCCACTGCACTCCAGCCTGGGTGACAGACCGAGACTCCATCTCAAAAAAGAAAAAAAAAAATTGACTCCATGAAACTGCATTATCACAATGTTGACTCTGTGTGTAAGCATAAAAATGCTGAAACTTAACAAATAAAAAAAGTCCTTTTTCACATTTGCATTTGTGAAAAATAAATTTCTTGAGAGTTTGGCTCTTTGCACGAGGACGTATGTAGTGGTGACCCGTGGTGGTTTTTGATATATCTCATCAAAAAGCTTAGATTGAACATCATGGTATTTCAGGTGACTACAGTTACAAAGCTGGGTACACACAATTACCAACTATAGTGAGGTGCCTTTATACATTTCACTTTTTGATATATTTTTCTTTCCTTTTTTTTTTTAAAGAGATGAGGTCTCACTATGTTGTCAGGACTGGACTTGAACTTCTAGGCTCAAGTGATCCTCCCCCCTCAGCCTCCAAAGTAGCTGGGATTATAGGGACGCGCCATGGTCCCCATCTCTATGACCTATTTATTTATGAATATGGTTTGTCTGCTCATAACCATTATACACATGTGACTATTGTTACTATACCTGAATATATATGATTACAAAAAATATATATTATTGCCTATTTTATTTTGTAAACTGGACTATCAAGTATTGTTATGTTTTTATATGTTTCTCAAATAAATCCCACTTCTAAATGTAAATAAATGTCCTTTGAAGAATTTTAAATTATTTTTTCCAGAATTATATTTTCAGGATTTTGATCTTTTAGAATTTCAACATTCAGGATTACACCGTTCGGAATTTTGTCTGTCAGAATTATGACAGGCTCCTGATTCAACAACTGTAGATTGAAAATATTGAGGGAAAAACTGGATAGTTTTGTCTTTACTGAACATGTGTAGACTTTTTTCTTGTCGTTATTCTCTAAACAATAAAGTATAACAATTATTTCCATAGTATTTACATTGTATTAGATATTATAAATAATCTAGAGATTTAACGTAAACAAGAGAATGTACACAGGTTACAAGCAAAGACTACACTCTTTTATATAAGGAACCTGAGTATCCACAGATTTTGGTATCCACGGGGCGATCCTGAAACCAATTCCCCATAGGTACCAAGGAATGACTGTACATGAAGAAAAATCAAATCTTTCCAAATTGATACACAAATTCAATGCAAGTGCAATCCCAATCAAGAAGCTGATTCTAAAATGCATATGGAGACACAAAGGAATTACAATAGCTAAAACAATTTTGAAAATGAACAGTAAAGTTGGAAGACTCGCACTGCCTGATTTCAAGACGTACAATACAGCTATGGTAATTAGGACAATGTGGCATTGCTGAAAGGATAGACACATTAAGCAATGGAACAGAATAGAGGGCCTCAGCACATTTACACTCAATAGATTTTTCAATAAAAGTGCCAAGACAATTCAATAACTTTTTTCAACAAATAATGCTGAAGTGACTGAATGTATATTAAAAAATCACTTAATATCTATAATTACAACATTTTGTCATTTACAAGCTGCCAATGTCTTTGTATAGCTAACAATTTGGAAATGACAAAATTTTGTAAATAAAGGAGTCCTAGAAATGAAGGAGTCAGAGACTTAAACATGAAACTTACACTGTAAAATTTTGAGAACATATAAGAGAAAATCTTTGTGACACTGGATGAGGCAAATCATTCTTAAATAGAATACGAAAAGCATAAATGATTTTTTAAAATGTTAAACTGAGCATCATTAAAATGTAAAACTCCTCACTAGACAGTGTAAGAAAATGAAAATCCACACGCTGGGAGAAAATATTTGCCAACATATGTTTGACAAAGGTCTGATATCCAGTATATAGAAAGAGTTAAAAAAAATTAAAAACAGTTTTAAAAACAAAGTGAGAAAACAATTTGAACAGATATTTCACCAAAGAAGATTATACAGATAGCGAACCAGCACATGAAAAGATGCCCAATATCATTACGTTAGAGAAGTCACTTTAAAACTACAATGAAATACTATAACACACATATTTAAATTGATAATTTTTTTAAAGAGCTGACCTCATCGAATGCTGGCAAGGATGTAGAGCAACGGGTATACTCACTCATTGTTGGTGGGAATGCAAAATAAAACCACCACTCTGAAAAACAGTTTGGGCCGGGCGCAGTGGCTCACGCTTGTAATCCCAGAACTTTGGGAGGCCAAGGTGGGTGGATCACCTGAGGTCGGGAGTTCGAGACCAGCTCGACCAAAATGGAGAAAACCCGTCTCTACTAAAAATACAAAATTAGATGGGCATGGTGGTGCATGCCTGTAACCCCAGCTACTTGGGAGGCTTGAGGCAGGAGAATCGCTTGAACCCGGAAGGTGGAAGTTGCAGTGAGCTGAGATCATGCCAATGCACTCCAGCCTGGGTGACAGAGCAAAACTCTGTCTCAAAAACAAAAAAACAAAACAAAACAAAAAAACCCTACAAATATCTGTGGGTAAACTAACAGACTTAAGAGGACAAACCCACAATTTATGTGAACCCCTCTGATATGGTTTGGTTGTGTCCCCACCTAAATCTCATCTTGAATTCCCACATTTTGTAGGAGGGACCTGGTGGAAGGTAATTGAATGTTTTTCCCGTGCTGTTCTCGTGGTAGTGAATAAGTCTCACAATATCTGATGGTTATAAAAAGGGGAGTTTCCCTGCATAAGCACTCCTCTCGTTGTCCACTGCCATCCGCATAAGATGTGACTGGCTCCTCCTTGCCTTCCACCATGATTGTGAGGCTTCCCAGACACGTGGAACTGTAAGTCCAGTTAAGCCTCTTTCTTTTGTAAATTGCCCAGTCTCAAGTATGTCTTTATCAGCTGCGTGAAAACAAACTAATACACCCTCTTTCAACAATTGACAGAACATACAGACAGAAAATAAGCAAGGATGTAGAAGAACTCAACAACAAAATCAATAAACAGGATTTAAAAGACATTTATAGAACACTTCATCCAACAGCAGCAGCATACCCATTCTTTCCAGGTGTCCATGACACTTGACCCATATCCTGGGCCATAAAACAAACCTCAACAATTTCAAAATAATTAAAATCATACAAAGTAGAATCAAGCTAGAAACCAATTAGTAAAAAGTTAGAAAAATCTCCAAGCACTTGGAATAATCCATGGTCAGAAAGGAAGTTTTGAGGGAAATCAAAAGTTACACGGAACTGAAAGAAAATGAAAATAAAACACATAAAAATGTATGACACACAGCTAAAGCAGTGCTGAAAGGAATTTTTACAGTAACAAACGCATACATTAGAAAGAATAAAAGCCTCAAATCAGTAATCTAAGCTCTCACCATCAAGAAGCTAGAAAAAGAAGCACAAAATAAACCCAAAGTGAGCAGAAAGAAGAGCATAATAAAGATGAGAGCAGAAATCAAAGACATATTAAACAGAAAAACTGACAGAAAGAAAATCAATGAAACAAAGAGCTACCTCTTTTAAGGTCAATGAACCTAACAAACCTCTAACAAGACAGACAAAGAATAAAGACAAACGACACAAATTACCAGTATCGGGAATGAAGCAGAGGATGTCATTACACACCATGGAGACAACAAAAGTATAAGGAACTACTATTAACAACTCTACAAGCATAAATTTGACAACTCAAAATGAAATAAACCAATTCCTGAAAAAATGCCAATAATCTACACTCATCCCTTGGTAATTATTTGAATAGCCCTATAATAACAAGAAAATTGAATTAGTAATTTTTAAACTCAAAAAAAAAAAAAAAAAGAAAGAAATCCCCAGGCCCAGATGGTTTTACAGGAGCATTCTACCAAATGTTTAAAGAAAATTTAATATCAGTTCTGCACATTTTCATCGAGAAAACAGAGGGGGAAAAACTTTCTAATTCATTGTATGAAGTTACTAATACTGGACACCAAAACCAGACAGTAAAACAAAACAAAACAAAAACTATGACCAATACCTGTCATAAATATAGACATAAAAATATTTAACAAACTATTAGCCAATAGAATTCAACAATACATTAAAATAATTACCCTTTATCAAGTGGAGTTTATTCCATGGATGCAAGGCTGGTTCAATACTTGAAAATAAATCAATATAATCTACCACATTAACAGGTTAATGAGGAAAAATTACATGATCCCATCAATTGATTTTTAAAAAGCATCTGACAAAACTTAATACCCATTCAAGATTTTTTTAAAAACCTCTCAGAAAATAGGAATAGAGGAGGAACTTCCTCAACTTGACAAAGAACATCTACAAAACATCTACTGCTAACATTATACTTAAAGGTGAAAGATTTGGCTGGGCAGTGACTCACACCTGTAATCCCAACACTGTGAGAGGCCAAGGTGAGAGGACTGTTTAAGGCCAGAAGTTAAAATAGTTAAGACTGTGTGTCTACAGAAAAAAATTTTAAATTAGCTGGACATGGTGGCATACGCCTGTAGTTCCAGCTACTTGAGTGGCTGAAGCAGGAGGATCATTTGAGCCCAAGAGGTAGAGGCTGCAATGACCTATGATCACACTGCTGCATTCCAGGTGACAGTGAGAACCTGTGTCAAAAAAGGAGAGGGAGAGGGAAGGGGAGGGGAAGGAGGAGGAGAAGAGAGGATGAGGAGGGAGGAGGAGCAGAAGGAGGAGAAAGGGAGAGGGAGAAGGAGGAGAAGACGAAGAAGAAAGAGCAAGAAAGAAGACAACGATGACGAAAGAAAAAGTGGGAAAAAATCAGTCTACCCAGCCAGGCTCGGTGGCTCACACCTGTAAACCCAGCACTTTGGGAGGCCAAAGCGGGCAGATCACCAGGGGTCAGAAGTTTGAGACCAGCCTGGCCAACATGGTGAAACCCCGTTTCTACCAAAAATACAAAAATTAGCTGGGTATGGTGGTGCATGCCTGTAATCCCAGCTACTCAGGAGGCTGAGACAGGATAATTGCTTGAACCCAGGAGGCAGATGTTGCAGTGAGCCAAGATCACACCACTGCACTCCAGCCTGGGTGACAGAACAAGACTGTCTCCAAAAATAAAAATAAATAAAAATAAAAAAATAAACCAGTCTACCCAACTTAAAGACTTCTTATACAGCTATAGTAGGCAAGATTGTATGGTACTGGCAGAAGAAGAGACATGAAAACCAGTGGGACAAAACAGAAAGCCCAGAAATAAGACCCACACAATATGATTTTTAACAAAGGTATAACAGCAGCTTAATGGTGGAATGATAATCTTTCAACAAATGGTGCTGGAGCAACTGGACATCCATAGGCAAAGAAGTGAATTGTGATCTAAGCCACACCTTATAAAAAATTACTCATAATGAATAATGGAATTAAATATGAAACTTAAAACTATAAAAATTTTAGAAAAAAATTAAAATATTTGAAATCTCAAGCTTGGCAAAGAGTTCTTAAAAGCATCAATAAAGCACAATCCATAAAAGGAAAACACTGATAAATTGGACTCCATCAAAATTTAAAATTTTGTATCTCAAAAGAGTCTGTTAACTTACCAAATTATACACAGTCATCTCTCAGTATACACATCAGATTGGTTTCAGAACCCCCACCTGAACATACTCAAGTCCCACAGTTAGCCCTCAGTACTCATGGGTTTCACACCCTGGGAATACTGTATTTGCAATCCATGTTTGGTTGTAAAACCCCATCATAAGTGGACTCACGCAGTTCAAACCGATGTTGTTCAAGGGTCAACTATAAACTCATTATGCAGTTTTTTGGCATATAAATAAACATGGGGGAAGCCTCTGCTAAGAGGATGAAAAGATAAACTATGGAGAAAATATTTGCAAACCACTAGACAAAAGTCTAGTAGCTGTAATAAAGAACTCTCAAAACTCAGTTTAAAAAATCCAATTAGAAAAGGATAAAAGACATGAACAGACATTTCACTACAGAGGATATATAAATGGCAAATAAGCACATGAACATTAGATATTAGGTGAATGCAAATTAAAACCAAAATGAGTCATCAATACACACCTGTTGTGGCTGCATGTTTGTCCCCTAAAATTCATATGTTGAAATCCTAATCCTCAATGTGAGGGTCTTAGGGAAGAGGGGCCTTTGGGAAGTAATTATAGGTCTTGAGGGTAGAGCCCTCATGAATGGGTTTAGAGCCCTTATAAAAAAGACGCCGGGGCCAGGCAGTGGCTCACGCCTGGAATCTCAGCACTTGGGAAGCCCAGGCGGATGGATCACTTGAGTCCAGGAGTTTGAGACCTGCCTGGCCATCATGGTGAAACCCCATCTCTACAGAAAAAAAAAAAAAAAAATACAAAAATTAGCCAGGCATGGTGACCCACACCTATAATCCCAGCTACTTGGAAGGCTGACGCAGGAGAATCGCTTGAACCCAGGAGGCGGCGGCTGCAGTGACCCGAGATCTTGCCACTGCACTCCAGCCTGGGCAACAGAGTGAGACTCCATCTCAAAAAAAAAGAAAGAAAAAGACCCCAGAAAGTGCGGTATCCCTCTTTCCATCAAGTGAGGATATGGTGAGAAATCAGCAATCTAGAACCCAGAAGACAACCCTTGCCAGAACCCAACGATGCTGGCACCCTTATCTCAGTCTTCCAGCATCTAGAACTGCGAGAAATAAACTTCTGTTGTTTATAAGCCACCCAGTCTCTTGTACTTTGTTATAGCAGCCTGGACTCACTAAGACAAAAGCTATCAGAATGCCTAAAACAAAGACAGTGACAATACCAAATGCTGGTGAGCATACGGTGAAGCTAGGCCAGTTATACACTGCTAATGGGAATGTAAAATGGAATAGACTCTCTGGAAAACAGTGTGGCAGTTTCTTTAAAAAAAAAAAAAAAAAAAAAAAACGAAAAAACGTAACTACCATACAGCCTAGCAATTGCACTCTTGAACATTTATACCAGAGAAATGAAGACTATGTTCAACTAGAAAATTGTACATAAATGTTTATAGCAGATTTATTTATAATAACTAAACACTGAAAACAACTTAGATGTCCTTCAATAGGTGAAAAGTTAAACTGTGGTACATATATACCATGGAATACTACTCAGCAATAAAAAGGAACAAACCATTGATATATCCAACAACCTGATGGATCTCCAGAGAGTTATGTTGAATTTAAAAAGCCAATCCAAAAGGTTACGTACTCTATGTTTCCACTTATATAACATTCTGAGAATAAAATTATAGAAATGAAGAATAGGTTAGTGAGTATTACGATATATTAGAAACCAGGGTTTTACTGACAAGAGAAGTACAAGTATGCAGTGGGGAAATGCAAAGGATACACACACACAAATTTCCTAAATTTGTCCACTGAAAAGTCCTAAATGCAATAATCTCTTAATAAAGATAAGCAGACTCAAAACCCAGATAATGGTTTCCATACCATTTCTCATGAAAAGGAACTCGGGTTCCTTGGAAAAATTTCTGATCTGGGGCAGGGAAATTATTAGGTAAGCCTGGGACATCTTGTGCCAGAAAACTGGGAAATGCTCAAAAAAAAGTTGAGATATATTAAAAAGACACAGAAGCCGGCTTGCAGGCATTCTCACTGGCCAAATTTAAAGACAATTTGAACATTAAAAAGAATTATAATACTTGATTAAAACATATTGAAAAAAATAATAATCAATTTGGCTGGGCACAGTGGCTCACACCTGTAATCCCAGCACTTGGGGAGGCCAAGGCAGGCATCGCTTGAGCTCACAAGTTTGAGACCAGCCCGGACAACACAGTGAAATTCCCTCTCTACAAAAATAAAATAAGCCAGGCATGGTGGCATGTTTCTGTGGCCCCAGCTACTTGGAGGCTGAGGTGGAAGGACTGCTTGACCCTGGGAAGCAGAGGCTGCAGTGAGGCGAGATCACGCACTGCACTCCAGCCTGGGTGACACAGCGAAACTCTGCTCAAAAACAAAGAATTAATTTGTCTATAGTAACAGGAGAAAGATGGGGTACAGTTAGAGAACCTCTTCCTTATAAAAGACGTCATCAAATGGTAGAAGGAATGACGAAATGTGAACATCACTGTTTTGCAACCACCAATGTAATAAGTGACGTATGCGAGGATCTTCAGCCAATACTCAAATCACTAGGTTAAAGTTTGTTAGGGAACAGACTATTCACCCAGCATCAAAGTATCACCCCACAGATTAAAAACAAAAGGGAAAAAAAGCAAAAGGCATCTTTATAATGGAAAGATGTGGCAGTTACCACCTTAGCCTTGGTAGAACAAGACACATGATACGTTTTCTTTTTTTTTTTTTCTGAGATGGAATCTCGCTCTGGAGTTGCCCAGGCTGGAGTGCAGTGGCCAGATCTCAGCTCACTGCAAGCTCCGCCTGCCGGGTTTACACCATTCTCCTGCCTCAGCCTCCCGAGCAGCTGGGACTACAGGCGCCCGCCACCCCGCCCGGCTAGTTTTTTATATTTTTTAGTAGAGACGGGGTTTCACCATGTTAGCCAGGATGGTCTCGATCTCCTGACCTCGTGATCCGTCTGTCTCGGCCTCCCAAAGTGCTGGGATTACAGGTTTGAGCCACCGCGCCCGGCCTATGATATGTTTTCTCATGTGATGCTGTGAGAAGGGCACAATATCACCCACGTAATAACGTGACAAAAAGTGTTTAACGTAAATCTAATCACGATGAAACAATTAGGCAAATTCAGAATATAGGGCATTCTACGAACAGTTAACTTGGACTCTTCAAAAAATTCAAGTCATCAAAAAAAAGTGATTGGTTCAGAGTGATTAAAAGAGGCTAAAGTTATCTAACAATGAAATGCGATATATGAATCTTCATTGAACCCTGGATTTTTTAAAGTCATTTTCTTTACAATTAAGAAAACTATGGTAGACTGAATTACTGTTAATTATCTTAGGTGTGAGTATAGTATTATGGTTACATAGAAAAATGTCCTCATTCTTAAGACAGGCAGACTGATATATTTCTCTTTCTTTGGCATACTGATATATTTTCATATGAAGTGTCATGATGTCTGCAACTTTCTTCTAAATGTATTGGGGGAAAAAAGTGAGAGAGGAAGAGAGTGTGTAGTTAGAAAAAGGGAAAGATAAAGTAAATGAGTCTAACAGATAGAATTTTCCATGAAATACCAAATGGTTGTATTCTTAGTGCTTTTATTTCACTAAACATCTATTAAAATGAGATAGAGATATACAGAAGTACATCTGTATTACACCAAAACATCCAGTTTTAAATGGACAAATAAGCACTAGTGAGGTTAAAGAATTTGTCCTACTTGGGAAGGCATTGTACAGATACAGCTGGGGGAGGGAGGTGTTGGTATTATACATTGTTGACACTCCAGATATTACACATTATTGGCAGTATGCTTACAAAATACTTTTAAAATATCAGAAAATTCAAGAATAAGAGAAAAGCAAAGGAAAAATCCTGTGATTGTGAGTAAAATAACTTGCAAAGACTGCAATTAAAGTTTACAGGACCAGCATTCTAGCAACCAAGACTCCTCTATTAACTAGCACTCTTGCCATTTTTCAGTACACACTGATGAGACTTCTAAAGCACCAAAGTTGAATATGTTCAGTTTCACTTTAACATAGGATAAGCTTTATAATATTTGAATCTTTTGAAACTTGTTAACCCATGTTTGATATATATGATAGCTCTCTATTATTTGGTATATTTGATTAACCAGAGCTGTCCATTGCTTAACAATGGAGGAAAATAGGATGAAGCTGGGGTGTGAGAAATGGAGCAAAACATAAGATTTCATGATTTTTTAAAAAAGCAATCATCACATAGGAACTATTACTTTCCATAATGAGAGCAATAAAAAAATTCTAAGTGTAATATTCACAACATGTATTTTTATTCTTTGTTGTTTTTCAGTGTTTAATTGAACAAATCAGTAGGGACACAGAGGAGATTCCGGATTAACGAGGACATCTGAGGAAGGGGGAAAACAACTGTGGACTTTGACAATCACAACACCATGCAGCTGATTCTATTATCCCCATATTAACGATGTGAATACTGAAAAACAGGTTAAGTAACTTTCCCAAACCACATAACTATTAAGTAGGCACAGCCCATTCAAACGTGAAGTCTGACTCCAGTGCCTACCATCAGGGCATCTACAATACCTAGTATTTCCACTGCTTTTTGCTTTTTTTGGAGGAGGGGCTGATCCTTTCATTTACTGAATACTTGCACTAAGTACTTTGCTTGCAATATATAGTGTATTTATTTATTTATTTTTGGGACACAGTCTCAATCTGCTGCCCAGGCGGAGTGCAGTGGCGCAATCTCGAATCACTGCAACCTCCACCTCCCAGGGTCAAGCAATTCTTGTGCCTCAGCCTCCCAAGTACCTGGGATTACGTGCATGTACCACCACGCACGGCTAATTTTTGTATTTTCAATAGAGACGAGGTTTTGCCATGTTGGCCAGGCTGGTCTTGAACTCCTGACCTCAGGTGATCCACCTGCCTTGGCCTCCCAAACTGCTGGGATTACAGGCATGAGCCACCGCACCAGGCCACAATACGTCATTTAATCTTCACAACAACTCTGTGAGGTAGGATTTCTTTAAGAGACGGGGGTCTCGCGATGTTGCTCCTGGGCCAAAGCGGTCCCGAGTAACTGGCACTACAGGCACCCACCACCATGCCTGGATGAAATAGAATTGTCATTCCTATTTTTCAGAAGAGTACACGGAAGCTGCAGGAGGTTCAGTAATCTACCCAGTCACCCTGCAAACAGTAAGACTCAGTTCAAATGCAGATGTTCTTTGTTGGACTATACTCTGCCTTCCACATTCTATGTATATACGATTCCTTATTTTTTTAAGAAAACAAATCCTCTACCAGACAACTTTTGGTTGCCAAAGGCATGTGTTCCTATATTGATTTGGAATTAACAACACAATTTCCCTGGAAACATTCTTTCCTGTAATTAATGAGATCTATAACATGAGAGAACAAATTCGGATGAAGTGAGGATTTTGTAATGTGGGAAATTATAGAAAGGCCCTCAAAAGCCATGTGGTTTAAATCTCTAAGTTCAACAGGCCTGGAAGCCAGTAATAATTAATGGTAGGTATGCAAATCTAAAAATGGCTTGTGCCAGTCAGAGATTAGTTGAGGATATGACATGACTGAAGCTTCATATCATACAAATAATAAAAACTGCCTAGTCTTTTTTGCTTCTTTATATTTTTTAATTTTATTCAAAAACATTATTAAATGTTTTCTAAAGCATGGTTTTATAGAGTTCACAACCTTTCCAAAAATATTCATACTGCATATAATTGCCCTTCTCTTAACATCAGAAAGCATTCTCAACATGCTAGTTCCAAAAGGAATTTAAAACAGCTGAAATCATCCTTACTATACCTTCAGTGGAACCGAGAAACCGACAGCCCTGGTTGCCAGCTGGTCTGTAAGATTTTGATATACATTTGCCACAGGCAGCTGGGGGTACTACACGTGACCTTGGGCAAATTTCCTAATCTTAAAAATGAGGATAGTAACAGTACCTATTTCATAAGACTGTTGTGACCTTTAAATGAGCAAGTACATGCAAAAAGGTTACAAAAAGTTATGTGCCTGTACATAGCCATGATGTATGTTATTTGTTATTGCTGAAGTTTATGTGCATCCATCATTGAAGCACCAGCTACACAGAAAGACACTTATCAGCATTCTCTATCTCTAGAAGAACCTATCAGCTTTCTCTTAACCTGGAAGAACCTATCAGCGTTCTCTATCTCTGGAGGAACCTATCAGCTTTCTCTTAACCTGGAAGAACCTATCAGCGTTCTCTATCTCTGGAGGAACCTATCAGCTTTCTCTTATCTCTGGAAGAACCTATCAGCGTTCTCTATCTCTGGAGGAACCTATCAGCTTTCTCTTATCTCTGGAAGAACCTATCAGCGTTCTCTACCTCTGGAAGCGCTTTGGGGAAACTCACTCAGAACTTCACCTCACACCTCTCCTCTTAAAATCTGTATCCTCTTCCTTCAACCACTAGGCAAGGTTAGAACCCTCATTTTTAGAAAAAAACTTTAGTTGACTTTTCCAACCAAATTACCGTTCCTTATTTTGTGGTGTTGTTGCTAGTTTTCATTCGTCAAACTCCTTAAACACATTTTTTGTAGCTATTGTTATTGATATGAATCAGAAGTCCTTTAGGAAAACCAGATGGCATTTTCCCATTGAAGTCAGAACCTGATTTTGTGAGTTTTCCTAGAGTTGTACAAGTAGGAAAACAGAACAAATAGAATAACACAAAACCACAATGCTAATTTACTGACGAAAAAAGTATATCTGCCCCAAGGTCCTGACAGTTGAACCCTCTAATCAACTCCTCCTCTCCCTACAGGAAATCTATAAATAAGAAGCCAAATGTATAACCAAACATTTGCTGGGACAGCGCAGCCATAAGGACCAGAGATATTAAACTCTCTAGGCAGCACACCACCCTCTCTCAACAGTCTTGAAAAGCACTCCCAAATTCTGCCTCTCCAACTCCCATTTTTCTCTATTTCTATGCTGCCCATCTACCTTTTGCTGTGACAGTCTTCCTTTAGATATGCTAATATCATCTATTAGACTACATCAAGTCCCACTCTTCCTGCTTTCAACCTCAAACAGAATCTTTTAAGATGTCTTCTACAGAAAACTGAGCTTATCTATTATGTGATTTTCTTAAGCCAACTCAGTTTTGCTGGTAGCACCTACGTCATACCACATCCACCCACTCAGCCCCACCTGTCACCTTCTAATCACTTTCTCTTCCTTAACCCTTAACTTGAATGTCATTTCCTATCACATACAGTGACCTCTTTACAGTTCTCATTCTTCTGGATTTAACTACTGCAACTGATACAACTTGCCACCCATTTCTTAAAAACTTTCCCCATCATTGGCTTTAATGGAACTGAGCTCTGTTGGTTCTGCTCACTAATTTTAAATTGCTCTACAGTGCAATGATGGTTAAGAGTCCAGGTGTAGAACCAAACAGACCTAGATCCGAATCCAGGCTCCCCTCCTTACTATGTGCTCATGGAAAAGCTCTAAGCCTTGTTCCTCAACTGTGAAATGGACATAATTACATAATTGGCTATTAAGTGCTCAGCATAATAAGCTTATTCTGGCACAAAGTAATCACTCAGTAAATATTAACAATTATCTCTGTGTCCTAACTCTTAGCTCCTAACACTCTGTTCTCTTTTGCCTTGAGAGCCTCCAACAGCTTTGACTAATGCTTCAATTAAGTATATTCCTGAAGTCACTGTTGCAAGACTAAACCTTTCACCCTCTTCTCCATAATAATGAAAATCACTTTTGTGTATTTTACCAATATCTAATAATTAGCCTGCTGAAAACTAGTTTCATCTTCATACCCTTTCTTAAAACATTAATTTCCCTTGGCTTCTGCAATACCGTATTTTCCAGATTTTTCTTCTCTAGCCATCTCTTCTTAGACTCCTCTGCCAGCTTATCTTCTTGTACCCAGACTCTGATGTCCTAAAAGAAAACACTCTGGTGTTGTAAAGGGAAAGTTTAATGGTTTTCTTTACTTCTCATGCTACAGTCTCTACCATGGTGCTCATGCTTCATCACAGCTACAACTGCAACCTATAAGTAAGTAAATTACTTCCATATTATTTCCGGCCTGGACCTCTCCCCTGAGTTCTACATCCCTATATCTAACTGCCTACTGACAACACCATGTGAGGACAAAGGCAGCTTAAATTCAGCCGATCCAAAACTGGATTCATGACCTTCCTCCAAATCCTAGTTACCCAGTATTTTATTGTTGTTAGTGAATGGCACCTCCATCCACAGCTGCACAAAGCAGAATTCTAGAAGTTAACTGTAATAATCTTCCCCTCCCTTCCCAACCACATTTAATCAACCCTACAGATTTCACCTCAAATATCTGTCAAATACACTGACTTATCTCCACCTCCACCAATCTAATTTCTTATTCTTTCTAAGTATTCTAAGTAGCCACAGAATTCTACTTTACAATACCTACATATGATTTCTTTCCCATCCCTCTTCTCTAGCCAAGCCATGTATTTTTTTCTCTCTTAAAACGCCTCTTGAAAACCTTCACTCGTTAATTCAAGCCAATATCACTCCTTACTGGGAAAAATTAAGTTACACATTCACATTCATGGTTAATTCGGCTTAATAATCTATTTTTGACAGTGATACCAACAGAACACATGATGCTTTCCTCCCAGACAACATCCTCAAAAATGCTGCATTACCCAAATACACTAGTCATTTCCTTTGATAATGCATCGAGCACTGAATCTGTGAATGTATACGTGCTTTATGTCTTTTATGGACATATATATATTTTAAAGCTTTTTCTATTTTATAAGTCTATACATTTCACAAGATTAAAATCAACCACATAAAACTGAACTTCCTTGTTTTGAATCTACCTTTTTCAAGCATCGGGATAATCCTCTCATTTTAGTATTCTCAGATTTGGCAAACAAACTGACAGTTTTCTCACTTCTATCATTTGTGATTTTAAAAGAATTACAAAAATAAATACAGTATGGGCTGGGCGTGGTGGCTCATGCCTGTACTCCCAGCACTTTGGGAAGCTGAGGTGAGCGGATCACCTGAGATCAGGAGTTTGAGACCAGCCTGGCCAATATGGTGAAACCTCGTCTCTACTAAAAATACAAAATTAGCCAGGCATGGTGGTACATGCCTGTAATTCCAGCTACTTGGGAGGCTGAGGCAGGAGAATCGCTTAAACCCGGGAGGTGGAGGTTGCAGTGAGCAGAGATTGCACCACTACACTCCAGCCTGGGCAACAAGAGCGAGACTCTGTCTCAAAAAAAAAAAAAAAAAGTGAATACAGTATGATTGTGTTCTTAGACTCTGCATATAAGGTCCATAATGGTCCATATTGGATCCACTATGGTCCAGCTGTATTCATATTTGTATTCTGAGTTTCTAAAATAATGTCTCATAAAGAGAAGGGCTCAATATATGTTCAACAGAATTAAAGGAATTCTGCTTAGGACTGATACTGTAAACTCCATGAATACCAAAAAGGAAAGGAGAACTTTTCAAATATGTTAACTCTGCTTATTTTGGGCTAGAAAAGGTAGAATTAATGCCCAGTATAATTGAGGAGACTGTAACAGAGCACCAGCTGCTTTAAATGAAGTCAAGCTTTTAGTGAATGGGATCACTGAACTGCTGCCAGTGGAGGAAGTGTGGAGAACCGGAGGATTGCCAAAGACTGGAAAAGAACAAATAACTGTAGTCCTGATTTTTTAAAAGACAGAAACAACTGCCAACGACAGTCCAGTATACTTGACGTCAATCCTTTTCTAAATTCAGATTATTTATTTTAAAACAGTTTCTAACCATTTGGAAAAGAAAATGGTGACCATTTGTGGAATCAACCTGAGTTTTACCAGATTAATCTAATTTCTTGTTTTTGTTTTTTTTTTAAAGAGTGTATGTACAGATAGGTCACAGATCAAAAAGAGGCAGTAAAAACA
Organism: Macaca fascicularis; assembly: GCF_037993035.2. NCBI lineage: Eukaryota > Metazoa > Chordata > Mammalia > Primates > Cercopithecidae > Macaca > Macaca fascicularis. The sequence goes on from NC_088376.1 coordinate 97,084,488, forward strand.
GTGTGTTGAAAGGATTTTAACAAGGTATTTGACCAGGTTTTCATTACACCCATATACAAGATAAATATAAGATGGATAACAGTGCAACTAGGAGGCTAGGTAATTGTTTGACCAATCATAACTAACAAGTGCTCATTAATGAATTGCTATCAACCTGAAGGGCGGTTCTACCCACAAGCTTCAGGACTCTATCTCTTGCTTTCTCTTGTTCAACAATGTTATCAATAACTTTAATGAAGATGTACTGTACTACTGTTGGTATGCAGTGTGGGGATGACATGAACCTAGGAGAAACAGCTTATAAATATATTAAGAAAGAGCCAGGATCTAAAAACACACACACACAAAATTAGGCTAACTGTAATGAAATGAAATTCAATAGGAAAAGATATCTAAGGGATCAGTATCTGTGTCCAAATATATATATATATATGTAACTGTGAGATGGGCAAACAGTGGCTTGTCATGTGTTTAAAAAAAAAAAAGCTCAATGGCTTTGATGGTAAGCTTAGTTCAATCTGACAGCAGCAAGCTCAGTATGTGATGAAGATATCAGAAAAGCTAATGTGATGCTAGCTGCAGCAGTAGCAGTATCTCGAACATGGGAGGTAGTGGTCTTGTTCAACTCTAGACTGATCAGACCACAACTGGAATATTGTCTACCTTTCTAGGGGCCACAGTCTTCAAAAGATCAAAACCACCTTGGCACATGTTCAGAAGAGAACAACCAAGATGCTTAGGAGCCTGGATACTATTCCATAAAAGGAAAGGCAGAAGGGACTGGAAATTTATAAATAGGACAAAGCAATGCCTTAAGAGAAAGATGATCACTAGCTTCATTCAGTCATTCAATGAACATTATTGTTAAACCTATTTCAGGAAAGACATTGTGAGAATGGCCAGGGATACAGAGCGAAGACAGTCCATATGCGCAAGAAATTAGTATGTATATTCAGCTACGTATATATGAAGAGTTGAAACAGCCATGATCTAAAAAAGGATTCGATTGTTCTATATGATTTCATAAGGCAGAAATAGGAGCAGAAGAAAGAAGTTAGAAAGTAACTGATTTCAGCTCCATATAAGGAAGAGTATTTTAAGAGTCAAGGCTAATGAAGGGAGAAGCTGTCTATGAAGACTGCCAGGTTCCCATCAGTAACGATGTACTTAGAGAAGACACTGTCAAAATAAGACAGATAGTAACCTGGACTATCTTGAATATTCCTCACATTTTACACAACGATTCTATACTTTCCCACGAAATGAATGAATGTCCAGATTCTACCTGTGCACCTCAGCATCCCAGGTTTCCTAGAGTTGCTACTTCCAACTCGGTACCCTGTCCCACCGTGAAGCAATGCTTTATATTAACAAATGAGAACAGATCTGAGCACAATAGGAATAATGAGAAACAGGAAGAAACTGGCCCACCGGCAAATGGACCACCAAAAATCAATACTGTTCTATGTGCCTAGAATTTGTAAAGAAAATGATCCTCTATTCTTGAATTCATGAATTCGATTTAAAATATCCATTTATGTTCGATTAATGTAAATAAGGATTTGTTATGTACTGCATCCCTGGTTGTCAGCTATTTTTTTTCTCCTCAACAAAGAAAAATTCATTTTAACTTAAGATCACTTGGAAAATGTCCTAAATAAGCACTCCAAAGCCCTCTATTATAAATGTATGTGGAAAGTAACTTTAGAATATATTTCTTAAAAGGAATGATTCATCGGATATAGTCCAAATACTATTAGCTAATCAAATTGTGAAATTCTAATTAAATGGCTACTTAAGTTTAATCTATTTAAAAATCACAGGCAGGAGGATAAACACAAAGACAGGGTTTAGACCATTTGGTTCTGGCTTTTGTAAATTGGTTTAAGATTATTAAGCTTACTTTCGCTCATTTTAGTTTGTAATTTTGTAAGTCTCATTTATTGGCTTTAAATTCTACAACTGGGTATTTAAGGAGCTCGACCTTCCAAACTGTTAATATTAACTTCTTGGGAGCAATCCCTCCCACATTAGCGCTTTTTCTCAATTTGTGTACAATCGAGGGGGAACAATTGGATTTCCAAAGGCTCTTTCTTTTAAATAGCAGCCCAGGAAGACAAAAGTGAGAAAGAAAAAGAGGAGCATCTTTAACCAGCAGCCTTGAAAAAAGGCATCTCCTACGGCTGTCACCAACTCTGCTGGCTCTCTCCCATTTCTCAAAACACTGCCTGGACGCGTTGGTCAAAAAAAGAAAAAGAAAAAAACAGATTCCCGCTTCCCTGGGACAGGGAGCTCCCTTTTGTAGAAGTAGCTAAAGAAAGGAGGCGCCCCACGGGATTTCATCTCGTCGCCAAGGCAGCGCCAACCCGAGCCGTCCGGCGCGAGGAAAGCTCCGGCGGGCCCAGAGCCCAGGGTGGCCCCAGCCTGCGGCAGAGCAACCCCGGCCGAGCCCGGAGCTCCGCGGCCACAGAGTCCAGGCAGCGACCCCGGACGGCCCGGCGGGCGTCCCCCGGACCGCGGCGGAAGGCGGGAAGACGCGACTCGACTTACAGTGACACCATCCTAGGTGACAGCACCAGTGCAGCTTGAAGCACTTGCCATGGCTGTGCGTGGCACAGATGGACAGCCCGTCGCACGGCTGGAAGTCGGGTCTGCGGGCGGCACAACTCCGCGCCAGGGCCTGAGCCTCGTCTAGTTTCTCGCTCTTCCAACCCCGCTCGGGCGCCGGCGACGCCGCCGCACTCATTTCCTCTCCCTCCGCGCGGAGCCGACACCGGGAGCCCGAGAGAAGCGACGTCTGGGCGGGCAGGAAGCCGAGCCGGCTGCGGACGCGGGAGGGCGCGGCACGGGCTGGGAGTCACGCCAGCACGCGGCGGCGGCGGCGGGAGCGCGGCGGTCCCAGGCTCGAGGAGGAGCCGCCCCGGGCGCTGCGACCGGGGCTGGGCCTGCCGCCTCCCTCCCTCCGCGGCGGCGCGCGCCGCGCCCCACGCGCACACGCACGCGGACAGGCGCGCGCCGGTCGGCCCCGCGCGATGTTCTTCCCCTAGCCCGGCCTCTTCACACACACCCCGCCGGGGAGCGCGGCCGTCGGCGTCCCAGCCGATCACAGCGAGGTCCTGCTCACACACTCACTCCTTCCTCGGAGAAAGACGCCGACGGAGGGCCGTGGTGAACACACACTCCTCGGCCGCTTTGTACTCACACGCACGCCGGCCTACATATGCACTTCCCTCCGAGTGACACTGGCCACCGAGAACTGACACACGCTTCCACACGCTCCACGGAGGGCTGCGCACACCCGGCCCACGCCCACCCGAACCTCCAGTGGCCCGGACCCGGCGCATCCCGGAGCGAGGATCTCACACACACAGCCTCTCCCCACGCGCGTCTCACATCTCCCTCGTACACACCTCCCCGTGTCTGGGCATGGAGCCCCTGGGAGGCGCGCACACGCTCGTGCACACGCGCGCCCTCCCCCGCACAGGGCCGGCCTCCCGCCCCAGCGCGGCCACTCAGCGTGTCAGGGGCCAGCACCGCCAATCCCTGCCCGCCTCGCCCCAAACCCCAGGCCTTCCCGCGCCCGCCCCAACCTTCCCCTGGACTGCAGCCCCTCCCCCTTCTCCTCCCACCCCCGCCTCCGTTGAGCGGGAAAGCAACCAAGCTGGGTGCAGTGATGTGTGTGTGTCTGCATATGTGTAATTTGGTGTGCAAGGGATGTGTGTGGCGTGCCTGTCTATGATTTGGAGTATATGTGGTGCGTATGCGTGTGTGGTTGGTGTGTGGTTAGGTGCGTTCATGGTACATGGTGGGTGGTATGCATGATGCAAGTGACTGGTGAGCTGTGTGTATACGTGTGTGAGATGAATGTTATAGCTGAGGTGGGGTGTGGGTGGTGTGTGTGTAGTTGAGTGTATGTGGTGTGCAGAATATGTGTATGTGTGTAGTTGGGCGTGCACGTGCTTGTGCACGTGGTGTGGGGGTGGATGTGCTTAGTAATACAGAGTATTTGGTGTGTGTATGGTATATGTGTGGCAGTGCAGTGCGTGTATCTGGCATGTCGAGTGTGTGCATCGTATATATGGATCAAATCGGGTGTATGTGGTACATAGGGGTGGGTGGGCACACAAACAGGACTCATTTTTGTGGAGGACTCTGCCTTTGTGTGTTAGTGCCTGCCCTGGCCAGCAGGTGTGACTGACCTTGTGGTGGCTGCGGCTTCCTCACACAATCGGCTTGCACTCTTCCCTCCTGGGGACAAGTTGCTCCAAATAGATTTTCCATGCCAGGCTCTGCTGCTGAGAACCGACCCCAGGCTGGATTCAGTGAAGAGGAAACAAACCATTTGCTCCCAGGGTGCACTGCTGGGAATTAGTGTTCCCCTGCAACAAGGCCAGAACCCAGCCTTGAGCACAGGAAAGGAGGGGACACCCCCTTCCTTCTTTGCCAAACGTTTTTCACAGCACAGAAGAATGCTTGTTCAAGGAACAAGGCTTTCAGCACAAACACTGTGGGAACATGTTTATGCCCAGGTCCACTTTCTCCTTTATGCCTTTCCTGCTTTGCACTGACAAGAGACTCATCATGGTTTTGAAATAACCAAATTCATCCTCAAGCGCTGAAAATCCTTGCTGCCATAAGCAATCTTTCATAATTTTCCCTTTTATTTAACCTTGGCTTGAGAAGGGAAATGTAATTTGCATATATCTGACTCTAGTGAAATCTTCATTTATTAGGGATTGGGGAGAGACTCAATTTGGCAGCAAAAGTATTTTCCAGAAAGGTCTGAATCAAAATCACAAACTGTAGTTCTCCCACTAACCTAATATTGAAACAATTGCAAACATGAAGCGTCATCTCATCAGCTTCCACCCCAACTGCTCCCCCAAAATCCTAAAGGAATACATCTCTGGCATAAAATCTATGCACCCCTGCTGTTAACTTCACAGTCTGACCTACCTCAGAATAACATAAGTAAAAGGCAGAGAAATCTTAATCAAAGAAATCCCCAAGCCAACCAACAATTTTTCAAACAAAGAGTACTTTCCATCTGTTTTACCCTATTTGTCTTTCTCCAACCTATAACTCACTCTAATACTGCCCGTATCATAGAAGGGCTTATGACAGCATCCCCTCTGTATTTCAGTAACGCATGCTTGTATGGGATCCTTCCCCTGACTTTTACCCTAGGGTGAACCATGTGGTAAGATTCCACAATACATGAAATATACCATCTCAGCTAGTAAAAAATGAGCATGAGAAAGAATGCAATATAGCACTTCAGCTAGGAGGCAAGATAAATTATCCAAACACCTTATTTTAGGTTAGCCACATGATTTGAAGTTGAGAAGCCTTTACGTTTTCTGTACCGTGAAACTCATTCCATCCCCTTGCCCTAAAAGATGTTATTGACTTCTACCGTCTGGTATGGAGCAGGAGGAGGTAATTGCTGTGACCTCTCAAATATATACACACAGCTTTCAGGATGTGTTGTTGGGATATGATTTTTAAATTTTTTATTTTGAAACTTTCCAAAATATACAAACATAGAGAGATGAGGATAACCGCCCCCCATGTACCCATGTACCCATCACCCAGTTTCAACTATTATGAACTCATTTAGAAAACCTTGTTCATCTACAGCGCCACCCACTCCAGGCCCCCAGCCTGTCCACTGGATCATTTTGAAGCAAATCTCAAACATCAAATCGTTTCATCCATAAATATTTTGGTGTATATCTCTAAAGGAAATTTTAAAACCTCTAACCATAATTATTGCATAATAGCATACAATTTGATCATAAATATGAACTTGTCCTGTAGCTACTGACCACTTCTCCAGCTCCCCTTTAAGAATGCTACTCCTGGCCAGGTGCAGTGGCTCATGTCTGTAATCCCAACACTTTGGGAGGCCAAGACAGGTGGATCACCTGAGGTCAGGAGTTCGAGACCAGCCTGGCCAACATGGTGAAGCCCCATCTCTACTAAAAATACAAAAATTAGCCAGGCATGGTGGCGTGCACCTGTAATCCTGGCTACTCAGGAGGCTGAGGCAGGAGAATCACTTAAGCCTGGAAGGCAGAGGTTGCAGTGAGTCAAGATCTCACCGCTGCACTCCACCCTAGGCCACGGAGTGAGACTCCATCTCAAAAAAAAAAAAAAAAGAAAGAAAGAATGCTACTCCCTGCCAGGCACAGTGGTTCATGCCTGTAATCCCAACACTTTGGGAGGCCAAGGCAGGCAGACCACCTGAGGTCAGGATTTCAAGACCAGCCAATATGGCAAAACCCCGTCTCTACTAAAAATACAAAAATTACCCGGGTGTGGTAGTGCACACCTGTAATCCCAGCTACTCGGGAGGCTGAAGCAGGAGAACCACTTGAACCCGGGAGGCAGAGGTTTCGGTGAGCTGAGATTGTACCACTTGCACTCCAGCCTGGACGACAGAGCAAAGCTCCATCTCAGAAAAAAAAAAAAAAAAAAAAAAAGAATGCTACTCCCTCTGCCTGGAATTTTCCCCTGTCCCTGGCTCTTACTTCCCCGTCTACCTCTTCAGCTTAAGTGCCACTTTCTCTGACTAGTCCAGACTGAGCTATACACGCTCTCCATTCAGGTCACTTATCCCAATTTTAAACAAATATTAAAGAAGGAATTCTTCAATTAATATCTTTCCCTATCTCCCTTCCCCGACACAAACTGTACACTCTTTGAGGCCAGGAATATTTCCGCCTTGTTTTCAATATTTAGCACAGAGAGTAAGTAGTTATGAAAATAGTGAAAATAATTTCATCTCAGGTTCTAAAGGGCTGGAAAAGATTCATCTTTGGTAAATTGTTTGCAAGTGTGTATAAATAATTCATATAATTACTCTTCATATAATGGTACCCTTGGATAGTCGCCTCCGACGCTGACTCTGAGCTTAGCTGTGTGTATTAGTTATCTATTGCGCTGTAACAAATTACTCCCAAATTCAAACAACACACGGTGTCTGTGAGTCAGGAACCCAGATGTAACTTCAGTAGGTCCTCGGCTTCTAAGTCTCTCACAAAGCTGCGATGAAGATATGGGCCAAAGCTTCTTTCTCATCTAAAGGTTCAACCAGGCAAGGGTCTGCTTCCAATCTCACTCACTCACTGTATGTTAGCAAGATTCAGTTCCTTAGGGAACTGTTGTTTTTCACTGGTTGTTTGGATCTCCATGGACCTCTCCATAGGACAGTTCATGCATAGCAACTTGCTTTATCAGAACAAGTATGTCTTTAAGAAGAGTCAGAGAGAGCACCCCAATCCTTTATAACTTACTCTCAGGAGTGATATTCCATCAATTTTGTCATATTCTACTCATTAGAAGCAAGTTGCTAGGTCCAGCTCCATGCAAGGGGAGATGATATGAGGGCAGGAATGCCAGAAGGCAGGAATCACTGAGAGCCATTTCAGAAGCTGCCTGCTATACCATGTGACTTGCTTTAGCCAATGAAAGAATAGCAAAGATGGTAAAGATTTGCAAAGAGCATTTTCATTGGTATTTGCCCTTTCCTTCTGTGTTGGAACCCTGAGACCACCATGTGTAGAAGTCTGAGCAAGCCTGCTGAAGGATAAAATGCTTTGTGAAAGAGAATGAGGTGCTCCAGTTGGCGAGCAGCCAATCCCAGCCAATGGTCTGTCAACCCCTAGAACTATGAATGGGGCTATGGCAGATCATGTAGACCTACCAGCTGGTCACAGAAGCATGAGAGTCCAGCAGAGATCTGCTGAGCCAGTCCAGACCAGGACAACCACCATGATCACCCACACAATCGCAAGCTCCATAAAGTGGCCATTATTTTAGGCTGCTAGGTTCTGGGTGGTTTCTTACACAGCAAAAGCTAACTGATACATCCACCATTCCTTTCATATTGTAGACAAAATAATTGAGGATTCAAGAGGCTAAGTGACTCCATGTCATGGTGCAGCAGGCATGGTAGGAAAATGGCATCAGAACAATACAAATAGTTCAAGTCTAAGCTCCATCATTTTGTGGCTGGGAGACCTTGGTAAATCCCTTATGCCTTCTGGGCTTCAGTTTCTCTATCAACAAAAAAGAGCCCAGAACTTTCTCTAGCACATCTTTTAATGTTCAAAGTTAAGACTTGTCCACTTGACTATAGAGCTGGGATTAGAATTATTTTGGTTCAGCTGTCATTTGTGAATACTCAAATATTCCCCCACTATTCTATTGCATCTATTGGTCTAACGCTAATATGAGTTATATATGCGCACACCAACTATTTGGAACACTTTGATAAATCGAGTCATTACAGTTCAGTTACTTTTTGGTTGCTTGATTGAACTAAGCAACTAATTCCAACATGGTTATAAATAACCTGCTAGTAATTGGTCAATTTGTCATGTTAAAGCAATTAGAATGATGAAGTGGATGGAGAAGCTTCCAAATGAGGTGAAAGTAAATTAGGAGTCTTCTGTTGGGAGGGAGGATGCCTCTTCAGTGTTGCTGCCGGCAGAATTCAGACCTTCATCATCCCCTCAAAGGAAAAGAAAAGAGCAGCAGCTTTGGAATCAGACAGAGTAGAATCAAAGCTCAGGTCGACCACTTCCTAGCTGGGTGATTTGGGGCAAGTTATTTAGCCTTATCTCTTAAATGAGAATTGTAATTCCTACCTCATACACTTGCTGTGAACATTAAATACAATAACATATTTGAAGAGCCAAATCCTATGTCTAGCACATTGCAGATGCTCAGTAAAAATGAGTCCATCTCTTCCCAGCACCTTCAGATGCCTCCATGTCCACAGACTCTCCTAGCTCCAATCCTTCCTTCATGAGGCTGAGAAGAGATCTCCCTAAAACATAAGTCTGATCACATTATATCATACCTGGGCTTAAAATCCTTTGATGCTTCTCATTGCCTACTTGAAAAAATGAAGGTCCTTCATAGGATACACAAAGCCCTCCCAACTTCCCCACCTCTTCTTCCGTATGCCTCCGTATCTGGAAACTCCCTGGATTATTGTCTTGTTTCTAGATATGTAATATCCTCTCCTGCCTGCCTCGGTGCCTTCTCTCATCCTATTCTCTTTGCCTTGAGTTTCCCAGCCACTCCCTTTTACACATGTGGAATCCTGCCTTTCCTGCAAGTTCTAGCTCAAATGCTTCTTGAAACCTTTTCTTAATTCACTTTCTCCTCCATACTCCAGAACTCTGCACCTAACCACTTGGTGCCTCAAGTAGCGAGGCAAGGGTGCACAGAAGATACTCAACAACTAGTTTTAAATGGATGTATTGGAAGATTTGTGTCTGAAAATTCACAAATAGGATGGAATTTGTATTTCAAATTCCTATTTTGCAAACCTTAGACCCCAAGCACTAGGAGATTCCTTTGAAATCTTTGAAATTAAAAAGAAGCCTAACTTGAACAACTGGCTTGTAATCTTACTGAATATCTTAGCTCTGTAGGTGACCCAGGCTGAAATCACCACAAATTCAAAGCGGTATTTTATTTATTTTTTTATTCATTTAATTTTTTGAGACGGAGTCTCACTCTGTTGCCCAGGCTGGAGTGCAGTGGCACAATCTCAGCTCACTGCAAACTGTGCCTCCTGGGTTCAAGTGATTCTCCTGCCTCAGCCTCCTGAGTAGCTGGGATTACAGGCACCCGCCACCATGTCTGCCTAATTTTTGTGTTTTCAGTAGAGATGGGGTTTCTCTATTTTGACCAGGTTAGTCTCGAACTCTTGACCTTGTGCTCTGCCCACCTTGGCCTCCCAAAGTGCTGGGATTACAGGCATGAGCCACCACACCTGACCAAAGCAGTATTTTATAAATTGCATGAATAACAGACCCGTAATAGAGAAATATTCATGGTTCCCCCTCTAACCTTTTGATATTGCATCACGAAGGCCAGCTTTCCCACAAAACATACCATTATGCCACCATCAAAGGCAAAATAGAAAGCCATACAACGCTGAGCCAGTCCAAAATTGCATTTCTTGTATTTTTTAAGTGGTGGATTGTGGATCACCTTAATATGATTTTTTAAATTTGCCATTATCTCCCTCAGCTGCTCTTTGAAAGGAACACAGCAGTTTTGTACCAGTTTGTTTTATCAACCAGAGAAGTATTTTTATCTATGAAAATGTTTAGTGGAAAAACAAACCTCCAGAGTAGGTTTTGAACATGGAAGGGGAAGGCAAAAAGGCCAGTCTTTAACCTCCTAACGATCTGGCCCCTGGTGGGCCTCGGTAAACACCCTCAGTGTTCATGCTCATCGGGAACAGTAAGCAGAGAGCTTCTCTTGAGTGATGCGATGTGACACTAATAGGTGTAGGATCAGGTCGATTTTGTGCTCCACACTACACAACCCGTTTTTTATACTTCCACAGTCCGCACCTACTTCGGGAAGCAATGGATCTCTCATCATTTTGAAACAAGAACACTCTTGCTTCTTTTAATGGTAGGATAACACACACGTTCTACCATTTTCATTTTTTAAAAAATCTTTTCTCTTGATGATTAGCAATTAAAATAGTTCAGCTTTATCTCATTTCAGGAAGCAGCTAGAGGCTAAAATGACAGTGGAGAGCAATCTGGAGTACAATGACTGACTCATGGATTATAAATGAGGCAGCTGAGCTTCCATGTGCAAACCGTGAAGATGCGAGGCTGCGGTCAGCCCTCCAAGCACACCCAGGGCCCCATGCACTCAGAGAGCATCTTGCTCACAATGCTGGGCTCATTCATCCACTCCACAAATAGCTAGTGAGTGTCTTCTGTGTGCCAGGCACTGGGTTGGATGCCAGAGAAAATTTCGAGGGAAGACATAAACCAACCATAGGAATATAAAAGGTAACTGCTTTGATTAAGGGGTTTAAACAAAGCACTATAGGAGAATGAGGGAGAAACATGTCTGCCTGGAGCCATCTAAAAACATTTCCTAGGAAGGATGCGTCGGCACTGGTGACGCAGACAAGCTGGGGTGGGGTACAATGAAAGAAAGGCAAGAAAGGCAAAGGCTGCTCCGTGGATCTGTCTTGCCTGAAAGTCATGTGGGACCAGTCAAACAAGAGGCAGAACTGTTTGATCTGCAGGGGCCTGATCATGGAAAGCCTGGTAAAGTTTAGACTGAGTCCTCTAAACCCATAGTTTTTGTATATCTTTCAGCTGGGCGCACTTTGTTCAATTAAAAAACTCATCAGAAAACATAAATGAAACATCTGTAAAGTCCAGCTGCTCCAGCTGAGGCTGTTGCATGTTGCTGGGGTAAGGCTGGAACCCCGTTTGTTTGTAACCGCACAACACCAGAGCAAAACCACTGCTCCAGGAGGTGGGAAGTTGCGATGGACAACCTCTAAGATGGCTCCCACGATTTCCTCGTGTTAATTCTCTCCCCTGGAGTATAGACTGGACTTAACAATCCTAAAAGTAGTGATGGGAGTTGTTTCCAAAATTAATTGACAAGGAAAGTCACTTCTTTCGTGTTGGTCTCTCTCAGGGACTTCACTCTAGGGGAAGCCAAGTGCCATGTTGTGGGTGGCCCTAGGGAAAGGCCCACATGGTAAGGCCCTGACATCTCTGGTCAACAGCCAGTGAGGACCCAAGCCCTGACAACAACCATGTGAGTGAGCTTGGAAGCAAATCCCTCCAGTAGAGCCTGAGATGAAACCACAGTCCTGGCCAACACCTTGATTGCGGTCTTGTAAGAGACCCGGCCAGCACAGCTGCACCTGTATTCCTGACACACAGAAATTGTAAGATCAGATCATAAATACTTCTTGTTTTAACTTGTTAAGCTATGGAGCAATTCGTTCTGCCACAATAAATAACGAATACAGGACCCACTGAGGAATGCTGAGCACAGAGCGAAGGGATCAAATGTGCATTTTAAATGCTGACTCAGGAAAGACACAGGAGAATAAATTGAATAGAACAAGACCAGAGATAAGGCAACTACTAGTCCAAGAGGGAGGCGAAGAGGGCTGAATGGTGGGGGTAGGAAGGAGGGGAGAAGAATGGTAGACATCCTGGGAAGGTAAAATCAATAAGGCTTGGGATTGTTTCTGGGGAGGGGAGGAGTTTCAAGGACAATGCCAGTCATTACCTAGGGAACAAGGATGGAGGAACATATTTGGAGGGAAAGAAAAAAATGTTCAGTTTGGGATGTGTGGCGATCATAGTGGCTGCGAGTCACTCATATGAAGCATGCAAGTATGCAAATAGTCAATACGCAGTTCAAAGCAGTCTGAAAGAGGAGGCTGCGTTAGAAGTTGCCCTTATACATTCAGGGCGCTTCACTCACAGAGGCTGCAAACTCCAATGCCTCTGTGCCAAGAAAATAACATAAAGGAGTGAAGAGTCCTGGGTATAAGTCCTGGGTGAAGAGTCCTGTTTTGGGAGTAGTAGGGACTGTGTTGAATTGCAGAGTGCCTGCCTTCCTTAGAGGCACCAAAGCCAAACATGTTTGAAACTCTGTGCTGTGTGCGATGCTGAATTCAGTTTCAAAAGAAGCTGGCTTGAGTGGCACTCCTTAGGGAAGTGTCACAGCAGAATGAAAAGGACGAGAGTTTTGGAGTCAAGACAGCACTGAGTTCTAATCTTGCCTCTGCCACGTGCTAGCTGGTATCCCTGGACGAGTTAATTATGCCGTCTGAGCCAGCGTTTCTTTAGCTGTGTAAGAGACTAATAATACTAGCTTTAGGAAAGTTGTTGTGATTAAATGAGATAGTGCTTGTGAAGTACCAAGTACAGTCCTGGCACCAAAGAGGTGCTTGAGAAGTGGTAGCTGACATTCTGATAGTAATGTAATAATGGCCATCATCTCCACTGAAGGAGGCGGGACTCCAGCACACAGCGAATGTCCTTGCCATTCTATTCAGAGAGAAGAGTCATCCTGGAACAGCCGTGCTGGAACTCTCAGAACTCAGTGTCGGTGAGGGGTGTGTGGATCTGTCTTTTGGTTGTGGTACTTCAAGTGATGAAAAGTTTAATGTCAGGAGGCACATGGTGTGATAGAAGACTCCAAGAACAGAAGTCACAGTACATCCAGGACTCCAGGAAGTGGGGCTGGATCCAAGGCAGCCTGAACTGGCAGCAGCAGAAGTTAATGTGGCTTCACTGGTGTGCTCCAGAATATGTGATTTTGCTGTTACCCACGGGTAAGTGTTCCACATCACCAACACCTCTATTCTTCCTATTTTGTCTGCCTTGTAGCTTCTATTTACACATAGTATCAGTCTGTTTCCTTCTACTTTGACTTCATCTAATCCCAACTCCATCTTATTCTTTTCCACTGTAAATCCTTTCCAATTCAGCTCTTGCTATGACCTGCATTTTCCTCTTCCCTCCTAGATTAAATGTCCGAGAGTTAGAATTGGTTTCAACCCCTATCTTAGCAGTCATCCGCAGCTGAAAGAAGAGATGGCACGTCATGTGGTGTCAGTAAAGGCCACCTAAACTGCTCCTTTAGCACGAGCTATGAGAGGATAATTTCCCATAGAAGGGACTGTGGGCAAGGAGGCCCCATGATTGACATGCCTCGGATAGTGCATATGTGTGTGTCCAGTGGAGACTAGGAGGCTGGGAGTGGTAGGGCACATCAGAAATATGATACTCTTAGATCGGGCACAGTGGCTTACACCTGTAATCCCAGCACTTTGGGAGGCTGAGGCAGGTGGATCATCTGAGGTTGGGAGTTCAAGACCAGCCTGACCAACATGGAGAAATCCATCTCTACTAAAAATACAAAATTAGCCAGGCGTGGTGGCACATGCCTGTAATCCCAGCTACTCAGGAGGCTGAGCCAGGAGAATAGCTTGAACCCGGGAGGCAGAGGTTGTGGTGAGCCGAGATCACACCATTGCACTCTAGCCTGGGCAACAAGAGCGAAACTCCATCTCAAAAAAGAAAAGAAAAGAAAAGAAATATCATATTCTTATTTATTTATTTATTTATTTATTTATATTGAGATGGAGTCTTTCTCTGTTACTCAGGCTGGAATGTAGTGGCGTAGTCTCGGCTCACTGCAACCTCTTCCTCCTGGGTTCAAGCGACTCTCCTGCCTCAGCCTTCTGAGTAGCTAGGATTACAGGCGTGCCTGGCTAATTTTTTTTGTAATTTTAGTAGAGACGGGGTTTTACTATATTGGCCAGGCTGATCTTGAACTCCTGACCTCAGGTGATCCACCCACCTCGGCCTCCCAAAATGCTGGGACTACAGGTGTGAGCCACAGCACCTGGCCTTATTTTAAACGTCAGTATGAAATTGTTGCAGGAAGATGACATGTAACCAGTACAAAACCAGAAGCTTCCTCCAAAAGTCCCTCTCCCTTTTCCTGACATTCAGGTACAAAGAACCATCAAAGCAATTAGCTTCAACGGTAATGTCAATGATGTCAGTGGTGCTAGGTTCTTTATATAGCTATCTGGAAAACGAACCCCTTTCCTGTCCTGGCTTCAAAACCCAAGGATAAGGCTTGCTCTCTTTCTCTGCTACTCACACCTACTCGGCCTGGGTGTATACCTGTGTAGGATTTGGGTGCACTGTTGTTACCCTAGTTCAGAACAAAGCTAGTTCACCTGGGGTGAAATGAGGGTGGAGCCAAGGCTTCTTCTCCCTCCCTTGCAGCTGGCTTCCCCCAGGGAGCTGCTGTCGGGAGAGTTTTATCTCCGCTTCCTGGAGGGTGAGAGCAGAGCCCCAGTAACAGCTGTTGTGATTTCCAGAAGGCACAGGGCTGGGGACTCCCCGCCCTCCTCACATCACCCGTGGGTATCCAAATGCGTATGTTCCTTCCTGAAGCTGAAGGTGTAAATAGCTGTGAACCTGACAGAGAGACTTGTGGATTCATAGAGTAACATGACTGGTTAAGTAAAATGTCCCTTTTATTATTCAGGAAAGTGGAATTACAGAAAGGTGATAGGGTTACCTGCTCAAGGTCATAAAACCACTCATCCCACCATCTATTCATGGTGGAGAATGAAAGAGTCCATATTTAGTGATTCCGAAGCCACACTGCTCTGCTTGCTCCCTTAGTGGTATGAAGGGAAATTGGCTGATGCTTGTACACATTTAAATCTTGATGACTGCTTTTCACTCCCTGCCCATTGTTGGTCATGAGGGTGATATTTTGAGGCTATGCTGTTATAGGCAAGGATCCAGCAACACCCTAGCCCTGCTTGCCACACCGCTCTCCCCTTCCCATTAATCCCCCCCAGGAAGCTAAGCATAATAAATGATTGTAGACTGTGAAACAGGTACTTTTTCTTTCTTTTTTTTTTTGAGACAGAGTCTCACTCTGTCACCCAGGCTGGAGTGAAGTGGCACAGTCTTGGCTCATTGCAACCTCTGCCTCCCGGGTTCAAGTGATTCTCCTGCCTCAATCTCCCAAGTAGCTGGGATTACAGGCATGCACCACCACGCCCAGCTATTTTTTTTTTTTTTTTTTTTGTATTTTTAGTAGAGACAGGGTCTCACCATGTTGAGAACTCTTGACTTCAGGTCATCCGCCCGCCTTGATCTCGAAAAGTGCTGGGATTACAGGCATGAGCCACCACGCCTGGACGAAACAGGTTTTTTTTTTTTTTTTTAAATTTATTTATTATTATTGTACTTTAAGTTGTAGGGTACATGTGCATAACGTGCAGGTTTGTTACATATGTATACTTGTGCCATGTTGGTGTGCTGCACCCATCAACTCATCATTTACATCAGGTATAACTCCCAATGCAATCCCTCCCCCCTCCCCCTCCCCCCTCCCCATGATAGGCCCCTGTGTGTGATGTTCCCCTTCCTGAGTCCAAGTGATCTCATTGTTCAGTTCCCACCTATGAGTGAGAACATGCGGTGTTTGGTTTTCTGTTCTTGTGATAGTTTGCTAAGAATGATGGTTTCCAGCTGCATCCATGTCCCTATAAAGGACACAAACTCATCCTTTTTGATGGCTGCATAGTATTCCATGGTGTATATGTGCCACATTTTCTTAATCCAATCTGTCACTGATGGACATTTGGGTTGATTCCAAGTCTTTGCTATTGTGAATAGTGCTGCAATAAACATACGTGTGCATGTGTCTTTATAGCAGCATAATTTATAATCCTTTGGGTATATACCCAGTAATGGGATGGCTGGGTCATATGGTACATCTAGTTCTAGATCCTTGAGGAATCGCCATACTGTTTTCCATAATGGTTGAACTAGTTTACAATCCCACCAACAGTGTAAAAGTGTTCCTATTTCTCCACATCCTCTCCAGCACCTGTTGTTTCCTGACTTTTTAATGATCGCCATTCTAACTGGTGTGAGATGGTATCTCATTGTGGTTTTGATTTGCATTTCTCTGATGGCCAGTGATGATGAGCATTTTTTCATGTGTCTGTTGGCTGTATGAATGTCTTCTTTTGAGAAATGTCTGTTCATATCCTTTGCCCACTTTTTGATGGGGTTGTTTGTTTTTTTCTTGTAAATTTGTTTGAGTTCTTTGTAGGTTCTGGATATTAGCCCGTTGTCAGATGAGTAGATTGCAAAAATTTTCTCCCATTCTGTAGGTTGCCTGTTCACTCTGATGGTAGTTTCTTTTGCTGTGCAGAAGCTCTTTAATTTAATGAGATCCCATTTGTCAATTTTGGCTTTTGCTGCCGTTGCTTTTGGTGTTTTAGACATGAAGTCTTTGCCCATGCCTATGTCCTGAATGGTACTACCTAGGTTTTCCTCTAGGATTTTTATGGTATTAGGTCTAACATTTAAGTCTCTAATCCATCTTGAATTAATTTTCGTATAAGGAGTAAGGAAAGGATCCAGTTTCAGCTTTCTACTTATGGCTAGCCAATTTTCCCAGCACCATTTATTAAATAGGGAATCCTTTCCCCATTTCTTGTTTCTCTCAGGTTTGTCAAAGATCAGATGGCTGTAGATGTGTGGTATTATTTCTGAGGACTCTGTTCTGTTCCATTGGTCTATATCTCTGAAACAGGTACTTCTTTATGAAGACGATCCGAGCACCCATACACCAATGTAGAGCTCTCTGGTGAGAGAGGTAGGGGCCTCCTACCTCTCGGGATCTTCCTGCTGTCTGACCATATGCAAAGAGGAGGAAGTCTAAGAAACAGGGGAACTGTGTGGCCAGGATTGCATAGCAGGCCTTGGCTTATTTGTTCACCTAAATGCATGTTAGGGGGAAAGCAGAAGAGAGAATGAGTTAGGCCTGATCCACCTAGAAATGATGTAGGAAGCACAAGAAAGAAGCATATAGGGCCAAGTGCGGTAGCTCACAACTGTAACTCCAGTACTTTGGGAGGCTGAGGCGGGAGTATTGCTTGAATCCAAGAGTTTGAGACCAGCCTGGGCAACATAGGGAGATCCCATCTCTAAAAAAATTTTTTTTTTAAACAGCCAGACGTGGAGGTGCATGCTGGTGGCCTCAGCTACTCAGGAGGCTGAGGTGGGAGGATCACTTGAGCCCAGGAGGTCAAGGCTGCAGTGAGCTGTGATTGCATCAAGCTGCTGCACTCAGCCTGGGTGAGAGAGCGAGCTCCTGTCTCAAAAACAAAAACCAAATCCACAAAAGGGAAGCATATAGGTTCACACCCTTTAGTAAATGTATGCTTTGGTAAACGTGTTATTTCCCTAGTGCTGCATAACAAATCACTCTAAAACTCAGTGGCTTACGATAGTAATCATTTATTCTCTCTTGCAGTTTCTGTGGGTTAGGAATTCACACAAGGCAGCACAAAGATGGCTTTTCTCTGCCCTAGGTGGATCAGGCCTAGCTCTACCATGTCTGGAGTCTCAGCTGGAAGACTCAGAGGCTGGGAATTGGACCTGCCTGAGGAAGCGGTCACTCACATGTCTGGTGGTTGGCTGTTGCTTAGCACACTAACACATGGCCCCTCCACGTGGCTTCCTCAGAATACAGGAGGGGTCCTGAGAGAGAGCTGAGTGGAAGTCATATTGACTTTTAGGACCCAGCCTCAAAAGTCAGGCAGCATGATAGGCCAGGCGCGGTTGCTCACACCTGTAATCCCAGCACTTTGGGAGGCTGAGGTGGGCGGATCACCTGAGGTCGGGAGTTCGAGACCAGCCTGACCAACATGGAGAAACCCTGTCTCTACTAAAAATATAAAAATTAGCCAGGTGTGGTGGCACATGCCTGTAATCTCAGCTACTTGGGAGGCTGAGGCAGGAGAATTGCTTGAACCCAAGAGGCGGAGGTTGCAGTGAGCCGAGATCATGCCATTGCACTCCAGCCTGGGCAATAAAAGCGAAACTCCCTCTCAGAAAAAAAAAAAAAAAAAGTCAAGCAGCATGACTACATTGGAATTGGATTCGTTGAGGCAGTTACTAAGGTCAGCCTAGGTTCAGAGGGAGACCCCACCTCACAACAGAGACGTGTTAGCATCATATCATAAGAACAGCATGAGAAATGAGATGTTTTTGGAAAATACCATCTGCCACATAGCCTAGTCGATGTTTAGGGCTCTGACCATTCAGATTAGAAATGTATTCCTTATTTATTTATTTATTTTTCCTCGAGACGGAGTCTTGCTGTCCCCAGGCTGGAGTGCAATGGTGTGATCTCAGTTCACTGCAACCTCCACCTCCTGGGTTCAAGCGATTCTCCTGCCTCAGCCTCCTGAGTAGCTGGCATTACAGGTGCCTGCCACCATGACCAGTTAATTTTTTGTATTTTTAGTAGAGATGGGTTTCCACCATGTTGGCCAGGCTGGTCTTGAACTCCTGACCTCATGATCCGCCCTCCTTGGCCTCCCAAAGTGCTGGGATTACATGGGTGAGCCACCGTGCCCAGCCCAGAAACTTCTTCCTCACTGAGGAGGTAGGAAGGACTGGGACCTGAGATACGCATGGCTGGGAAGAGTGCCTAAAATTTTATTTTCTCATACCACCCCTACCTTTTTTTTACAGTTATTCATTTAGAGACTCCTTTCCACTCCACTCTTTTTAACTTTCTTACCTTCCTTGACCTATGACAAAAATTCAAACTGGTTTTTTCTGTTTTGTTTTTTAGGGGAGACAGGGTCTCACTCTATTGCCCAGGCTGAGTGCAGTGGCGCGATCACAGCTCACTGTAACCTCAACCTCCTGGACTCAAGTGATCCTCCCACCTCAGCCTCCCCACAGGAGAGAGCTACCACACCCAGTTAATTTTTTAATTTTTTGTGGAGACAGGGTCTCACTATGTTGCCCAGGCTGGTTTCAAACTCCTGGACTCAAGCAGTCCTCCTGCCTCAGCCTCCCAAAGTGCTGGGATTACAGGCATAAGCCACCATGCCTGGCCTGCAAACTCTCTGGTTTTGATATTGAGATAGGACTAGGTTGATGGGTAAGAAGGTACATGTGTGGATACTCTGGAAAGACCCCTACCCAATCAACCATTTTCCAAAACAACATAAAATAAAACTACAATCTAACACTTCATTTTACTGTGCCATAAAAATCTGCATGAAAGTTAAATTTGTCTTAAAACTGCATCAAATGCTAAATCCAAATAAAATAGAAGTGCTATCTTATGAATCATGTATCACCTTAGTGGAAATTCATTTGGGTTTGAAATCGGGGGGAAAGGGTGACTGGCGATGGAGTTGAGAGGCCGGTAAGGGACAGGGTAGAAGTGAAGAGAACAGCAGAAACAGCAGAAGCTATAATTACCTGGAACATCGCCTGTATTATAGTTGACCAAGAGTTGGTCTTTGTAAGCAGTTTCCATGCTTTCCCAGGTGTAAACCCACAGTATCAGCTTGGGGATCACAGACCCTTTTGCACCCCTCGCTCAGAGACCAACTGCTAAAGCCAAGGCTTCTCTTTCATCCTGCCACGCAATAGAAATTCCCCTTTCCTCCTGAGTCCTCCTATAGATAATTCATATTTTCTAATTAATAACAATGACAACTAATATACTAACATTTGTTAACAGCCTACTATGTGCCAAGTACTATGTTAAAAGCTCACTTTATCTCACATAATTTTTATGAAAATAATCTATGAGGCAGATCCTGGTAACTACCCCTACTTCACACATGAGGATGCTGGAGGCACACAGAGGTTAAGGAACTTGTTCAAGGCAACATAGCTAGTAAGGCCTGAAGCTGGGATTAGAAGCCAAGCAGCCTGACCCTGGCACCCATGCCTTTAACCATTGCATTAGGGCATACTTATTGTAGGAAAAGATCATCCTAAATACTTTTTAAAAAATTACTTATTTTATTTTATTATTATTATTATTTTTGAGATGGAGTCTTGCTCTGTCACCAGGCTGGAGTGCAGTGGCGCGATCTTGGCTCTCTGCAACCTCCAACTCCCTGGTTCAAGCGATTCTCCCACCTCAGCCTCTCGAGTAACTGGGATTACAGGCGTGTGCCACCACGCCCAGCTAATTTTTGTATTTTTAGTAGAGATGGGATTTCACCACATTGGCCAGGATGGTCTCAATCTCCTGACCTTGTGATCCGCCTGACTTGGCCTCCCAAAGTGCTGGGATTACAGGCGTGAGCCACCGCGCCCGGTCAATACTTTTGTTAATTAAAAAAAAATGATGAACTAAAATTCCACTTAAAATATTTAGTGGGATAAAAGTGGCTAAAGTAGGAGTAATAAAACAAGATTATATGTAAATAAAATGAGGAACAAAACCAGACTAGTATATTGAAACAGTAAAAAGTAATTTTTCTACAAAAGACTATTGTCTCAGTCAAAACAAGAAGAAAGAATACATGTTAATAAGATTTGAATAACACAAAATAGACTTGGCATTTAAAAAATATTATTTCTATATATGTATATATAAGTAAATTTTGATACCCAAATGTGTACTTGCTGATAAAAATATAAAGCACTGTGACAGATCAAATAACCGGAAAAGAAATACAAGAAATTACACCCCAAAAGATGCCTGGTCCTTATGGGTTTACAAAAATTTTGTAAACTTTCAAAGAACAAGAAAAAAATTCCTGTTATATAAACTTTGAATGTATGTGAGTGCTCACTGTGTTGTATGTTACCCAGTTCGTTTGGTGAAGAGAAAATGATTCATTTCAAAATTTGAATAGGAAACTGAAATCAAATCTCATTTATGAACACTAATATTAAGATTTCAACTTGATAGAAAAAAGAAAAATACTTTATTAAACACAAGGAGTTGATTTAACTCATAGCAAGGTTTATTTGGAGTACATTATACTTTATTCTAAAGACACAAAACTGGTACACAGAAGAAGTGATAACATAGCATGTCCCACTGACAGGAAAAACAAATATATGTATACATATAATAATTATCCAAAGAGATTTTTTTTTTGAGATGGAATCTCGCTCTGTTGCCCAGGCTGCTGTGCAATGCTGTGATCTCGGCTCACTGCAATCTCTGCCTCTGGAGTTCAAGTGATTCTCCTGCCTCAGGCTTGTGAGTAGCTGGGATTACAGGTGCCTGCCACTACACCCGGCTAATTTTTGTGTTTTTAGTAGAGATGGGGTTTCGGCATGTTGGCCAGGGTGGTCTCGAATTCCTGACCTCAAGTGATCCACCCGCCTCAGCCTCCCAAAGTGCTAGGATTACAGGTGTGAGCCACGGTGCCTGGCCATCCAGAGAGATTTTAATAAGGTATTTGCTATAATTCTCATTCTCTCCTTGATTAAACTCTAAAAAGTCAGGTGTTAGTAATTTCTGGATTGTTTTTTGTCCTATGGGATTTACTTCAGTAATGCACCAGAAAGGCAGATTGCCTGGTCTGCCTTGTTCAAACCCATTTTGCTTATATGATAATATATCCTTTACTCCCAGAGAAGGAATGATCTGTTTTACAGATGACATGACTACAAACCTAGAAATCTAAGGAAATCAACTGAAAATTACTGAAAGTAATGCGTTCAGTTGCAGGACTTAACCCTAATACCTCTAAAACATTTGTATGTAGGTACGTGTGTATGTGTGTATATATATTATATATTGTATGTATGTATACTGTTTTATGTATATATGCCAATATTAAACTGATATCTAATAGGGAAATACAAAAAATAAATTTTATTGTTGCTAGTACAACCAAAAAACAGATTAAACACATGGGGTTGATTTAACTTATAGTAAGGTTTTTTCAGAGAAATTACAGAGGACGTTGCTAATAAATCAAGTTCCATATCTGATTAGAAAAGTAAATAAAATATTATTTCCTAGGTTAACATGTAGATTTACCAGTTAAAGCCTCAGCAGGCTAACTTCAAGTATCTAACAAAATAAGAGGGCAATTCAGCTGGATAATAACAAGAAGAATGCCAAAGAATACTTACTTTAGACGATGTAATGATTATTGACTCACCCTATTGTACATTTTTGGTCATACTAAATTTTAATAAATGTTACAAAGTGATCATTATAAAAGTAGTGGAGCATTAAGTTAAAAATAGAATAAGTTACTTAATCTGAAATAGAGATTTAACACATTAATTCAAACACTAAGGGCTTAATATATGACAAAATGGAGTACAGTAAGGAAAAGAATCATGACAAAATGCTATTGGTATAAAGAAGCATTTACATATATATTTATACATATATGTATATGTGTGTGTGTGTATATATATATGGAGAGAGAGAGAGAGAGTGCGCACAATTAAGAACGGAATTTTGGAATCAGATAGTCTTTGGCAAGTTCCTTAAAATTTCTGTCTCCCTTTCCTTAGTGGTAAAATGGGACCCATACTACCTAGCTTGAGGGTAATTTTGCAGAATAACTCAGATATTGTATATACAGCACTTAGCATAATGCCAGGAACATAGTAAACAGTTATTATCATGAGTCAGGGTGCTAAATATAAACTAGAACCAACTGGTTAAATGCTCTAGAAACACGAACAGGAAAACATGTTCCCAGTGGAAGAAGGGAAACAAATTTCTGATTATGGAAGCATGCAGGACAGTATCCTAGACAAGATGGATGCTCAAAATCTTAAAAAAAAAAAAAGAAAGAAAAGAAAAACTGTATAAACAAACCATAGTATTGAGAGTAAATGCAAATTGTTGAGCTCCTAAATGAAGTAGTTTTGGAAAGAGCAGTGGCAGGCCGGTGGAGATGGGCTAAGTTTCAGGATGGCCTGAAATCTCACTATTTGTCAAACAGCCCTTCCAGAGCTGTGCCTGAGAAGGAAAGTTCATGGACAGTTCATGGACCTTTCATGTGACCCCAAAGGCAATCAATCCCAGTGAAAGTGGTCCCCCTTCCCATTCTATCATCCTCTTTGGCTAGGTCTGTCCAGAGCCCTGTGGCCCCTCCTTCTCCAGCTTGGGGTGCAGAGGCGCTTCATGTGGGCTGGATGGACTTGTAGTTCTCACTGGTCACCTGAGAGCTGTACCATCACCCTCTGCTCCCAGGGCTGCTCCTCTGGCACATTTCCAGCCAATCCAGTGGCCCCTTTAGCTTGCCCAATGGTCCAATGTCTCTTTACTCCTTTACCTTAGCTGATGAATGTTCATTGCCTCACTGTTTTTTTCATTCTACTAATGTGGAATTTCATGTCATTCCGACAGCCCCAGCCCAGTCAATAAACCCAATGCAACATCATAATTCACATCCCTAAACCCCACTTTTCCCTTCTTCTTCATCTGGATAATTACTTTATCCTGTATGACTCAAGTCACTCCAGGAAGCCTTCTTTGACACTTCCTAGCTGAGCTCAGAGTCTCTCTTGTAAGAATCAAGGCAGCTGGTACACCTTGATTAGATTGTAAATTCCTTGTGTGCCAGCGACAGTCACGGCTCTTAGGCATCTTTGTTCCAAGCACGGTGCCTGGTCCACAGTAGTCCTAAGAAATGTTTGTGCCATTTGCCGCTGTGTCTCTCACTGCTGGGCACTAGCTTGGACACCACTGCCTGTCCTACTGAAACTGCACGTACTAGTTTGGGCAGTGGTTCTCCAACCTGAATGTACATTGGCACCTCCTGGGGAGTGCATAAAAATACCAGTTCCCCCGGCCAAGTCAGTCAGAATCTCCAGGGTTGAATTTTGTCAGAACTCCCCAGATTGTTCTTCTGTGCAGCCAGGAGTTGAGAACCACCAACTTAGGACGTTATTCAGAGCCCAACTAAGAGATTTTAATTCTGAGTCTGACTAGGGCAGATGGGAAGCACACCGTGCTGACATGGTTGCTATGCAGAGCTTAGGGGAGTCAGGAAGCATCCCAGCTCCCTCTCAGTGCCCTCTCTCCACACCCCCACCCCCATAAGACTGAATGTTTAGTGCGATCACTTTCACTTCTCCTTGGAGGGTAGCCGTTTAAACCCTTTCTGTGGGAACTGGCTCTGAACCTGCCTCAGCAATTCACATGCACTGTCATCACTGGCTCTAATCAGAGGGGCAGGGCACTTTACCTGTCATTATAGTACCTCACTTATCAGATTCCCTTTAAGTGGAAGGATAACACAGCAGTAATTCGGAGGATGCAATAAGAACCTGAAAGGTATATAATTTTAGGGGTCCTCTTTAAGGAAAAGAGTACAGGATTACAAATCACAAAATTGCCAGGGCCTTCCTGAAGTCTTGGAAAGAGCCTGTGCCAAGTGCTGTAAGCTTTGCTGGCTTCAGAGTAGATCTGCTTCTGAGAATAATGGCTACCATTTGTTGTGTCAATACGTATCTGAGACTTTTTATATATAGCTGTGCTTATAACAAACAAGCAAGGATATATTATCCTCCTTTTACAAACAAGGAAACTCAGTCTTGGAAAACATCCATTTTTTTTTTTTTCAGGTCGCACATGTGGGACTAGAATTCAAACTCATTTCTGATTGGCTTGTGAACTCAGAATCTTTCCACAACACTAACAAATTCCACCATCTACAAAGGTTATGCATGCCAGGGGCCCAGAAGAAACAAGCAAATCCATATATATACTGAGTATTCTATGTAGAGTGAAAAATTAATGTGACTTTCATATGTGTGGGCCACTTTTTACATTATGTAGATGCTGCTATAATTAATCAAATCATTTAAAAGCATGTGTTACTCAATAGCTTTAATTACAGTGTCTTTTCTCAATCAACGGATACAAAAGGTACAACTCTTTTTCTCTTTTTTTTTGAGACAGAATCTCGCTCTTGTTGCCTGGGATGGAGTGAAATGGCATGATCTTGGCTCACTGTAACCTCCACTACCTGGGTTCAAGTGATTCTCGTGCCTCAGCCTCCCGAGTAGCTGGGATTACAGGTGCACACCACCATCCCAAGCTAATTCTTGTGTTTTTAGTAGAGACGGGGTTTCGCCATGTTGACCAGGCTGCTCTCGAACTCCTGACCTCTGGTGATCCACACACCTCGGCCTCCCAAAGTGCTGAGATTTCAGGCGTGAGCCACTGCACCCGGCCTAAAGGTACAACTCTTATATGAGCATCTGCAAAACTTGTTTGTGTTAAAAAGGAAGCATGGTGCTGGAAAGTATTGGAAGCTCACTGTATTAATGGTGAAGTGGTACAGCTCATGTTCCCTGAGCCTGTCATGGTCAGGCTCTTTCCACAGGGCTCCAAATTCTTAAACAGTGGTCTCTAGAATGGGGGATTACAAGACAATCTATTGGAGTCAAGGAAGAAAATATCAGAAATTCTATTTATATTTATTGTTAACATTGCCTTTTAAAATGTCCGTGTATGTTTGTGTTTCATGAGGTATATATTAATGTTATTGCAGTAGCATATGTGTGTGATTTATAAATAAGTACAAATTGCATAGCATAATAGTTAGGAGCATAGACTCTAGAGCCAGATTGCCCAGGTTAAAATCTTGGGTTTATCACCTAGAGACAGGTTGATAGCTGCAGCAAACCACCATGGCACATGTATACCTATGTAACAAACCTGCAGGTTCAGCACATGTATCCCAGAACTTACAGTAAAGAAAAACAAAAAACAAAAAAACAGCTGGGTGCGGTGGTGCATGCCTGTAATCCCAGCACTTTGGGAGGCTGAGGCGGGCAGATCACGAGGTCAAGAGATCGAGACCATCCTGGCCAACATGGTGAAACCCCCGTCTCTAAAAATACAAAAATTTGCTGGGCCTGGTGGTGTGCGCCCGTAGTCAGGAGGCTGAGGCAGGAGAATCGCTTTAACCCAGGAGGTGGAGATTGCAGTGAGCCAATATTGCACCAAGATTGCCTGGCGACAGACAGAGCAAGACTCCGTCTTGAAACAAAAACAAAACAAAACAAAAAACAAACAAACAAATAAAAACCTTGGGCTTATCTCTGTGTGTCCCTGGGAAAGTAATCTTTCTGTGCTTCAGTTTCCTCATCTGTAAAATGGTGATAATAATACCGGAATGCCTACTGCATAGGGGTATTATAAGAATTAAATGAGTTAATACAAGCAGAATATTTAGAATGGTGCTCTGCAATATTAGGGGTGGTGTAGTTTTTTTAATGATAAAGACAGTGATCCACAGATGATGAACTTATTGATGGGTGGACAGAGATAGTGTGCTAACTGTCATGTTCTGATTTTAGAAAAAAAAGAAAAAAGAACAATGATTATTTGCATATATACATATTTTAAGGTATTTTAAAGATGCATTTTCTGTATGTCTCCTCCTCTTGTCTCTCTCTTTAACCCAAAAAGAGTGTGGTTTTACACATTTCGCAATTATGGCTCTAACAATTCTACTAACTAGAGGCACAAAAACAAATGACACTGGGGCATCAGAGCAAGACCACTCCCCAGATTGCCGCTTCCGCTTAAGCCAGCCTCTAGCCTTGGAATCTGGGCTAGCACTGCCAGGTTGCCTAACTCCACAAGCGGTGGAGGAGGGCCCTAATATGCTGGGGTTATTTATCTTGGTGTTGTCCTCTGGCCCAGCCCTGCCCAGGAACAGGAGACAGACTGCTACACAGAGCCTTCCCTCTGATAACTGGGGGATGGAGAGGCTGAGAAACAAGGCTTCACTCAGCAACTTCCTGCTCCCTCCGAGGAAGAAGAAAGGGGTATCTGTGCTAGAGCCACCCCCCTGCCAGCAGCCCAGCAGAACAGCTGCCGATCCCCTGCATCCCCAAGTCCAGGCGGAGGCCCTGGGAAGTGGGAACATCAGCTGGAGAGGAAAGAAGAAAGCAGTACATTGAGTGTTGCTTAGGCCGCTTGCTTTGCTTTCTTCTCTTGCTCTCCCCAGCGACAATCTCATGGCCTGTGTTTCCCTGCAGGCAGGCCCCAGAGCCCTCAAGCCCAGATGTCTGCTGTCCACACTCTTCTGACTTCCTGAAAGCTAACATCTCAGATTCCCTCTCCCTGAAGGACCTTGGGGAAGTCCCAACCCCCACCCCAGGCTCTTCGCTCCCCCTGGGTCTGCTTCTCATTCTCTCAGATAGACGTGTAACTTATGTAAATAAATGTACATGATTAGGCAAATGATTATGTAAATGATTCCTTCCTTTTCTCGTCCCAATTCTGGTAACAATAATGATTAAAAGATGGAAAATAGAGTCAACATGTAAAAGGTAAAGAAGCTGGAATTTAATCTGGAAAAGCAAGTGTAATGGCTACTTCATGGCAAGGTTCCATTTGCACAGAGGATAAAATAAAAGAGGTCATTGACTCTCAAATTTCCATGAAAGCTCCAAAACGGTAGCAAATCAGATAAAATCTGACCACCTATATTCACCAATTTTCTCATCAAAATTGGTGGCTCTTAGGAAATGACCAAGTAGACTAATTGCTATACTGTATGAATGGCTCATACTATTATTACAGTGATAGATGGTATATAGCATACACTCAAAAAAATCCCTGAATTTACTAATAGACAAAATATCTGTGTAGAAAGAGCCATAAATCCAACTGTTAAATTATTATTTTTAAAACCCTTGCCCGTATTTTAAAGAATTAATAAAGCTAGCTTTTCAGGAACCATGTAAGAATAAGCAATTGGATTTTTAAAATTGAAATGGTATTATTATGCTCACTCTTGTAGGTTGAACAAGAGCTACAAAAAATTATGTACATTTTACATAATTTTTTAACTCTGGGAAGCCAAGTACATAATGATCACTGAAAATCTACTAATTTCAAATGCTGCTGCAGCTGAAATTCTATCTCCAATTTCCACCTACTCACATTGCCTATTATTTATGAAACTGACCCACATCCCACCCATGCACAAGTTCCAGGAGCCTACAGAACATTTTGTCTAAAGTAATAAAAACAATATTAGAGAACCGCTATTGAACATAGAAATTACACTCTATTACTTGGTTAATAGTTGACCCCCAACTCGGAATTTTTAAGAAAACTTCTCAACAGCACCATCTGGTGGGCAGTGCAGCAAAAAAACAAAACAACAACAAAAAACACAGCAAGACAAAACCCACACTCCATACTTTCAGTTCTTGGAAGTGATTATCAATTGCGCTTCACTAAGTTTATTTTCCAACATAGAGTCTACATTACGAGATGTTCCTGAGGACCAGTTGGGTAACTGACAATTTAGTGGTATGGCCAAGTCATTTTCTGTAACAGTTCATATTTCAAATATTCATACATTCTAATAACAAATATTATTGAATTTTATATTCTTTGTTATGTAATATTATTGTCTCGAAAACATGGATTTGTAAATTGTACAATGAAATGTAATTTGATTTTTAATTTTTTTAATTTTTTTTTTTTTTTGAGACAGTCTCACTTTGTCATCCAGGCTGGAGTGCAGAGGCACAATCTTGGCTCATGGCAACCTCCACCTCCTGGGTTCAAGCAATTCTCCTGCCTCAGCCTCCTGAGTAGTTGGGACTATGAGATATTTTTTTATGTAAGTCACAAATCAGGAAAATTTTTTTGGAGCATTTGTTCTATAATTAGGGGTGGGTAGACAAGGCAAAAGTTAGGTTATCAATGGAAATTTGGCTTTTACATTTCTTATGTTAAGCTGTGCTAGGTAGTTTTGAGACAGATGATGGATGAGCAATCTTTCTGCGGCCTTCCTTCAATGTTCTAACATAGCCTGGGCTAATCTCCAGTATGCAGAACACAAGGTGTGATCTTTTAAAATGGCCAGTCTAAGACAAGATATAAACTAAGATTTTTATTTCTTCAACAAATATATTGAGCATCTCCGATGTCCAGGCACCGGTCTAGGTTCCAGACACAACAACAAACAGAACACCCAAAATGACTGCTTGTGAGGAGCTGACATTTTAGAGGGGGAAGCATAGAAAGTATTGTCAGACAGTAACTGTGCTCTGAAGAAAATGCAAGATCAAGAAGATAGGGAATATTGGGGAAGGGAATGGTTGCTGTTGATATGGAATCGTCAGAGAAAGCCCTTCTAACAAGGTGACATCAAAGCAGAAGGAAAGATGTGAGGCAGAAATCTATGCAGTAGCTGAGGGAAGTGAGTTTCAGGTGGACAGAATAGGAGATGCAAAGGCCTTGGAGTGGGAGTTTGCTTGGCATGTTCAGAAAATACCAAGGAAGCCACGTTGGCTGGGACAGAGAATGAGCCAAACATTCAGATGATGAAGTCAGGGAGGTAATGGGGTTACATCATGTAGGGTCTTGTAGCATTGTAAAGATGGGTTTTTACTCTAAATAAGATAGAAAACCACTGAGTATTTTGAATAGAAGAGCTATTCTGGCTGCTGTGTTGATACGGTCGTAGTAAAACAAGGGCTGAAGCAGGCAGTCCAGTTAGGACACCACTGCCTCAGAGGAGAAACAATAATAATAGGTTGGACCCAGTGATAGCAGAGGAGGCAGTGATAAATAGTTGTATTCTGAATATATTTGCTGGTAGAGCCACCAAGATTTACTGATGGATTAGATGTGGAGAGTGACATAAAGTGAGGAGCTGAGGATGACGCTAAGGTGTATGTCCTGAGCAAATGGCAGAATGGAGCTATCACTTACAGAAAATGGGGCAGATTTACAGAAGTCTGCTTTGGGGGAGGACAGGAAGGAGGATGGAGAATATCAGGAGCTCAATTTGAACATGTTAAGTCTTAGATATTCACTAGACATCCTAACATAAATGTCAAACAGACAGACAAACAAGAGAGAGGTCTGGGCTGAAGGTATGAATTTAGGAGTTCTCTGTATATAGTTGATACTGAAAACCATGAAACTAAATGAGATCACTGAGAGAGCAGGTATGGAGCATGAAAAGAAGAGATCCAAGGCCTGGGCCCTGGGCTCTCCACTATTTACAGGTGGGGGAGATAAACAACCAGTAATGGAAACTGAGCAGGAGACCAATGAGGTGGAAGAAATAAAGAGGCTGGTGAAGTCCTGGAATCAGGCAAAGTAAGCTTTGTAAGGAAGAGGGAATGATCAATGAGTTAAGTGAGATGAAAACCAGGAATTGATCATTGGATTCAGCAATAAAAGTGTCACTGGTTGGCTGGGCGCAGTGGCTCACGCCTGTAATCCCAGCACTTTGGGAGGCCGAGGCGGGTGGATCACGAGGTCAGGAATTCAAGATCAGCCTGGCCAAGATGGTGAAACCCCGTCTCTACTAAAAATTAGCTGGGTGTGGTGGAGAGCACCTGTAACCCCAGCTACTTGGGAGGCTGAGGCAGAGAACTGCTTGAACCCGGGAGGCGGAGGTTGCAGTGAGCCAAGATTGTGCCACTGCACTCCAGCCTGGGTGACAGAGCGAGACTCCATCTAAAGAAAAAAAAAGTCTCACTGGTGGACTTCACAAAGGCAGTATTGGTAGACTGGTGGGGATCAAAGCCTGACTGGAGAAGGTTTAAGGAAGAATGAGAGGAAATGATAGGAAACGATTAGAAAAATCAGTAGAGAAGTTTCTCTGTGAAGAAGCAGCAAGTTGGTAGCCGGAAGGGGAAATGGGGTCAAATTTTTTTCTAATAGAAAAAGGATTTTTAAACAAGATTTTATTTAATGTGGAAGACAGTACAACTTTACGTACTGATTAGAAAGAAGCTGCAGAGAGAGGGAAGTTGATGAGGCAGAAGAAAGGGTAGAGAATTGCCGGGACAAGGTATTTGAGTAGGTGAAGGGAGATGGTATCCAGAATATAGCGGAGGAGCTGATTTTTAATAGATGGGCAGATAGTTTATTTACAGAAACAAGAGGGAAGGCAGAATATGTGAGCACAGATGCAGGGAGGTGGGTAGATGTGTTGGTGGGTACTTGAGGAAGCTCTCCTGATTGCTTCTATTTTCTCAGTGAAAGAAGCAAGGACATCAGCTGAGGAGGATGGAGAAGGAGGTGACAGAATTTGGAAGAATAGGAGGTATGAAAGAATCATCTAGAAGAATGGGGGAATGAATGGTCTAAAGAAATGTGGCAGCATGGCCTCCTTAAGGTTAAGGAGCATACATTTTTTAGTGACTGCCTTATTCTCTGAATTCCAGTATTAATATTCTACATCATTCATTTGGCAATTGACACTCGTTACATTCAATTATTGTTTATCTGTTCTTGAGAGTTCCATCTCCCTGTTTTTCCTGATTATACCTCACCTGTTAGGGCCTGAGACAAGTAACGTGCCATAGGGAATCATTTAAAACCACATAACTGAGGGCTTCAGGAAATGTGAGAATATACGTGTGGCCCCCTGCTGCTGTGACTATGTAGGGCAGTCCGTCTAATTCTCCAGGGCAGTGTTATCAAGTCCATGGGGTTAATATACATCAAACCACATCCTCCTACCTGTCCTCTATCTCTAATAAAGGTGCCATTTTGGCCTCCAGAGTTACTTTTTTTGTTTTATTTTTCAATGTATTCAAAAGCTGGCTGATACAGTCATTTGTTAGAGACTCCCTTGAAGACCCCAAGGAGATACAGAAGTGTTCAATAAACATTTGAGACTAGAGGAGATGTTGATGCAAATGTTGGGTTTGAGAGGACTCAGGAGAAGGATTTGGAGAGTTGAGGAACATCAGACATCAGATTAGATGCCATATGATGAAAAGAGTCCAGGGTCACACAGGGATGAGTGTCCAGGTGAGGAGGGGTGCTGGGAGTTGCAGGTTTCTTGAGCAAATTACAAAAACAGGAGCTAAAAGTATAATGAGAGTGATAAGAGCAATAATGAAGGTCTACAAGGCAGGGCTGTGTTTGAAGCTGTGCTGCACCGACCAGATTCCTCCAGCTGCTGCGAGTACTGGGTGCCCCTGGGAGAAGGTAAGGACCTGAGTTCATCCCAGGATACTGACTTTGGCTGACGGTATATCCAAGGCTATGCCTTCCTCCCTAGGGGACAACCCACAGCCAAAAGAAAGTCAAGGTTGGGGTACAAAGGTCCATCCCCTTTGCCTTAATTTAGGATCTCTGAAGGGCTATCCAAGCCCCTGAGTTCCCCATGGGTCCACTGAAGCCCCTGTTACATCTGTATCAACCCCTCCTTCTGCTCAATCCTGTTTCCTTCACTCCCTTACAGCTGTTGTTGCCAAGGGCATTCACTAGCAGACCTGCATAGAAATCTCTGCTTTGGGTTTCCTTCCCATTCTATGGCAATTTTAACAGAAGTGGTCCTAGGAGGCAAACTGCTAAAATGGAATTTTGGAACTGGATCAGCAACCAGCCACCTGGCAATGAGGACATCATCCCTCGTAGTAAGTGGAGTACTGATACCACCTGGCGTGCTGTGGCTGCAAAAGTTAAAACTTTTACCCATAGAGAAGTTGTGATGGGATATTGGTAGGAGTAATGAAAGCAGTATCTCAGGCATTTGAGAGGCTTATCAGAAATTGTGATTATGGAGTCAGATGGTGGCTGCTGGAGGCTATTGCTGCACTGGAAAAATATAATAAAAGATGTGAAGGTGATTAATTACCAATGTAAGATGAACTGTGAACATCACAGGACTTCCCTGGCAGCATATGAAGAAGCTCATCTCCTGTAGTCAGAGGGGAGAAAAAGCAGAGAGTCAGGCCTGGGACTTAATTATAAGGAAAGTGGAGTTCTGCAAAAGGCCGAATTTTCATACTAAGTCCGCTGTGATAAGGTTAGGGCTTTGATTAGGAAGAAGTGGGACCCTGTAACTTGGGATGGGGACATCGGGTCAATGAATCTGAAAATCTCAAATTCTGAGATTCCCCTAAATGCTCTGGGCCTGCAGAAGTGACCTACCTTTCCCTGCTAAACACTAATGCTCCTCAGTTGCTTGAAGATAAGAGGTTTCTGTCCTATAAAACAACACATGCCTAGCTCAGAAAATGCCCCTAGAGCAATAATTAGAGTTAAGTCACAAAATAACTCATCCAGGGAAGTATTGAGATCACTAGGGGAGAACAGGGATCGTACCCTTAAGGTGCTGTGGGACGTAGCCAACACCTATCAGCAGAAGCCAGGAGAGCATGTGTGGGACTAGACCTGAGGGTGTTAGATCAAGTGAGCAGCAGAACACATAAACTTTGGTAGGTAGAGTTTATCAACATGGAAACACTCTTCAAGACACAGGACTCAATGCCTAGGCACTCTAGGAGACGTCGTTAATACACTGCTAGGTTAACCATTGACACTGCTATGGCAGACGGTGGAGGAAGAGATCCAAAGACTCAGAGAAGTAGCTTGAGGTAAGGATATGTGGGCAATGGTAAACAGCTTGGATGGTTGGTCAAGGCCTAGAAGGAGGAATATTGGAAGCCAGGGAACAGTGAGAACTGGGGAACTTAGAGATGGATGACCTGTGGGAGTGGGCATGAAAAGTGAAAAGTGGTGTATTACATGTTAATGACCTCCAGAGGACACCTACCACAGAAGATGAATTAAGCAACCAAGTAGACAGAGCGGCCAGGCTGGCTGACATCAGCTAGTCATGATCACTGCCCACCTTAGCATTGGCATGACTGACCCATGAACAGAGTAGGCATGGTTGTAGGGATGGAGGCCATGCATGAACCCAACAGAAGGGGCTCCCACTCACCAAGGCTGATCTAGTTGTTGAATGTACAATTGACTAGCCAAAGACTAGGAAATGCTGCACCCCAGGGGCTGGTACTCAAGGGTCCCAATCAACCTCTTGGTGTTAAGTCGACTACATCAGAACTCTTCTACCCTGGGAGGATCGGTGATCCATCTTGACTGCAATTGACATATATTCCAGATACAGGTTTTTCTTTTCTGACTACAGGGTTTCAGCACCATTCTCCAAGGACTTAGAATCTGAATCAGTGGTGCAAGACCTCACATAATATTGCATCAGGGAAAAGGACATACTTTGGAACAAAAGAGGTGTAGAAGCGGATGGACGACTATGGGATCCTCTAGTTCAATCACATATTGTACTATGTAGAAGCCACTAGCCTTCCTATTAGAGCATTTATTGCATTTATTGTTGAGGTGCCAGTTTTGAAATGATGCCTGTGAAATGGGGTATCATTCTCCAGGATATAGTTCATACTCTAAATCAATAATCACATATGGCACTATGTTCCCAGTAGATAGAATACAGGGCTATAGGCACCAAATAGTGGAAGTAGAAGTGGCCCCTTTAGGGAATTTTATTTCCCGCATGAGCAACTAACACTCTGTGTCTAGAAGTCCTGGTTCCTAGCAGGGAAATATTTCCACCAGAGATACAGTAAGAATCCCTTAAGCTATGGCTGTCCCCCAGTCACTTCTGGCTCTTTGTAACCACCCTGGCATGGGTAATTGACCCTGCTCATCAGAAGGAGGTAGGAGTACAGATAAAACATAGGCCAGGCTATATAGAAAACTAGAGAAACATAATTAACAAGCTTGATCTAATAGTAGAATTCCATATTCACGAAATAGAGAATGAAAATTCTAGCACATATAGAATATTTATAAAAACTGATGGCATGTGAGATCAAAAGAAGTCTATTAAACAAATACTGAAGAGTTGATGGCTTGTAGGTTGACGATTGCTAAGCATTTTTTTTTTTTTTTTTTTTTTGAGATGGAGTCTCAGTCAGCGGCCCAGGCTAGAGGGCAGTGGCACGGTCTTGTCTCACGGCAACCTCCGCCTCCCTGGTTCAAGCAATTCTCTTGCCTCAGCCTCCCAAGTAGTTGGCATTACAGGCGCACACCACCATGCCTACCTAATTTTTTGTATTTTTAGTAGAGGCAGGGTTTTGCCATGTTTGCCAGGCTGGTCTCAAACTCCTGACCTCAGATGATCCACCCACCTCGGCCTCCCAAAGTGCTGGGATTACAAGCGCGAGCCACCGCATCCAGCCTGCCAAGCATTTTTAATCATGCACCTTCACTGTTGTAGGTTAGGTTTCCTGGGAAGCAGAGTCTGAGATTGAGATTCATGTGCAAAATTTTCAGTCATAACCCAAACCTTGGCATTACACAATAACAAACCTGCATGTGTACCCTGTGATCTAAAATCAAAGTTGAAATTATAAATAAATAAACAAATAAACAAAAAACCCCAAAATGTTTAGAGAGAGATCTCAGAATTAACGCCTTTGAAAGAGAGGAGGGAGAAGCAGGAATGAGCAGAGGAAGAAGTTGAGGGGCGTTGCAGGACGAAGGAAGACCTCATTCCAATCAATGTGGCCCACCAGGAGCTCTAGACTATGTCAGCCCTGCAGAGCTGGGGCAAGACGACTTCTGCCCGGAGCAGGCAGTGGATGCAAATTACCTTTGGAAGAAGGTGTGACCTTGAGCAAGGCAGTCCCTAAAGAAGGCCGTCTTCTGGCAGCACTTCTGGAAGCTGAGAGAATTAATCTTTCATTCCTGAAAGAGGATGTGGGTAGCACATCACAGAAAATTTTAGTATGTATATCTAATATGCAGAATGCTTATTGACTTACAAATCATATACTTTCCCTATTATATTGATGTACATGTACATTATACAACACAAAAAAGAAATTTAGAAATGATGAGATATTGATTAAATAATATATTAAAACATCTTACTAATATGTGATGGTTTCATATTATTATTAGCTAATATCATCAGACAGTATACTTCTAGGGCAAACTTCACTATTTATGGCAGGTACATAAATATTTCTTTTTTTAAAAAATTATTTATTATTATTATTTTTGAGATGGAGTTTTGCTCTTGTTGCCCAGGCTGGAGTGCACTGGTGTGATCTTGGCTCACTGTAACTTCTGCCTCCTAGGTTCAAGCGATTCTCCTGCCTCAGCCTCCTGAGTAGCTGGGATTACAGACGTGTGCCACCATCCCAGTTAATTTTTCTATTTTTAGTAGAGACGGGGTTTCACCATGTTGGTCAGGCTGGTCTTGAATTCCTGATCTCAGGCAATCCACCTGCTTCAGCTTCCCAAAGTGCTGGGATTACAGGCGTGTGCCACCGCACACGGCCATCAATCAAAATTTCTAATAATCTTCTTGATAATTTCCATTTTTTGGCCAACTTCTTGCCAGATTTGACTAACTCATTCTACCTTGTAATGCAGCTGACTAAAAGCTGACACCAGAACTACCAGCTCTGCCATTGTCTCGTTGCTCACCTTTGCTTGCTTTGTTTCATCTTCCCTTGTGCTTTCTTTGAAGGAATCCTTTTTTTATAATTTTATTTTTTAATTAACAAATAATAGCTATACATATTCATGGGGCTTATGGTGATGTTTTGATACATACACTGTATACTGTTCAGATCAGGTTAATTAGCATATCCATCATTTCAAACATTTATCATTTCTCTGAGTCTAGAATATTCAATATTCTCCTTCCAGCTATTTGAAACTATATAACATATTATTGTGAACTATATCATCCTACAGCGGTATAGAACACTAGAACTTATTCCTCCCATCCAGGTGTAATTTTGTATCCTTTAACAGCTCTCTCCCTATCCCTCCTTTCCCCTTACCCTTCCCAGCCTCTAGTATCCTCTGTTCTACTTTTTTTCACTTCTATGAGATCTGCTTTTTTTAGCTTCCCCATATGAGTGAGAACATGTGGTATTTAGCTTTCTGTTCCTGGCTTATTTCACTCAGCACAACGTCTTCCAGTGCTATCCATGTTACCACGAAATAACAGGATTTATTATTTTTTATGGCTGAACAATATTCCATTGTGTATGTGTACCCCATTTTCTTTATCCATTCACAAGGAAATTTTTTTAAGAGGGCTTCCCTTCAAGGAATTTTTTGTGAGGGTTAGTTTAGTTAAATTCAATAATTTAGTCTGAATATCCACTTACCCCATTACATAGAATCTGCAATATTTCTGAATACGCTGAAAACAAATGAAAGTGGGAGGATACCACTGTCAGCCTCTGCATTTTGGATGTTGCCTGCTTTGCTCAGGACACCTCATAGCTGTCTGAGATGCAACCTGTTGAGGGCAACAGTGTACATCAGCACACAAAATATTAATCAAGGTTAAGTTCTTATTTTGTAGGCAAAAATAAGTAGCAATGGTAGTTCTAGTATTTTCTGCCTATATCTCTATGGATCATTTTTCATACTCATTTGGGTAGAGGCACCCCATTTTGGAGATCTCTGATCTAGTGAGCAGAAAGTTTATGCACCCCAGATTTAGTACTTTTAGTCAGTGCTGAGAGATGCTGCTTTTCCAATTTTTCTTCTTTTTCCCTTATGCTATTGTTGATCACTTCTCCTTCTGTTAATACATATTTTCTTCATGAATGTTTTTTTATTTCTAATTAAGTAACAGTCAAGGTGAGGTTCAAGTAGGCCTGTGAGACTACTTCCTACTAAATGTTTATTTACAGCCCTGTTCTCAGGTTCTTAGTGGGCATCTCCGTCTGCCCACAACAATTATATGTGGAACATACGAAAATTTCTGAGTAATTCAATATCAAGTTGGAAAACACATGAGACTGGCAAAAACATTTTTTAAAAAAACAAATTTTGTTTAATGAGACAAGATTCTTAAAACTACCTGTGTGGCTGAGCCTGGTGGCTCATGCCTGTAATCCCAGCGCTTTGGGAGGCTGAGGTGGGCAGATCATCCGAGGTCAGGAGTTCAAGACCAGCCTGGCCAACATGGTGAAACCCTGTCTCTATTAAAAATAGAAAAATAAGCTGGGTGTGGTAGCGCGTGCCTGTAATCCCAGCTGCTTGGGAGGATGAGGCAGGAGAATTGCTTGAACCCAGGAGGCAAAGGTTGCAGTGAACCGAGATCGCGCCATTATACTCCAGCCTGGGCAACAAGAGTGAAATTCTGTCCCAAAATAAATAAATAAATAAAACTACCTGTGTATCAGAATTGCCTATAGCACTGAGAAAAAAACAAACAACAACAACAAAAAACAAAGAACCCTAACTGTACCAATTCTTGGATCCCACTTGCATTCATTCAGATTTTAGGGTCAGTCATGAGTAAAGACTTAAAAATAACACCAAGTTCTCCATGATACGAGTTGATTGCTGCTGGAGGTAGTGTGGCTAATGCTGCTCCACGAGCTCCTCAGGGACCCATGTTCTTTACTGCTCTTCATTCCAGGGCCTGGCCTCTGTCTTCGTGGTCTAGTCTAGTGGCTGCAACTCCAGCCATCACATCTGTGTTCCAGGCAGGAAGATGGAGGAAGAGACAAAAATGATGGGCAAAGGCTGCTCATCATCTGACGGTGAAGGCCAGTTACCAGAAGCGGCCATGTGACACTCCCTCTGACATCCCATTACCTAGAACTTAGTCACATATCCACAATTTCATGTAAGAGAAGCTGACAAATACGTTGTGTATTCTGGGCCACTATATGCTTAGCTAACAATTGGGACATTTATTCCTACATAAGAACAGAAACGTTGGGGGACAGCCAACGGTCAGTTTACAAATCAACAACACTCTAGACCTCGGCCCGCTTTGGAAATCCATGTGCATTTAGGATCTAGTTGGAGAAGGTTTTGCCCTAAGTTCATCCTAGGGATATCACACTATGGCTAGAATTAGCAACTGTTTGTGTGTCTTTACAGAGTGTGGAATAGCCCTAAGTACAGTGAAAATATGCGTGCACGAGTGACTGCATTAGCTCTGCTCATGTCAGCTTATGAGATGCTTTCAGGCACTCATTCTGCCAGGCTACTTTAAGTTTGGGTGGAAGAGAACAAATAAATATTTCAATTGAAATGCCCTGGGAGACCGGGTGCAGTGGCTCAGCACTTTGGGAGGCTGGGACAGGAGGATCGCTTGAGCCCAGGAATTTGAGATTAGCCTGGGCAACATAGTCTCTACAAAAAACAAAAAATAAATTAAATGCCCTGGTATTCTTTGGACAAGAATTTAAAGTTCTGTTCATCTCTCTCATATTCCTCTTTCTCAGGGTGCTAGGGAAAAAAAAAGAACAAATAAAACGCAAACATTTTGTCCCATTTTGTTCCAAATTTGGTCCCATTGGTGATCCAGTCTAAATAGAAATTTTCTGAACCACTTTTGTCAACTATTATTTAGAAAGATACAGCAATAACCAGAAGAGTTTTTGGCTTGAAACCGCTACACAGAGTGTCCTGGAAACAAAACTAGGCATTATACAATTCCTGGGGATGTCATTCATATCATTTCTATGTGGATGACAGTCCCTTGGTACACAGTATGAATGGTGTCCGCTGGAGTTGTGCAATGCTGCTGTCCTGCCTGGAAGCAGTGTAACTTGTCTGTTAATCTCAAAATACGTATAAGCTGTTAAGATAAGCAGATGGTACTGACAGTCCCAGGAATAGTCCAGAACTATTCTGTTCTTGCAAAAAGCTGCTTTTAAACATAGTCCAGAGAACTTGATTTAATCTTATCAATGGCTACCAAAAGGGTTCAGATAATCTAGTGAGGCTGCAATATTTCTGATTTCTAGGTGTCTGTTTTAAAGACAAATCTAAGGCCCTAGAAATTCTGGGTTCCTACAGTGCAGTAGAGTGTGATTTGCATAAACAATTCTGTAACATCATTAATCAGGGGAATTTAGAATTCCTCACTTTATCTCTCTCATGCACACCTGTTCCTGCTGGAGATAAATAAACAGAGAGCAACTGCAGCTGCATGGCGGCTTCACTGATTTAAGGAGTATCATTAAGAGCGTCTTTCAAGCTGGGAGTCTTACAGCTTCAAGGGTGTTTCCAATATATAATTCCCGTCACAGTCAATTATCATTAGAACATATTTTTAAAAATGAAATCCAGAGGTTTTTCTTAAACAAATGTTTTAAAATTATTAACAAAATCAGCCTTTTAAGCAAGTATATTTTCAAGGACAGGAGAGGATATCCTGAAAATTTTCATCATATTAACTACTATTATATGTAGGACCCAGCAAATTTGAATTAGTTTGGCTTCATTTGATGTAAAATAAGAAGGAATGAACTCATATTTTCCTCTTCCTGTTTTCTTTTCTTTTCTTTTTTTTTTTTTTCCTTGAGACGGAGTCTTTTTCTGTCACCCAGGCTGGAATGTAGGGGCGAGATCTCGGCTCACTGTAACCTCCGCCTCCTGGGTTTAAGGGATTCTCCTGCCTCAGCCTCCCGAGTAGCTGGGACTACAGGCACGTGCCCCCACTCCCGGCTAATTTTTGTATCTTTAGTAGAGACGGGGTTTCACCATGTTGGCTAGGCTGGTCTCAAACTCCTGACCCCAAGTGATCTGCCCACCTTGGCCTACCAAAGTGCTGGGATTACAGGCATGAGCCACCGTGCTGGGCTGCTCTTCCCATTTTCTATTGGTCCTTAACCTTTATTGGGTCATGATACTTTTTTTTTTGAGATGGAGTCTCACCCTGTTGCCCAGGCTGGGGTACAGCTGCGCAATCTCAGCTCATTGCAACCTCTGCCTCCTGAGTTCAAGCAATTATCCTGCCTCAGCCTCCCAAGTAGCTGGGACTACAGGCACGTGCCACCACACCCGGCTAATTTTGTGTATTTTTAGTAGAGATGGGGTTTCACCGTATTAGCCAGGATGGTCTCGATCTCCTGACCTCATGATCTGCCTGCCTCAGACTCCCAAAATGTTGGGATTACAGATGTGAGCCACTGTGTCCGGCCGGGTCATGATACTTTTTAGAATATGATATGGTACCTCTTCCAAGAAATGTACTCAGATACATATACACAAACTTTATCATAACATTTCAGGGGTTATTGACTGATAAAATCTATTCATAGACGCTCTAATTTCAAAACCTCAATCTAGAGGCTAGTGTAGGGTGAAAATAAGTTGCAAGAACTCAAAATTAATTCCAGGATTGAAGAAAAAGTTAGTGGGTTTTTTTTTAACAT
The DNA here is from genome assembly GCF_037993035.2 of Macaca fascicularis. Taxonomy (NCBI): domain Eukaryota; kingdom Metazoa; phylum Chordata; class Mammalia; order Primates; family Cercopithecidae; genus Macaca; species Macaca fascicularis. The sequence continues at coordinate 97,125,587 of NC_088376.1, forward strand.
TAATTTGAAAACAAGTCACTTTGGAGACAAAATTACTACTTTCAGGAATCATTTTCATTGATGTCTTTAATTTCACAAACCAAATTATATAAAATTAAGTAGTATATATTTCAAACGTAATAATTGTGCTCTGTACAATTCAAGGCACACTTGGATTTTTTGTTGGTTTTTTGTTTGCTCTTTAACAACGGAAAACTTATACTCTATTCATTCAAGATTTTTCCATCAGAACTTTCATTTTGTTTGGGTTCACAGGTGAAAATATTGTGAAAGTTCATTTCCACCACAATGAAGGATAACATCTTCAGCCCCATTTATTTACTAACAACTTTATTGAGATACAATTCACATACCATATAATTCACCCATTTAAAATATATAACTCAATAGTTTTTAATATATTGTTATGTGACCATTACCACAATAAGTTTAGACCATTTTCATGAACCATAGAGAAATCCTGTACCTATTAGATGAATCCTGTACTCCCCATCCATCATCCCTAATTCTAGCTTTAGGCAACCACTAATGTACAGGAAGTATTTTTTATAGAGACAGGGTTTTGCTATGTTGCCCAGGCTGGTCTCAAATTTCTGACCTCAAGCAATCCTCCTGCCTCAGCCTCCCAAAGTGCTGGGATTACAGGTGTGAGCCACTGTGCCTGGTCCTTTATTTCTTTTTATGACTGAATAATAGTCCATTGTATGGATATACCAGAGTTATCTATTCATTAGTTAATAGACATTTGGGTTGTATCCAACTTTTGGCCATTATGAATAATTCTGCTATAAATATTTGTGTACAAGTTTTTGTATTGACCAGCCCCTTAATTTTTGACTACACAACGCAAAAAGTAAAAAGAGAAGAACTCTTATAACAAAATTATACAAAATATGTTTTGCAACAATTTTAGATTTTTCAAGATTCAACCATTTCCATATGTAACATCACAGAGGCCTGTCATGACAGGGAAACTGGCGTCATTACTCTATCATAGAATTGGGAAATTCCAGAAGGTTAGATGTTCTCTAAGACCCTTCTTACACTAAGTTAACGACTTACTCCTTTCTATTATTTCTTCATAAACAGAAGAGGAAAGACCAGAAGAGGAAAGGCTTGCCATACTAATCTGAGTTCCCTGTGCTGGTTTGAAGTACTCAGTTCCCTTACCAATTTCCAACCATGTTTTTCCTACGACTTCAATGTTTGTTGAGTGTATGTATGATTCATAAGATTTCTGATCAATACTATGTGTGTGACATTGAAAGGAGTCAAAATCAATGTATGACTTAGCTGCATTTATCATTTATTAATTGATGACACATGTATCCAATAATCAAAACATTTGAGAATCTCAACTTATGCCTGAGCCTCTTTCATCAGCGATTATGATATTACATTCACACAAGTTCATGCATTGAATTTATCTGATAAGGACAGATTCAGAGGCATAGGAAGCACATTCCTAAAGATTTGACCATTAGAGTCGTCACACAGAAGACTCTACTGATTATTTCTTTTGCTTTGTATTTCAGAACAATCTTACTTTGGATTTTTGATTTAATTTCACTGAAATTCAGTGAGCATTACCTGATGCTAGCATGTGAGGCATAATCTGGAAGGCTGAATCACAAGTTACTGCTAGGGGAGCCTGCCAAGCTTTGCCATTCTTTCAGGGGAGGGTTTCCCTGAGAAGCCAGTTTTTTTAGATAGTCACTGGGCTCCAGTTGGGGAATATCAGGGTTCTGCCTGTAATATTTCTGCAACTTCTCTAGAACTGTGGGCAACCCAACTGTGGAAGCATAGAACATGGGTCCGCCCTTGTGCCTTGGCCATCCATATCCATGTAAATAGACAACATCAATGTGCTCTGGGCTAGTAGCTATACCTTCTCCCAAGATATGGAATGCTTCATTGATAAGTGAATATAAGCAGCGCTCAAGGATCTCATCCTGGCTAATGGTACGTGGTTCAATGTGATAGGTTTCTCTATACTGTGATAGGAATTTGGAAAGCCAGGGATCGGGTTTGTGAATCCTACCCAATGGCTTGTCATACTGATACCAACCCTTACCTGTCTTCTGGCCAAATCGTCCTAATTCACAGAGCATATCAGGAATTGGGCAGTATCTCCTATTGCCCCTTTTTCGGGCAGGAGTTCCTGGAGGCAATGTAGGTCCAGTAAGACCTTGCCCCTTTCTAGATTTCCAGCCCACATCCAACCCAGCAAGATCGGACACTCTAAAAGGTCCCATTTTAAAACCAAACTCTTCCAGCACCTGATCTACCTCCTCTGGTTTGCTGCCTTCTTCTAACAAGAAATATGTCTGATTGTAATAAGGATTCAACATTCGATTCCCCACAAATCCAAAACAGTTGCCTACAACGACTCCAATCTTTTTAATCTTTTTTGATAAGTTCATAACAGTGGCAATGGTAGTGGGGGAAGAGTATCGGCTGGGAATAACCTCTAACAACTTCATGACATGAGCTGGCGAAAAGAAGTGGGTGCCAATGACCAAGTGAGGACGATCAGTGGAAGAAGCAATCTCATCAACATCCAGGGCTGAAGTATTAGTGCACAAAAATGCTTCTGGTTTGCACACGGCTGAGAGTTCAGCAAAGACCTGCTTCTTCAGGCTCATTTCCTCAAATACTGCTTCAATGACTAAATCCACACCACCAAGCTCCTTCATAGATGAAGTTAACTTGGGTTTTGGTCCTGACCAAGGTTGGCCACTCTGTTGCATTTTGGAGGCTTCTTTTTCCAAGACAGAGGTTATTATCTTGTTTGCAGTTGCTAGCTGGTTTTTGTCTGAATCTACAGCAATCACAGGAATTCTGGCCCTTGCAAAAGAAATGACAATGCCTCGGCCCATTGTTCCCAAGCCTGCAGATAAAAATCAAAGGAGAAAAAGAATGATTCAGTGGTATTGGGAACTGAGAAATTATTCACTGGATGGAAGGATTATGTGACAATGTGGCATTTAAAGAGATTGATTCAAGAAACACAAATGGATTGAGTACTAATTAAGACTCTGCACTCTGTTAAGTGTTTCAGAGGATATAAAAATTAGTTGGATTCATACACACAAATAGAAGCTATACAAACTAATAAATGGGTCCAACAGGGTTGTAGGTACACAATTGATATACAAAAATCAAGTATATTTCTATATATTAGCAATAAACAACCTGAATATAAAATTAAAAGAAACAATTCTACTTACAATAGCACCAAAAAGAATAATACACAGGAAGAAATTTAACAAAGAATAGGAGGATCTGTACACTAAAAACTATAAAACATTGTTAATAGAAATTAAGACCAAATAAATGGAAAAACACTAAATGTTTATGTATCAGACAACTTAATATTGTTAAGGTGGCAATACTACCCAAATTGATGTGAAGAACCAACACAATTCCTATAAAAACCCCAGCTGGTTTTTTGCAGGATCAATAAGCTGATCCTAAAATTCACACAGAAATGCAAGAAATCCAGAAGAGCCAAAACAATACTGTAAAAGAACAAAGCTGGAGGATTCACTCTTCCCAACTTCAAATTGTATGACAAAACTATTCAAGGTTGGGTGAGGTGTAATGCCTGTAATCCCAGCACTTCGGGAGGCCAAGGTGAGAGGATCACTTGCAACCAGGAGTTTGAGACCAGCCCAGGCAACATAGTGAGACTCCAACTCCATAAAAAATTAAAAATTAGACAGGAGGCCAGGTGCAGTGGCTCATCCCTGTAATCCCAGCACTTTGGGAGGCTGAGGCGGGTGGATTACCTGAGGTCAGGATTTCAAAACCAGCATGACTAACATGGAGAAACCCCATCTCTACTAAAAATACAAAATCAGCTGGGCATGGTGGTGCATGCCTGTAATCCCCACTACTCAGGAGGCTGAGGCAGGACAATCACTTGAACCCAGGAGGCAGAGGTTGCAGTGAGCCGAGATCGCACCATTGCACTCCAGCCTGGGCAACAAGAGCAAAACTCCATCTCAACAACAACAACAAAAATTAGCCAGGCATGATGGTGTGTGCCTACAGTTACAGCTATTTGGGAAGCTGAAGCAGGAGGATATCTTGAGCCCAGGAGTTTGAGGATTGCAGTGAGCTATGATCACACTACTGCACTCCAGCCTGTGTGACAGAGTGAGACCCTGTCTCAAAAAAAAAAAAAAAAAAAAAAAAACAAAAAACCCTACAGTATATAAGACAGTGTGATCATAGCAAAAGGATAGACATATAGATCAGCAGAATACAACTTACAGCCAAAAGTAAACCCATACAATTATGGCCAATTAATTTTTAATAAGAGGGCCAAGAACATTCAATGGAGAAAGTATAGTCTTTTCAACAAGTGATGCTGGGACAACTGGATATCCACATGCAAAAGAATGAAGTTGGACCCTTACCTCACACCATATACAAAACTAACTCAAAATGGATCACAGGCCTAAATGTAAGAGCTAAAACTATAAAATTCTTAGAGGCAGATCTTAGGAGTAAGTCTGATGGATGGATACATCTTTGTGATCTTGAATTAGGCAATGGTTTCTAAGATATGACACCCAAAGCACAAGCAACACATAGGCAATAATCACACGAAAAAATGTTCAACATCAATAGTCATTAAGAGAATGCAAATCAAAACCACAGTGAGATAATGCTTCAAACCCACTAGGATTGCAATAATGAAAAAGACAGACAATAACAAATTTTGGTGAGGATCTGGGGAAATTAGAACACTGATACATTGCTGGCAAATTTTTAAAATGGTACAGTTGCTGTGAAAAAGAGTTTAGCAGTTACTCAAAATGTTAAACATGGAGTTACTATATGATCCAGCAGTTCCACTGATATCTAAATCTCCAAGAGAACTGAAAATATATGTCCACATAAAGCTTGTACGTGAATGTTCATTAGCAGCATTATTCAAAATAGCCAAATGCAGCCATAAAAAAGAATAAAATAACACATTTGCAACAACACAGATGCAGCTGGAGGCCATTATCCTAAGCAAATTAACAGAGAAACAGAAAACCAAATACTGCATGCTCTCACTTATAAGTGTGAGCTAAACACTGGGTACACATGACCCCAAAGATGGGAACAATAAACACTGGGAATTTCAAAAGGGGGAGTGAGGGAAGACAGAAGGGTTGAAAACCTACCTATTGGGTACTATGTCCACTACTTGAGTGAACATTAGAAGCCCAAACCTTGGCATCATGCAATATATACACCCATGTAAGAAACCTGTACATGTACCCCCTGAATCTAAAATAAAAGTAAAAAAAAAAAATTTCAGAAACCCTGAGCTAAGGCTGGATCCAGAAAATTGTGTCTATTACATGTACACAGAATGTATACACATCTTTCTTATCTCCTCCCCAAAAGAAATAGATCAATGGCTTTCAGTACTTATTAATTAAACTGGGGGTCATTATAAGTTCAACAGAATCAACTGTCTTCCACAGAAATGCAATCTTTCAAAATCTGAGATACAATGAGACATTTTAAAATGAAATCTATTAATTTAGTATAGTTCTCCTGCTTTGTGATTTTCCTGTATCAATGTCACTTGGCATTTTTTAAAGCTTTAAAATATTTTCCTGTAATTTTTGCATTTATACAATAAAAATAAATTTCATCTTCTCACATTAAAAAATTAGCCAAAAAATAAAAGCAATTTGAATGTCCATCAACTGGTGAATGGATACACAAAATGGAGAATATTATTCAGCCATAAAAAGGAATAAAATACGAGGCAGGCAGATCACCTGAGGTCAGGATTTCAAGACCAGCCTGACCAACATGGTGAACCCCATCTCTACTAAAAATACAAAAATTAGCTGGACGTGGTGGTGCACATCTGTAATCCCAGCTTCTTGGAAGGCTGAGGCAGGAGAATCGCTTGAACCTGGGAGGCGGAGGTTGCAGTGAGCTGAGATCACACCATTGCACTCCAGCCTGGGCAACAAGAGCAAAATTCTGTCTCAAAAAAAAAAAAAAAAAAAAAAAAAAAAAAAGAATAAAATAATGATACATGCTATAACATGAATGAATCTTGAAAGCGTTATGCTAAGTTAAAGAAGCCGGGGCCGAGCGTGGTGGCTCATGCCTGCAATCCCAGCACTTTAGGAGGCCAAGGCACAAGGATCATTTGAGCTCAGGAGTTCAAGACCAGCCTGGCCAACATGGCAAAACCCTGTTACCAGAAATGCAACAAATTAGCCAGGTGTGGTGGCATATGCCTATTGTCCCAGCTCCTCAGGAGGCTGAGGTGGGAGGATTGCTTGGGCTCAGGAGGCAGTGGTTGCAGTGAGTTGAGATTGTGCCACTGCACTCCAGCCTGGGTGACAGAGTGAGACCCCATCTCGGAAAAAAAAAAAAAAAAAAAAAAAGCCAGACACAAAAGGCTACATATTGTACATATTGTATGGTTCCATTTATATGAAATGTCCAGAATAGGCAAATCCATAGAGACAGAAAGTAGATTCATGGTTGCCAAGGGCTGGAGGCAAGGGTGATGGAGAGTGACTATTGATGGGTAGAGGATTTCTTTGGGGAGTGATGAGAATGTTCGAAAATTGATGTGACAATGGTTGCATAAACTCTATTAATATCTAACAACCATTGAATTGTATTCTTTTCTGGTGATACTCTTACTATGCATTTTCTTATTTTTAAAAATTGTGGCAAAATACACGTACGATTTACCATCATAACCATTTTTAAGTGCACAGTTCAGTGGCATTAAATACATCACAATGTGTACAACCATCATCAGAACTCTTCCAATTGCAAAGCTGAAACTCTGTACCTATTAAATGATAACTCCCTATTTTCCCTCTCCCCAGCCCTGGCCAACCACTCTATTTTCTGTATCTGTGAATCTGACTACTCCAGGTACCTCATATAAGTGGAATTATGCAGTATTTGATCTTTTATGCTTGACTTATTTCACTTAGCAGTATGTCCTCATGGTTCACCCATGCTGTAACATGTGTCACAATTTTCTTCCTTTTTAAGGCTGGATAATATTCCATTGTATGCATATACCAAATTTTATTTACCCATTCATCCTTCAATGGACACTTGGGTTGCTTGTACTGTTGGGCTATTGTGAATGATGCTGTTATGAACATGAGTGTATAAATATCTATTTGAGTCCCTGCTTTCAATTCTTTTTTTGTTTGTTTGTTTCAGATGGAGCCTCTCTCTGTCACCCAGGCTGGAGTGCAGTGGTGTGATCTCAGATCACGGCAACCTCCACCTCCTGGATTCAAGCGATTCTCCTGCCTCAGCCTCCCAAGTAGCAGGGATTACAGGTATGCACCACCACGTCCAGCTAATTTTTGTATTCTTAGTAGAGATGGGGTTTCACCATGTTGGTCAGGCTGGTCCCGAATTCCTGACCTCAAGTGATCCACCTGCCTTGGCCTCCCAAATTGCTGGGATTAGAGGCGTGAGCCACTGTGCCCAGGCTCTGCTTTCATTTCTTTGGGGTAAACATCCAGAAGTGGAATTGCTAGATCATATGGCCCTTTTTACCTTTTAGAAGAACTGTCATGCTGTTGTCCATAACAGCTGTACCATTTTATTATTTATTTATTTATTTATTTTTTGAGATGGAGTCCTGCTCTGTCATCCAGACTGGAGTGCAGTGGTGTGATCTCAGCTCACTGCAACCTCCGCCTCCTGAGTTCAAGCGATTCTCATGCCTCAGCCTCCGAAGTAGCTGGGATTACAGGCACCTGCCACCATGCCTGGCTAATTGTTTTTTGTATTTTTACTGGAGACAGGGTTTCATCATATTGGCCAGGCTCGTCTCGAATTCCTGACCTCAGGTGATCCACCCACGTCGGTCCCACAAAGTGCTGGGATTACAGGCGTGAGCCACTGTGCCCAGTCGCAGCTGTACCATTTTACATTAAATCACTTTAAAAGGGTGATTTTTGGCCTGGCGCAGTGGTTCATGCCTGTAATCCCAGCACTTTGAGAAGCTGAGGCAGGTGGATCACTTGAGGCCAGGAGTTTGAGACCAGACTGGCCAACATGGCGAAACCCCATCTCTACTAAAAATACAAAAATTAGCCGGGCATAATGGCACATGCCTATAGTCCCAGCTACTCAGGAGACTGAGGTACAAAGAATCACTTGAAACTGGAAGGTGGAGATTGCAGTGAGCTGAGATTGTGCCACTGCACTCCAGCCTGGGCAACACAGCAAGAACCTGTCAAATTAAAATAAATAAATACCTACATAAATAAAAGGGTGAATTTTATATATGAGTTACATTTCAATTAAACTGTTATTTTAAAAAAAAACATGAGGAGCATCAACCTTCAGGGAGCTTCTGATCTAGCAGTAAAGAGGAGTTCACAAATATCTATTCCATATGGTAAAGTAAATGATGTGAAAAGTTCAAATTTCTTTGATTCAAAGGGAAAAAATTATATTCAGTTGGATGAATCAAGAAAAGCTTCAAGACAAAGACATTTGAAATGGATCTTAAAGGCAGATTAGACTGTAATAGGTAAAATTCAGGACGTTGAACCATCCAGGTCGAGGAAGGGAGAAACATAGGGAGAAATATTTTAAGCAAAGGCAAGAAAAAAATGGAAAATGAAGAAAAATTATTTGATGAAAAATATGTTATTGTTTGTTTCCAACACTAATTCATTTTCCTCCTGGCACACAGAAGACTGTACTTTCTAGATTCCTGGCATCCTGTTAGGGCCTGTAACTGTGATCAATGAAATATTATGGTGGTGATTGGGGGCAATGTGGGTTCTCAGATTGGCTCCTAAAATCTCCCACAAGATCCTCCATAGATACGCAGATGTAGAGAATGCAGAGAACGACTCCAAGGCCTTGAAGAAGGCCTAAAGTAGGTGATGGGGTAAACTGTGGCCTATAGGTCAAACCCTGCCCACTGCTGATTTTTACACTGCCTGCAGACAAAAACATGTTTTTACATTTTTAAATAAAAAACTTAAAAAGCACCGTTTTGTGACACATGAAAAATTTTTTCACATTCAAAATTCAGTGTCCATAAATAAAATTTTATTGGAATACAAGGCTAATTTGTTTCCATATTGTCTATGGCTGGGTTTTTGTTTTGTTTTGTATTTTGTTTTTAGAGATAGGGTCTTGCTCTGTTGCCCAGGATGGAGTACAGTGGTGGCATCATGGCTTACGGCAGTCTCTATGTCCTGGGTTCAAGTGATCTTCCTGCCTCGACCTCCCTAGTGGCTGCAACTGAGGCCTGTGCCACCACGCCCGGCTCTATGGCTGTTTTAGTGCACAATGGTAGACTTGGGTAGTTGCAACAGAGACTGTATGGCCCACAAAGCTTAAAATATTTACCATCTGGAACTTTACAGAAAAATCTTGCTGACCCTTATCATGGAGAATGGCAGAGCCACTAGTGGAAAAAAACCCTGGTCCTAGAATGACCTTATGGAATAAGCATTAAATAAATACTTATTGTGTTAAGCTACTGAGATCGCTGGGTTACCTGTTACAGCAGCAGATGATCTGTTGCCTAACCAGTCCACTGTAGATAAAAAAGCTTTGTGAAAGCCACTTATATATTACTCCTCTATACTTTGTATTTACTAGCATGGAGGATTGGTTTTGAAGATAGGATGTATCAGTCATCAGAAATCACTGATTTAGTCTATCCAGAACATATTTATTTAATTTTCCAAGTGTATTAAATTACTCAATACTATATAATAAATATATTAAATTATTAAGGACACAGTTTTCCAAATTTATTAACCCCCTGCACTTCTCTCAAGAACAAGCAGGCTGAATAACTCTCACTTGTATAGCAACTTGTATCCTAAACTTTAGCTTTGATAAACCTTTTCTACATTAAAAGATACAATGTGGGGTTCTATCTGCTAGTTTTGAACCTAGCTAGTTTTGAACTCTGCTAGTTTTGAACCTAGCTCCTAGCTATTAGTTTCAAGCTTCATATAGTTCTCTAATTTTGCCTCACAGATGCATATAGACAGGGACAAGGAGTCCTGCTCCCCTGCCAAATTACTGCATTTGACTGCCATGGAATTGAATTTGATCAGGAACCTCTTCTACTCAGAGAAGTAAATACCAAATAAGGATGTTTTAAATGCTAGTTTTGCAGTTTCTTATCAACTACATTCCCCTATCCTGACGGGCCTGGGAGCCCACGTGTGGTGTGAGAATGTGAACTTGCAGGGTTACCAATTGGAACTGCATCTCCTGCGGGGCTGAGAAGCCTGGGCCTGGGCTCATGGAAACAACAAACAACTGGGATCATCAGGGTGAGGATTTTGTGGGGAGCAGAATGGAAGGGCAATGAATCACAGAGTTTGGAGATTTTGGCCTGAGAGTGGCTGAAATGATAACTCCTAAAATTAAAGCTGAATAAGAAGAAAATAAAGATGAGGGGAGTTGATCAAGTAATGGATGTAGTTGAAATAACCCATTAAGAAAGATATAAGGAAAGATATGAGGTATTGGTGAAGTGTGAGGTTTCAGATTTTAGAAGTGGAGAAATATTCAGGGTAATGACAAGACCTGTAGAGAAGCAATGAGTGTGGAATGTGGAAGTGAGGTGAGGCGAATGTCCCTGAGTCTAAGGAGGCAAAAAACTCAGATGCTACAAGCAGGGAATGATTGTCCATAGAGACAATGAGGACAACCAGGATGGCAGCAGGGTTTGGGCCAAAGTGGGTAGCTGTGAGCCAGGAACTAAAGTTTTCAGCAAATGGAGGGGGAGCCATGACAGTAATGAAAAGGGATAGAATGACAAGACCACAGGGCAGGACCACAAAGGACAGTGTCCCATAAAGTGCAATGGTCTGAGAAGTGACCCAGAGGCCCATGGAGTGTGGGAGAAGTGGCAGCATTCCCTGGAGAGGGCAGCAGATGCAGGTCCTCAGGGTAAGCTGGGTTTCAGTCAGGAAGCAGAGGCGGGTTATGGAGTCTTTCAGAGGATATGAGGGAGCAGTAGAAGGCTGCATCACGAAGATGAAATGCAGGGTAGTGTGGCAGTACACACGAAGAGGGCAGAAATGTCCAGATCCTCTTACTTTATTTCTATCTATGTGTCTTTTATATATTTAGTACGCCCTTTCCAATATTTTTCAAAACAATGTGGATATCGTTTTAAAAAAATACTTCAAACTTTTAAACATTATATGCCAGAAACAAACCTGAAGCCTTTTAAAGAAAGGCTCACAACAAAATTGGGAAATTCTCTCAAACAATGGTTGACAAACACAATACTGATGCACTTACCAGCTTGCTATTATTTGCATTAATTATTCTTGGTTTGAAGGAATTGAAGGGAGAAGAAAGAGGTAAGTGCACAACAACTAGAAATAAATATTGGCATTGCTGAAATATTTAATAGTACAAAAAGAGGAACAATCATAGTTCTTTGTCACTCTACTTATCCATCTTCTTAAAAAATCACAAGTGAGGCCGGACACAAAGGCTCATGCCTGTAATTCCAGCACTTTGGAAGGCCAAGGTGGGTGGATCACCTGACGTCGGGGGTTCAAGACCAGCCTGAGATTGCGCCACTGCACTCCAGCCTGGGTGACAGAACGAAACTCCATTTCAAAAAAAAAAAAAAAAAATCACAAGTGAACCAAGGATAGACCTCAACGGAGTCAGAGCTGAAAAGAACACAATGTATTTATATTAAAGACAGATTCTTTGATACCAAAGCTGAGTTGAGACAACAAACAGACTGAGAAAATGTGGAGTGAGATCTTTGCCTCCAAGTTGGGTTGGTGCTAGAGCAGGGGTCCCCAACCTCTGGCTGTGGACCGGTACCGGTCCGTGATCTGTCAGCAGAGCAGGAGGTGAGCAGCAGGCCAGGGAGCATTTCAGCCTTGACCTCCGCTTCCTGTCAGATCAGTGGTGGTATTAGATTCTCACAGGAGTGTGACCCCTATTGTAAACTGCGCGTGCGAGGGATCTGGGTTGCACATAGGAGGGATCTGGGTTGCACACACGAGGGATCTAGGTTGCACGTGCGAGGGATCCAGGCTGTGGCTCCTTCTGAGAATTTAATGCCTGATGATCTGAGGTGGAACAGTTTCATCCCAAAACCATCACCCCTGAGTCTGTGGAAAAATTGTATTCCGTGAAACTGGTCCCTGGTGCCAAAAAGGTTGGAGACCACTGTGCTAAAGAGCTGGGCAAGGGTTAAGAAAGTTGATGCTTTTACACTAAAAGGCAAATATCATATGTTCTCACTCATATGTGGGAGCTTAAAATGTGGATCTCATAATGATACAGAGTAGATTGCTGGTTGCCAAAAGCCAGGAGGGGGTGGGGGGAAAAGGGAGATGAAGGGGGGAAAAAAGGATATAAATGTATTTATTACCACTGAACTGTATACTTACTTACAAATCGTAAAGATGGTTAAAAAAAAAAAGAAAAAAGAAAGAAAAATCAGAATAAGGGCTATAGACTAAATAATAGTTTTTTATATTAATTGCCATGTTTTTTAAGATAAATTATACTGTGGTCATGTAAGAGAATATTTAGTTTTAGGAAATACACATAAGTCTGTAACTTATTCTTAGAGTTCAGAAAAGAGAGAGGGAAATAAAACAAATATAGTAAAATGTTAACATTTGGAGGATCTGGATTAAAAGTATGTGATAATTTTTTGTACTATTATAACTTTCTTGCATGTCTTTAATTATGATTTTAAAAACTTAAATGTAAGAAAAAAAGGAAAGGAAGAAAGTTGATGCCTTTAGTAAACTATGGACCCTCTCCCCAGAAGATTGTACCTGAGCTGGTGCAAAGAATGTTTCACTTGCCATCTCAAGGGATTTAAAAATCTACCAAAGACCATTCTTGAGCCGAGACTAAGAGCAAGTGAAGCTTAGGAAGGTGGCCCAGAGAAGCCAATCAGGCAGCTAGCTTCTGAGGAAAGAAGATATTTTGTTTGGGAAAATTCCAGAGGGAAAAAAGTAGGGAAGCCATGGTTTCAGGGTTTAGATGGATTTGAGGATAGTGGTTTGGAACAGGAGAAGTGAATGGCTCAGGGGCCGGAAAGACAGAGACTTCATGACAAATACCTAGCTATGAGAGCGACAGGCCACACCTTGAAATGTGGTACAAATCATCATCAGGAAATCCAGGAATGAGAGATTCATACAGGGAAGAGGTAGCACAGAATAAAAAATGCCAGGCCAGGAATGGTGGCTCACACCTGTAATCTCAGAACTTTGGGACACTGAGGCAGGTGGATCACTTAAGGCCAGGAGTTCGAGACCAGCCTGACCAACATGGCAAAGCCCTGTCTCTAGTAAAAATACAAAAATTAGCTGGGCATGGTGGCAGTAGTCACAGCTACTCAGGAGGCTGAGGAAAGAGAATCACTTGAACCCGGGAGGTGGAGGTTGCAGTGAGCCGAGATCACGCCACTGCACTCCTGCCTGGGTGACAGAGCAAGACTCTGTCTCAAAGAAAAAAAGAATAAAACATTCCTAGTCTGAGTCAGACCTAGGGTCCGACTTTCACCCTACTTGTGTTTAGCTCACTGTTGAGAAGGCTGGCGTCTCTAGGCCTCTTAGGTTAAAGAAGAGAGCTCATGTGGCGGTGTGAGAATTAGCTTAGCTAACACAAGTAATGTGTCTTATGTGAAACCTAGCATCTGGTGGCCCTAAGCAAATGGTAGCACATTACATGAGCAGATTTGGAGGAGTCCATTCATTACCCCATGCTCTTACCAACAACACCAACTGAGGAGACAGGCTGTGCTGATGCTGTTTTCCACGATGCTCCGGAGGGAGTTGACCACTTATTTGCTTTCCTTTCAGCAAAGAAAGCATATTGCAGGGCCCTAGCCTGCCCTGATTGAAAAAGATATAGAAACAGCTCCTCCTCCTTCTTGATGCCCACTTCATAGGGATACTGCACAGCAGCCTGGACTGCACGGACACAAGCCTCCTGAGCAAGACACCCAGGGTGCTGCTTCTGCATCTTCAAGAGGACCTCACTAAAAATGGTGTCCATGTTGGGCAAGCTCTGAATTGGCTTGTTGCAGAGTCTACGGGATTCTAGCGGTTGATCTGAAAGGAATAAGAATGATCAGAGCTTTGGAAATGGTACTTGTACAAAGGAAATATGAAAATATAATAATAACATTAAACTATTCAAATTCAAAGCACAAACTAAAGGCTATTCATTAAGATATTTCATGTACACTAAACCTATGTACACTAACATCTCTGATATTTTTACAACATAGTCTTATAAGATAGAATTTAGTAGATTCAAAGCAATTTTAGATTACCTAGTTTAGGCATAAAAGTTGTATTTTCTTTTTAATCTAAGACCAAGACCATTTTATAATAGATTAATTATTAATTTAATCAATCAATTTAATCAATAGATTAAATATTAATTATAATAGATTAAATATTAATCTGTCCAAGGAAAACAGTTCTGAGTTAATATTTTATTTATTAATTTTTAAAAATAATTTCAGCTTTTATTTTAGATTGAGGGCATACATGTGCAGGTTTTTTACATGGGTATATCACACAATGCTGAGGCTTGGGATATGAATACTCCCGTCACCCCAGTAGTGAGCATACTACCCAAAAGCTGGTTTTTCAACCTTTGCTGCCCTCCCTCCCTTCCCTGTAGTAGAGTCCCTAGTGTCTATTGTTGAGTGAATATTTTAGATTCAAAATAACCTTAACTCCATTCCTAATAGTAACAAAAACCAGAAAAGGAGACAGTGTGATATTGATGCAAGGATAGGCATACATATCAGTGGAAGAGAATTGAGAGTTCACAAATGAATTCTTACAATTATAGCCAATGATTTTCAATACAGGTGCCCAAACAATTCAATGGAAGAAAGGAGAGTCTGTCTCTCTCTTTTTTTTTTTATTCACATTCAGAATGTTTATCTTAAAACAAAGAATCAGAGGAACATTAATAATAGAAAATCTATATGGAAATATTCACAATCTGCTCATTAAGAAATGGGAAAACAACTTCCCTGCCTTACTGCCAACCTGCTGTTTGAGGAGCCAGAAGTTGACGTGAAGTTGGAAGGTCACCTTTTCCAGCTAAACCCCACTGAATAGCTGTGTGCATTTTTATTCAAAGGCTCCACGACAAGAGGGAGCAGAACTGAGAACCAAAATACTGTTATTGGCAAGGGTTTGGCTCAAGGGTCTGAGATGTGTAAGCACCAAGAAGGGATAGGGAGATTGAGCAACATATGAAAAGGGGGGCTGTGAGAACAAGCACAGAGAAAGTAAGTCAACAATAAACTACTTCCACCCAGAGCAAAGTGACTGTGCATATACATCCACACTCTCAAGTGTGGGCTACACTGCACACTGACTCATACTATCTCAAACGTGGTTTATTGGAAAGATTCTAGTCCCCTAAGGGCACTCAGCATAGGAGCACAGTGACATGGTAACAGACATACATAAGCATACTGTTACCCTAAAGCAACAACACACTTTAGATCATAATCGTTCAGAAAAAAATCCTAGAAAGGAGCGTCTTTCAACACATGGTGGTGGGATAATTGGATATCCACACGCCAAAAACAATCAAACAAAAAAACAAAACTTAGGTCCTTACCTAGCACCATATATAAAAAGCAACTGAAAATGGATCACAAATCTAAATTGAAGAACTAATACTATAAAAATTCCTAGAAGAAAATACAAAAAATTTTTCAGGACCTTGGGGTTAGGCAAAGTATTCTTAGATATAACACCAAAAGCGTGACATATAAAAGAAACAAGAAATCAGACTTCATAAAAATTGAAGACTTTTGTTCTTCAAAGGATATCAATCAGAAAATGAAATGACAGCTGGGTGCAGTGGCTCACGCCTGTAATCCTAGCACTTTGGGAGGCCAAGGTGGGTGGATTGCCTGAGCTCAGGAGTTCGAGACCAGCCTGGGCAACACGGTGAAACACCATCTCTACTAAAACACAAAAAATTAGCCGGACATGGTGATGTGCGCCTGTAATCCCAGCTACTCGGGAGCCTGAGGCAGGAGAATTGCTAGAATCTGGTGGGACGGAGGCTGTAGTGAGCTAAGATCACACCATTGCACTCCAGCCTGGGTGACAGAGTGAGACTCTGTCTCTAAAAAAAAAAGAAGAAAAAAAAAAAGAAAGAAATGATAAGCCATAAACTAGGAGAAAATATTTGTGTGGTAGTCAGAATAACACCCCCACAAATGTTCATGTCTTAATTCCCAGAATCTGTGAATGTATTACCTCACATGGTAAAGGGATGTATCGGTGAGATTAAGATTAAAGACCTTGGCTGGGCGCAGTAGCCCACGCCTGTAATTCTAGTACTCTGGGAGGCCGAGAGCTCAGGAGGTCGAGACCAACCCGGGCAATGTGGTGAAACTCTGTCTCTACCAAAAATACAAAAAATTAGCTGGGCACGGTGGCACACCCCTGTGGTCCCAGCTACTCTGGAGGCTGAAATGGGAGAATTGTTTGAGCCTGACAGGTGGCAGTGAGTGAGCCAAGGTTGTGCCACTGCACTGCAGTCTGGGTGACAGAGTGAGACCCCATCTCAAAAAAAAAAAAAAAAAAAATCAGACCTTGAGATGGGGAATATTACCCTGTATTATCTGAGTGAGTGCCTTCTAATCATATGAGTCATTAAAAGCAGAGAATCTTTCCTGACTGTGGTGAGGGGGATTCAACAAGGAAGAAGGGTTAGAGAAATGCAACATGCAAAGGACTTGACCTGTTAGCACTGATGTAGCTTTGAATATGAGGAAAGGAGAGCAAGAACTAAAGAATGCAGTATTCTCTAGAAGCTGGGATTGACCTTTGGTTTACAAGATCGCAAGTTTGCAAGCAAGAACATGGGGACGCTGATCCTACAGTGCAAAGTGCTGAGTTCTGCCGACAACCCAAATGAGCAGGAAACAGTTTCTCCCCTAGATCCTCCAGAAAAGAGTGCACCAGCAGACACCTGGATTTTAGCCCAGGGAGACCTCTAGAATACTTCTAGGCTACAGAACTGGAAGAAAATAATTTCAGATGATTTAAACTGCTAAGCTTGTGGTAATTTGTTATCACTGCGATAGAAAATACAATTGGCACATCGAATATCAAATAAAGAACTTGTTTCCAGAATATGTAATGAACTCTTATGACTCAATAATTAGGTAAACAATGTAACTTCTTAAATGGGCAAAAACTTGAGCAGATATTTCATCAAGGAGCGTATGTGAATGGTTAATATGCACATGAAAAGATGCTCAACATCATTAGTCATTAAGGAAATGCAAATTAAAACCACAACAAATGTGGTAGACAGCCTCTAAGTAATGGGCTGTCATTTCTAGACTAGGTTACAAAAAGACTCTGGCTTCAGTCTTGCTCATACTTTCTTGCCCTCTCAAATTGGTCACTCTGATGGAAGCCAGCTGCCCTGTTGTGAGCCACCCTATGGCGAAGCCCACATGGCAAAGAACTGAGGGAGGCTTTTAGCCCACAGTCAGTGAGGAACTGAGGCCCTCAGTACAACAGCCCATACGGAACTGGATCCTACCGCTTGAGTGAGTTTGAAAGCAGATTCTCCCCCTGACTCTCAATCAGCCCGAGATGACGACAGCCACAGCCAACACCTTGATTGTAGCTTCGTTTGAAATCTGAAAGCCAGAAGACCTAGGACACTTGGATTCTGGACCCACAGAAATTGTGGAATAAATGTTTGATTTTAAGCCACTAAGTTTTGAGGTCATTTGTTATGCAGTTAGACTTACTAGAATGACTATAATAAAAAGACATCACTACTGAATGTTGGTGATGATGTAGAGAAACTGGAAGCCTCATACATTGCTTCTGAGAGTATAAAACAGCACATCGCTTTGGAAAACAGTTCAGTTGTTTCTTAAAAAGATAAACATAAACTTATTGTTCAACCCAGCAATTTCACTCCCAGGAATCTACACAAGAGAAATGAAAGCAGATGCCATAAAGAAAACCTGTCTACAAATATTCATGGCAGCATTATTTATAACAGCAAAATCCGGAAACAATTCAAACATCCATCAACTATTGAATGAATAAAGAAAATATGACAGAGCCATCCAATAGAATATTATTCAGCAATAAAAAGGATCAAACTGTTGACACATGCTACAATACAGATACAGATGAGCCTCAGAAACATTATGCTAACCAAAAGAAGCCAGACGCAAAACATTACACATGGTATGATGCCATTTAGATCCAATGTCCAAAAAATGCAAATCTATAGAGACAGAAAGATCAGTGGTTGCCTAGGGCTGGGAATGTGAGTAGAAGTTAGTGGTAATGGGCATGAAGAAACTTTTTGTGGGAGTGGACAAGTCTTAAAATTGATTTATGGGGATAGCCGCACAATCTATGAGGCAAATCATGCCTCATTAAAGCTGTTAAAGTATATCTAAAAATGAATTTATCAAGAAAGGTACAAGACCTTTCAGAAGATAACGATACCACTTTATTGAAGAACATAAAATAAGACCTTAATAAAAACAGAAAAGCCCCATGCTCCTGGATATAAATATTTAATAGCATAAAAATATAAATATTTTCCATATGTATTATATATGAAATTTTAATAAGAATCCTTATGGTACTGCTAAAAAAATAACTTTATGGAATGATTCCAAAGTTTTCATAAAATAATAAATTCATAACAACTTATAGTTACCAAAACTTCAGCTATACCAGAAGTTGTTTTCTATAATGTACTGGCATCTCTTAAAAAATAAAACCATTTAATCAAAAATGTACATCTTAGTTATTTAGACAGAAAGCCTATCAGGGCTTATACCAGAGCAATTTCACCATAAAAAGACATATGAACATGAGCCCATCTGGCATTGAGCCCATCTGGCATTGGGTGTGTTAGGCGTGTTCAAGGGAACGTAAGGTTTGGATGTAATAATGTGCACATGGTAATACAGATATATTGTATAATCTCAACCTCCTTTTTAAATCAAAGAGACAGGAATATTTTCTTAATGCTTGATTAGTAAGTAGTATTGTAAAGAATGAGTTTCTAAATTAATGATTTCCCATATGGTATTAAAGAATAGGATTCAGGAATGGAAAGAAGACAGTGGTTAAAGGCATGTGGTCCCTCTCATCCTACTACTTTGAAAAAACATGAACTGTATCCAATAGGCCCACCAATTACTTGTTCGATTACCCAAAGAGTTGCCCAATCCTCAATTTATGGGAAAGCAAACTCAGCAGAGAAGAATGGGGAACTCCCCCAGGGTCTACAGATGATTTAATTTGCCGGTGACCTAAAAGGAAGGCAAGAACGGACGATGGGGAGAGGAAGGAGAGAACAAGAGCATGGAGGTGCAAGTGGAAGGCAGCCTGGGCGGCTGGTGCAATCTATGCCATGTAACAGGGCATAGACAGCGTTGGGATATCTTAGAACTGGATCTCTGTCTTGTGATATTACCTCTGTTCCCAGCATTCCTGGGGGTGCTTCTCAACATCATAGCACACATCAGATTTATTTGAAGAGTTTAAGAAGTTCAGATGCCCACGTCATACCTCAAAATTAACTGTTGAATTTTTTAAGCATAGTCATGCCCAGGCCTCACCATCGGTTCAGTTAAGAATCTTTGCCGGGCGCGGTGGCTCACGCCTGTAATCCCAGCACTTTGGGAGACCGAGGCGGGTGGATCACAAGGTCAGGAGTTCAAGACCAGCTCAACCAAGATAGTGAAACCCTGTCTCTATTAAAAATACAAAAATTAGCCAGGCGCAGTGGCAGGTGCCTGTAGTCTCAGCTACTCGGCAGGAGAATCGCTTGAATCTAGGCGGCAGAGGTTGCAGTGAGCCGAGATCATGCCACTGCATTCCAGCCTGGGTGGCACAGTGAGACTCTGTCTCAAAAAAAAAAAAAAAAAAAAAAAAAGAGGGAGAGAAAAGAAAAGAAATGAATATTTAAAGGTGGGGCATAGTAAGACTATTCTTGAAAAGTCCAGAAGTTGATTTTAAGGTATAGTCTCTGGGAGCTCCAAGAGCAGAGTGTTGTCCACCACTGAATCAGGGACAGCTGCAGTTCCTGGCAATTTCGTTTTAGGCCAGAGATTGAGAAGAAAAGAAGGGGGAAAAAAGAGAGGAGAGAACAAAACTGAAATGAAAAGAAAGCCTGCTTAATGGTGTGCAGTAATTATTTCTGATCAGCATAATCCTATTATCCTGGGGACACTGAAAACCTTGCAGACTGCATATGGGCATTTTGGGAGCTATCCAAGGCACTTGTCTAGACCAGCCCTAGGGCCAAACTAAGCATATCCACTGGAAAATTTTGGATCCGGGCATAATTATAGATGGGTTTTCCCTGCTCAATTTCCTATCTCTTTCTTGCTGCAGCTATAACTAAGGATGCTGTTATCTTACAACTTCGGTTATAAGATATTCAGAATTTCCCCTTTGGGTCTGTAAGTACAGCTGTTTTCAAAGTGTATTTCTTGTATACTTGGTAGTTTTCAAGTCACTCAGCAGTACCTACACAGTAAGAGAGGCAAGTGTCAGCATGTTAGCATCAGCCTTAGCTGCCCAGGGAAATGGGGAGGAAAGGAACTAATCAGTGATTCAAATACACTATTAATTGAATTCTTTCCTTGACCCACTCACATTTTGTCTTAGTTCTATGAGGTATTCTACGACATTTTTGATAAAAAAGATAAGTGAGTCATGTTTCTGAAGGAAGAAAAGGAGGTGATTATTTTCCCTTCTTCTGCTGTAATGGCAAGAAAAGATTTTTTCTGCCTAGGCTAAAGAGAGACTCAACAAGGGGTTCACGGAAATCGTGAACACAGACATAAAGGAATCTGTCTCTCTCTCTCTCTCTAACCCTGATAAACAGAAAGCTGTGTCCATCATAAAAGCTTTGCAAAGGACAGACAGAATAACTGCACCCTAACAGGCTTCAAGAAGGTGACCCACAGAACTTGTCTAGCAAGTAAAAAGGAAGCTCAATTTAGACATGTGCGTAGGCCTCCTATGTAAGACAGGTCACTCTGCTCTTTTGAAACATGTTCATATAAATGTTCACAGAGAGCAAAAATAAATTACAAAGTGAAGAAGATAAAATGAAGAGAAAGACAAATAAAACCACTAAGGTTTTTTAAAAGCCACAACTCCAAAAGGACAAATAGACCAAGGTCTTTAGGCAGAATTAGAATTGTTAAAAGTGGCTAACACAGCCCAGCACAGCCACAGGAACAGGACCACGGTTCATTACAGAGACAAAAACGGAGCATTAGGTTCCAGAGCTGAGACTCCCAGTTAGATGATTCCCTGTGCCCATTCCAGCTGGGGAAGGTTGAGAAAGAGAGAGCCTCTAGTCTCTTGGTTTTTGAATAACAGCACACACATTCAGTGTCATGCCAGAAACATGCACATGAGAACAGAGTTCTTAGTTCAGAAACAGGCAGGCTGCTAGCCACAGGCATGTGCAAATATATAGCATTTTACAGGATCCTCCCCTCCCTGGTTTAGTCAAAGCAATCTGGTTTGGCCAAGTAATTCTGCATTGCACTACTGAATGCATTGCACTGCAATAGTCTGGGAGGCTTCATAGAATACGAACATTAACATGCATAAAGCCAATGAACTTCCACACTCAACTCACCAGGATACAGTGTTAAGTTTGTAGAGGAATGTGCAGCTAAGTCCCAAATTGCGTTTTAGGTATGTTAACCTTGTACACTCCCTTCCCACCTACAATTGGTTCCAAAAGTGCTGATTGGGACACTGACCACTGAAAATTCCCTTTTCTCCCTCCTTTTGTATAAGAAGTAGAAACTAAATAAACATTCTTCATCTTCTTCTTTTTTTTTTTAAAGCAAACATTTGAGCAGTGGGAGTGAGAATAGGTTGAATAATTGGAATATTGTTACAAATGGGAAAAGGGAACACAAAAATTTTACATGTATTTTTAAAACAGAGACAGACTTTGCATAACACAAAAGTCCCCACTTTAAAGTGTATCGTTCAGTGTTTTTCAGAATATTCACAAGGTTGTGCAACCATATGTGTATGCATTTTAACCATGCCTTTCATAACTGATTTACAAAAATATCTTTAAGACTATAGCAGCCGGGTGCAGTAGCTCACACCTGTAATCCCAGCACTTTAGGAGGCAGAGGCAGGTGGATCACTTGGGGTCAGGAGTTCGAGACCAGCCTGGCCAACATGGTGAAACCCCGTCTCTACTAAAAATACAAAAATTAGCTGGGCGTGCTGGCATGTGCCTGTAATCCTAGTTACTTGGGAGGCTGAGACAGGAGAACTGCTTGAACCCGGAAGGTGGAGGTTGCAGTAAGCCGAGATTGCACCATTGTACTCCAGCCTAGGCGAAGAAGCAAGACTCTGTCTCAAAAAAAAGACTATAGGTAGTGTTTGCATGTCAGGTGTAAAAAAATCAAAACTAGCAAAAATTATCTCCTTTCTTACCCTTGTTCTCTGTATATCAATGGTTCTCAAAGTGTGGTCCCCAGAACACAGCATCAACATCACCTAAGCATGTTTGTTAGAGATACAAATTCTTGGGCCCCACCCCAGATTAAATGAATCAGAAAGTAATGAGTGAAGCCCTATCTATGTTTTAATAAGACCACCAAAAAGCAATTTTGATGCACAGTGAGGACCATGGCTCTAGATCAAGACAATTGCTCTAGCTTTCCATAACTATAGATTTCTAATAAATGCATATATACTTAATGTAATTAACATATTGAATTTTTGTGGAAACTTTCCTTCAAGTTAATCCATCAATTTTGTTCTGCTAAATGACCACACACTAACAACTATATTTAAAACAAAGAGGCTGGGTGTGGTGGCTTACAGCTGTAATCCCAGCACTTTGGGAGGCAGAGGGGGTGGATCACCTGAGGTCAGGAGTTTGAGACCAGCCTGGCCAACGTGGTGAAACCCCGACTCTACTAAAATTACAAAAATTAGCTGGGTGTGGTTGCGCATGCCTGTAATCCCAGCTACTCCAGAGGTTGAGGCAGGAGAATCGCTTGAACCTGAGAGGCGGAGGTTGCAGTGAGCCGAGGTCATGTCATTGCACTCCAGCCTGCGCAACAAGAGTGAAACTCCATCTCCAAAAAAAAAAAAAAGAAAAAGAAAAATAAAGAGAAAAAAGAGGAAAGTGGGGAAGCACAAAAAGAAAAGATAGGCACAAGGCCTCAAATGAAAATGAAAGGCAAAATAAATAGGCCTCATTAAACTACAAAGTTGGTAAGAGAATAAATGGCAAATGTAGATAAGATTCTGAGTTAATCCTTGGTTGATCTGTCCTTTTCTCTACCTTGATCTCTAGTGTTTGTCTATTACAAAGCAGCACCAAGAAATCATAGGATTTCAAACAGTGGAACTCATTTAAAAAAGGAAAAACAGTAAGAGTCCTAGGGTTTCCATAGGATTCTAATCACTGAACCCCAAAACAGACATTACACCCCAAAACCTTGCTTCAGTTGTGGCAAGGACAAATAACTAGGCACCCAACCACTGTAGCCTGTGAGGTCTCAGAACATGATTTGAAACCAACTAATTTTGTTGAACCCTTTCTTTTATCAATACATAAAATAAAGCCCCAAAGGTGATTTGTTAAGGTCCAAGTAGCTAAGGCTGAGAGCTCTGTCCCTCCTGACCTCGAGTCCCGAGCCCCTTTCTCTAACAGAATGCATCCTTTCCACACTGGCCTCCCAAAGGCATCCCTTTTTTTGGGGGGGTAAATTTAATGACTCAGATATTAGGAAAAGATCATTTTTTTTCAAGTCAAGAGTCTAGATTACCTACTACCCAAGTACAACCACTACTGAAAATTTGTTACATTGCCTTATAGTTTTTTCCTTACACAAATATGTATAAGAACACACGCACACACTTGTAAAATTTTCTATCTGGCTGTTTTCTTCTTAATACTATATGTAGGCGATTTTCCAAGTTCTTCAACTTTCTTTAAAAATGGAAGTTGTAATAGCTGAATGAAGTTAGTTCATTGAAATTATCGTTTTTACATAATTAATTTCCCAAAACTAAATATTTGACTTTCCAATATTTTATGATAATCGAAAAGCTTTAGTGAGCATTACTATATACAAATCTTTGTGTATTTATGTGATTATTTCTCTATGGTAAATTCCTAAGAATAGAAAAACTAAGTCAAAAGGTATGAGTAATTTTAAGCCTCTATATGTGATTTGTCCAATTGCCTTCTAGATAGGATGTATTACAAGCATTCTAATGAGAGCTTATTTAAACTCAATCTCACTGTATTTTTTCCCATCTGTTCTGATCTGTTTGGCAAAAATTAGTGTTTTTTAAATCACTTTTTTTTGTTAATAAATTTTAAAAAGCATTTAAGAGTTAAGCGTATACTTACTTTACAACCCAGCAACACTATTCTCAGGTATTTACCCAAGAAAAAGGAAAAACTATGTCTACAAAGACTTGTGTAGGACCAAAGTGGAAACAACCTAAATGTCCATCAACTGATAATGGATAAACAAATTGTGGTTTACCCACACTGTGGAACACAAGTCAATTAAAAGGAAGAAAATATTAATGCATGCAACAATAGGAATGGCTCTCAAAAACATTATGCAAAATAAAGCCAGCCACAGAAAACTATATACTACTGCATGATTTCATCCATATGAAATTCTAAAAAAACTGTAAAACTATGACAGAAAGTAGGTCACTGGTTGCCTGTGGCCAAGGGGAAGAAAAAAGGATTTATGGGAAAGGGGTATGAGAATCCTTTTGAGGGTGATAGAACTATATTTTGATTGTGGCAATGGTTACATAACTGTAAACAATTACCAAAATTCACCAAACTCCCCCCTTAAAATGCATGAATTTTATTTGTAGAAATTACACCTCAATAAAGCTGGAAAAAATAAAAACAAAACCAAAAACAATTTAGAAATGTTTGAGAAAACTAACTTATCCTAAGCCGGGGAATAAAACAAAACAAAAGCAAAAATCACTTAAGAAATTTTGGAGAAAAACTAACATTTTCATTTTTGCTTATTTCCTTTCCATTTGTATCTGTGACCATACATACTCTAGATCATGATGATCATTACTCTATACATGACTATATACTATATAATTGCAAATACATGTACATTTATATTCTAAACATTTTTATATCACAATTTTACATTTTTCTACATGGTCTTCATGATTATAATTTAAAATAGTAATACATAATTGTCTAAAGCCCTGAAGTGTTAAAAGGCGAATTACAGGTTTAAAGCAAATGGTGCCTCAATATTTGGATGCCACCAAGTGGACAAACTGTGTAATGTCATTAAGATTAAACACTACTTGGTAAGTTTTATAAAGTAAAAATGTTTAATTTAATGTTTAAAATTAATTTAAAATTGTCAATAAAATAAAGTGTAATCAGACCATTTTATAAATGTAGCTAAGGTTGAGACTTGAATCCAGGTCTCCTAGATCATGAACCTCATCTATTTCTTGAAGTAACTTAATTCTCAAATCAGAATCTAGGGAAATCACTTAAGGAAAAGAACTTCCTGTTTAAATTGAGACCTTTACAAACTAAAACTACAGATGTGAATGACAGACATGGGTCTATCTTTAGCAAACCAAAGAATCATTTAGGGACCTCCAAATGCAAATAGCCTTTGCTGTGTGTCTATCAAGTGACTTCTAACAAAACAACAAGCCCCCTTGGGAAGCACAGTGATGAAAATACAGTGAAGGTTGCCTGAAAGGCAGAGAAAAACAGTAGGAAATTTATTTCTATTTGGGCAAGGACTTGCTGATTCTCTTTAGGGGCCTCCATTATTTTCTCCCCATTGTTCCTCACCTCTCCAGTTCAAGCTTTTACTTTCACATTGAAACAGTAACTGGCTAGAGCCACAAGAAAGAAAGATTATTTCAGGAAAGTGTTTGGTCTCTGCCAGGGTCAACAAAAGAATGACTCCTTCAAAAGAATGCCTTTGAATGACACTGGGCCATCGCCTGCCACCAAGCGGGAGATCAGCACTCTGTTCCGCCTGTGACCCAATACTCTTCCCAATTATTTTTTCCGGCCATTTTTACCCTCTCCTTCTTGCTCATTTAAAGCTGACAACCTCCATAGACTGAAAATAAACTGTTTAAAAACAAACAAACAAACAAAAAACTCTAGGAGTGCCACTGAAAGAACTCTGAAAGGAACATCCCAAGTCCATAAAGTAAGAAATCACTGAGAGAAGGACATAATTCAGTTTGCAGAGACAGAAGTTCTCAAGGTCCACAGCTTTGCTGCAGTAAATTACAGAGCCTGTGATATGGTTTGAATGGGTGTCCCCTCCAAATCTCATGTTAAAATGTGATCCCCACTGTTTGAGGTGGGAGCCTGGTGGGAGGTTATTGGGTCATGGAAGCTGATCCCTCAGGAACGGTTTAGTACCATCCCCTTGGTGATAAGGGAGTTTTCACTCAGTTGATGAGGGATCAGCTTGTTTAAGAGTTTGAGGCCGGGCATGGTGGCTCATGCCTGTAATCCCAGCACTTTGGAAGGCCGAGATGGGCAGAACACGAGGTCAGGAGTTGAGATCAGTCTGGCCAACATGGTGAAACCTCGTCTCTACTAAAAATACAAAAATTAACCGGCATGGTGGTGTGCGTCTGTAGTCCTAGCTACTCGGGCTGCTGAGGCAGGAGAATCACTTGAACCCAGGAGGCAGAGGTTGTGGTGAGCCAAGATCACGCCACTGCATTCCAGCCTGGGCAACACAGCAGGCCTCCGTCTCAAAAAAAAAAACAAAAAAAAAGAGGTTGGGACCTCCACACTTCTCTCTCTTGCTCTGTTGCCATATGACGTGTCTATTGCTGCTTCACCTTCAACCATGGGTAAAAGCTCTGAGACCTCACCAGGAGCTGAGCAGATGCTGGTACCATGCCTGTACACCCTGCAGAACTGAAGCCAATTAAACCTTTTTTCTTTATAAATTACCCAGCCTCAGGATTTTTTTTTTTTTTTTGAGACGAAGTCTCGCTCTGTCGCCCAGGCTGGAGTGCAGTGGTGCGATCTCAGCTCACTGCAAGCTCCGTCTACCGGGTTCCCGTCGTTCTCCTGCCTCAGCCTCCGAGTAGCTGGGACTACAGGCGCCCGGCACCACGCCTGGTTAATTTTTTGTATTTTTTAGTAGAGACGGGGTTTCACCGTGTTAGCCAGGATGGTCTCAATCTCCTAACCTCGTGATCCGCCCGCCTCGGCCTCCCAAAGTGCTGGGATTACAGGCGTGAGCCACTGCGCCCGGCCAGGATTTTCTTTATAGCAATACAACAGACTAGCACAGCCTGTCTTCAATCTACTGAAGTGTTTGTCTGGTTGGTCGTTTTAATGTCTTTTTTAAATTTTATTTTATGTTCCGGGATACCTGTACAGAATGTGCAGTTTTGTTACATAGGTAAATTTACGTGTGCCATGGCAATTTGCTGCACCTATCAACCCATCACCTAGATATTAAGCCCAGCATCCATTAGGTATTTATCGTGATGCTCTCCCTCCCCCTCCCCCTCTGCCGACAACCCCCAGTGTGTGTTGTTCCCCTCCCTGCGTCCATGCGTTCTCATTGCTCAGCTCCCACTTATAAGTGAGAGGATGCGGTATCTCGTTTTCTGTTCCTGCATTAGTTTACTAAGGATGATGTCTTCCAGCTCCATCTACGTCCCTGTAAAGGACATGATCTCACTCCTTTTTATGGCTACATAGTATTCCATGGTGTATATGTACCACATTTTCTTTATCCAGTCTATCATTGATGGGCATTTGGGTTGATTCCATGTCTTTGCTATTGTGAATAGTGCTGGAATGTACACATGCATGTATCTTTATAATATACAATGATTTATATCCCTTTCGGTATATACCCAGTAATGGGATTGCTGTGTCAAATGGTATTTCTGGTTCTAGGTCTTTGGTGAATTGCCACACTGTTCGTCCACAATGGTTGAACTAATTTATATTCCCACCAACAGTGTAAAAGCAATCCTATTTCTCCACAGCCTCACCAGCATCTATCTGTTGTTTCATGACTTTAATAATCACCATTTAATAATCAGCATGAGATGGTATCTCATTGTGGTTTAAATTTGTATTTCTCTAACGATCAGTGATGTTGAGCTGTTTTTCACATTTGTTGGCTGCATAAATGTCTTCTTTTGAGAAGTGTCTGTTCATGTCCTTTGCTCACTCTTTAATGGGGTTGTTTGTTTTCTTCTTGTAAATTTGTTTAAGGTCCTTGTAGATTCTGGATATTAGACCTTTTTCAGATGGATAGATTGCAAACATTTTCTCCCATTCTGTAGGCAGTCTGTTCACTCTGATGATAGTTTCTTTTGCTGTGCAGAAGTTCTTCAGTTTAATTAGATCCCATTTGTTAATTTTAGCTTTCGTTGCAGTTGCTTTTGATGTTTTAATCATGAAATCTTTGCCCATACCTGTGTCCCGAATGGTATTGCCTAGATTTTCTTCTAGGGTTTTTACAGTTTTGAGTTTTATACTTAAGTCTTTAATCCATCTTGAGTTAATTTTTGTATAAGATGTTAGGAAAGGGTCCAGTTTCAATTTTCTGCATATGGCTAGCCAGTTCTTCCAGCACCATTCATTAAATAGGGAATCCTTTCTCCATTGCTTGTTTTTGTCAGGTTTGTTGAAGATCAGATGGTTGCAGATGTGCGGACTTATTTCTGAGTTCTCTATTCTGTTTCATTGGTCTATGTTTCTGTTTTTGTACAGTACTATGTTGTTTTGGCTACTATAGCCTTGTTGTATAGTTTGAAGTTGGTAGTGTGATGCCTCCAGCTTTGTTCTTTTCGCTTAGGATTATCTTGGCTATATGGGCTCTTTTTGGATTCCATACGAATTTTAAAGTAGTTTTTTTTTTTTTTTTTTTTCTCTAATTCTGTGAAAAATGTCAATGGTAATTTAATGGGAATAGCATTGAATCTATATATTACTTTGGGCAGTATGACCATTTTCACAATATTGATTCTTCCTGTCCACGAGTATGGAATGTTTTTCCATTTGTTTGTGCCCTCTCCGATTTCCTTTAGCAGTGGTTTGTAGTTCTCCTTGAAGACGTCCTTCACTTCCCTTGTTAGCTGTATTCCTAGGTATTTTATTCTCTTTGTAGCAATCGTGAATGGGAGTTCATTCATGATTTGGCTCTCTGCTTGTCTACTATTAGTATATAGGAATGCTTGTGATGTTTGCACATTGATTTTGTATCCTCAGACTTTGCTGAAGTTGCTTATCAGCTTAAGAAACTTTTGGGCTCAGAAGATGGGGTTTTCTAGATATAGGATCATGTCATCTGCAAATAGAGACAGTATGACTTCCCCTCTTCCTATTTGAATACCTTTTCTCTTTGAGAAGAAGTCTCGCTCTGTCAACCAGGCTGGAGTGCAGTGGCGTGATCTCGGCTGACTGCAATCTCTGCTTCCCAAGTTCAAGCAATTCTCCTGCTTCAGCCTCCCAAGTAGCTAGGATTACAGGCACCTGCCACCATGCCTGGCTAATTTCTGTATTTTTAGTAGAGACAGGTTTTTACCATGTTGGCCAGGCTGGTCTTGAACTCTTGACTTCACCTTAGCCTCCCAAAGTACTGGGATTACAGGCAGGAGCCACTGCGCCCAGCCCTTGAATACCCTTTTATTTCTTTCTCTTGCCTGATTGCCCTGGCCAGAACTTCCAATACTATGTTGAATGGGAGTGGTGAGAGAGGGCATCCTTCTCTTGTGCCAGTTTTCAAAGGGAATGCTTCTGGCTTTTTCCCACTCAGTATAATATTGCCTGTGGGTTTGTCATAAATGGCTCTTATTATTTTGAGGTGTGTTCCCTCAACACCTAGTTTATTGAGCGTTTTTAACATGAAGGGATGTTGAATTTTATCAAAGTCCTTTTCTGCATCTATTGAGATAATCATGTGGTTTTTGTCAAGTTCTGTTTATGTGATAAATTATGTTTATTGATTTGTGTATGTTGAACCAGCCTTGCATCCCGGGGATGAAGCCAACTTGATCGTGGTGGATAAGCTGTTTGATGTGATGCTGGATTCATTTTGCCAGTAAATATATATGTATTTTTTTAATTGAGATGGAGTCTTACTCTGTCACCCAGGCTGGATGCACAATCTCAGCTTACTGCAATCTCTGCCTCTTGGGTTCAAGCAATTCTCGTGCCTCAGTCTCCCAAGTACCTGGGATTACAGGGTGTGCACCACCATGCCCAGCTAATTTTTGTATTTTTAGTAGAGACAGGGTTTCACCATGTTGGCCAGGCTGGTCTCGAACTCCTGAACTCAAGTGATCCACCCGCCTCGGCCTCCCAAGGGATTACAGGTGTGAGCCACTGTGCCTGGCCTAGTTTGCCAGTATTTTGTTGAGAATTTTTGCATTAATGTTCATCAGGGATATTGGCCTGAAGTTTTGTTTTTTTGTTGTATCTCTGGCAGGTTTTGGTATCAGGATGATGCTGACCTCATATAATGAGTTATGGAGGAGTCCCTCTTTTTTAATAGGAAAAACATTCATGTGATAAAAAATTTAAAAAGCTACAGCAAGGTAAACAGTGAAGAGTCTCCTTCCAGTAGCTTCTGCTGGCTGACCAGCCCTCTTCCCAGAGGCAGCCATTAAACATTTCTTGTGAATCTCTTCAGAAATGTTTTATGCATCAACAGTTAGATATATACATTTTCCCTATGTTCTATCCCACCCCTCCTTTTTGTTATACCAATGGCAAACCACTATATACAATAATGCTTTTTTCACTTAATAATGTATCATGGGCTTCATACCATATCAGTACAAACAGTTTCTCATTCATTTTTAAGCAGTATCATATTTCATCACATGGATGTATCATAAGATATTTAGGAGTTCCTTATTTAAATGAACATGTATCTTGTTTATAGTCTTTGGCTATTTTTATTATTTTCTTACCTGAAACTGTCTGAGCAAATCTGATTGCTTCTTCAACCGGGTCTGAGTTCACAACTTTATCTAGAATGCCCAGCTTGAGTGCTTCACCTGCTAAAATATGTCTTCCTGAAATAAACAACAACAACAAAACAATCAAAGAACAATGTAAGATTAAAGCAAAAGCATTACTCTCTCTAGTAGGAAAGGCTGTCTGTCTGGATATAAATATCTACTATTGAATAAGGTAAGTAAGAACCACATTGACTGATAGAGTAGAAAGATCACCACCAAGGTAACCAGGAAACTTGGATTCAAGCTCCAGCTCTAGTTTCCACTATTTGTGTGATCATGAAGAACTGCACCAGGACCACAATTTCCTCATCAGCAAATGGCAATAATTATGCTTATCTCAGTAATTCTGAGTATTAAGTGAGAATAATAGATTCTCTTTATATTCTATAACTCTCTACAGAAGTACTTTATGAACTACAAATCTCTATAGAACTCTATAGAAAAGTGAGATGTTTAGTTTTCGATAATAATAATAGAAGTAGTAGCAGCAGAGTAACATATAGTATCTATCCTATCCCTAGCATATACCACTGGCTGTGGTTGGTTTAAAAAAAAAAAAAAAAAAAAAAAAGAAAGACCAGGCACGGTGGTTCATGCCTGTAATCCCAGCACTTTGGGAGGCTGAGGTGGGCAGATCAACTGAGGTCAGGAGTTCGAGACCAGCCTGGCCAACATGGTGAAACCCTGTCTCTACTAAAAATACAAAAATTAGCTGGGCATGGTGGTGGGCACCTGTAATCCCAGCTACTCAGGAGGCTAAGGCAGGAGAATCGCTTGAACCCAGGAGGTGGAGATTACAGTGGGCTGAGATCACACCACTGCACTCTAGCCTGGGCAACAGAGCTAGACTCCATCTCCAAAAACAAAAACAAAAATAAAAACAATAAAAAAGAGAGAAAAAATAAAAAAAGATAGTTCCCAGACATAAATATAGTTAGCTCAATGAGAAAAAAAAAATAAGTTGACATTCTATAAGGTATAATTAAAATTACATAGGACAAATGGGATGGACTTCTGCCAGTTTTTGGCTACCCAGCATCTCAACTCTTCCCTTAGTTTGTGGAATGGCTATTGTGTAGGCTTTGAAGCCCTGCTTCCTACTACAGAAGCTGAAAAGGACACAGATGATTAGACAATTGACAATTTGACTGTGGCAGCTGGAGTGTGGCCCATGACCCCAGTTAGTGAACTGAGTGCTCTGTTGAGGGTTTTTAGCTTGCAGTTAGTGACACTAAGCAGCAGCAACAGGTTAAACCTCATTTTACAGCTGCCAACATCTAGTGTCTGGCAGTGGTGGTGCTGGTACACTTAGCATCCAGTCATACCATTGGCATCCTCCAGTACAGAATGTCAGCAATAGGGGATATAGAAGTTTGATGAAGGTTTGCGCCGTTCCTAAATTTGCCTTGACAGTTCTTCACCCATTGTAAATATGCAATTTGATCCGCATATTCTGAGGTAAGAGGTAGGGGACATCAGCATCCCCTATCCCAGGGTCAGAAGGAAGGAGATAGTGACACACCGCTTGCTTTCTTGCCAGTACCATCTTGCCTTCTGAAAAGCAACCATCAAATCTGTCTTGGTGGCAACAGTTCCACAGTCTTCACTGCACTTACAGTGTTGGTGGATGCCATCGGAGACAAACCTTACATTCCTGGTTCTTATTAGTGCTTCAGAGAACTACAAATGAGTTTTCTTGATTGGATAGAAAGTCCGGTGATTTTTTTTTTTGTTTTGGTAGGTGTCTCTTTGAAAAGCAGTATTTGGACAGTTTTCTGGAAGTATTTCTGAAAACAGGCTTTCAGACCTCCTCCTGGAGTAAGGAGTAGGGTAGGAAGTACATAAGTAGTTTCCGGGGTCAAGTATCCTGTGTATAAAATCACTTTGGTAAGTAGAGGGTGAACAGCCTACCCAGGTTAAGGGAACCAAGCAAACACAAAATGGAACATGGAAACCTGGATACTATTACAAAAGGATTTTGAGGTCAACTAAGCAGGGAGAATGTGAGCTACTCCCAGATGGACTACAAATTTCTTTAGCTGTAATGATTTCTTCTGGCTTGGATTTCACAAAATTGGAAGAGTATCACTACTATTCTAACAGAGTCAATGGGATTCCAAGTACAGTCATATACCATATAATAACATTTCTGTCAACAACACATATATGATGGTGGTCCCATATGATTACAATATCATATTTTTACTGTACCTCTTCTATGTTTAGATGTGTTTAGATACACAAAGACTTTCCATTATGTTACAAATGTCTACAGTATTCAGTAAAGTAACATGCTGTATAGGTTTGTAGCCTAGGAACAATAGGCTACACCATATAGCCTAGGTGTGTAGTAGGCTATACCATCTAGGTTTGTGTAAGTAAACCATGATGGTCACATAACAACAAACTCATGTAATGATCATTTCTCAGAATATATCTCGTTGTTAAATGATGCGTAGCTGGACTTTTATCCTGTTTCGAAGAACTAAGGATCTAAAGACATGGCTCTGTATATCCAATCCAGATTCTTAGGCTGTAATTTAAATTTGTTTTTTCTTATGACACCATAAGTGTAGATGACAACCACTGTCCAATGTGCTCTGATAAGAACCCTGTGTGCCCTAAGGGAACTGAGGCTGAGAGTTCTCTTCTCCAACCTAAGTAATCTCAATTTTCTCCAATTTTCTTGATAGCTTCTTTCCTAACCTTTAAAATTTTTTTCCACATGGAACTCTTTCCAAATGTCATATTCAGGTTTTCCTAAAATTGTGCAGACTACTCAAAAAGACAGGTGTATAATTCTAATGTTAGCTCTCTTCTAATTCACTGTGACCTTTTCTATGCAAATCAAAACCCCATCATATTCTTACTGTTTCCACCTCTTTTCTGCATGTTAAAAATAGTGATATTTCTTTAAGCAGTGCTTTGGGAAAAGGCCAATCCTAGTTCGTTTTATTTCTTTTTGTCAAAGCCAGTTTTCCTGATTTCTTCCAATAATCTTGGTTTCAGGCAATACTGCAAATAGGGCCACAAAATTATTCAGTATTCCCCCACATGCTTTATGTTTCTGTAAACCCTCAAATTTACAGACTCATTTCACACTATTATGATTTCCTCCTATATTTTAGGCTTCTTTGCTTCCTATTATATCTTTTGCACAATAAATTGTCTCATGTGCTTTGAATTTCTGAAGTATGTTAGATCCTAAGCATCCTTTTATGAAT
Source organism: Macaca fascicularis (assembly GCF_037993035.2). Lineage (NCBI taxonomy): Eukaryota > Metazoa > Chordata > Mammalia > Primates > Cercopithecidae > Macaca > Macaca fascicularis. The sequence goes on from NC_088376.1 coordinate 97,159,905, forward strand.
TTGACATTAAATACTTAAAATAGTTCACATTCTTTAAACTGTACTTATTATACCATTGTAAATTAAAACAATATCTACTTGATTTATTGAAGGAAATAAATGTCATATTTCTGGACTTTCTCTCCTTTTATACGCTACACTACAGATTTATAAAATCATCCCCCCATTTAAAAGAAAAAAGCCATTTTTAATGCATATAGCCTCACAATATTTTCTTTTGTTTTTTTCTTTTTCTTTTGAGATGGAGTCTCACTGTCACCCAGGCTGGAGTGCAGTGGTACAATCTCGGCTCACTGCAACCTCTGCCTCCCAGGTTCAAGTGATTCTCCTGCCTCAGCCTCCCGAGTAGCTGGTACTACAGGTGCATGCCACCACCCCCGGCTACTTTTTTGTATTTTTAATGGAGATGGGGTTTTACCATGTTGACCAGGCTGTTATCAAACTCCCAACCTCAGGTGATCCACCCGCCTTGGCCTCCCAAAGTGCTGGGATTACAAGCGTGAGCCATGGTGCCTGGCCTGCCTCACATTATTTTCTAATTTGGCTAATGTATGCACAATTTTATATTATGGTTTCTATGTCAAAAGATGTGGATTTCTACTGGCAGTTCTCGAAGGGGTCTTAGGACCCCTTTGCCCTCTTAAAAATTATGGAGAACTCCAAAAAGCTTTTGTTTATATAGGTTATATCTATCAATATTTACTGTATTAGAAATTAAAACTGCAAGCTTTTGTCTGGGTGTTGAAATTACAAGGCTAGATGCTGTGGCTCACACCTGTAATCCCAGCACTTTGGGAGGCCAAGGCTGGCGGATCACCTGAGGTCAGGAGTTTGAGACCAGCCTGGCCAACATGGTGCCCCCCGCCCCCCGTTTCTACTAAAAATACAAAAATTAGCTCGGTGTGGCACAAGCCTGTAGTCCCAGCTACTTTGGAGGCTGAAGCAGGATAATTGCTTGAACCTGGGAGGCGGAGGCTGCAGTGAGCCGAGATCGTGCCATTGCACTCCAGCCTAGGCGACAGTGGGAGATACCATCTCAAAAAAAACAAAAACAAAAACAAAAACAAAAATCACTGCAAGCTTTAAAAATGTTTCTTTATTAGTTCATTTTAAAATAATAAACTCACTGCATGTTAGCATACATGTTTTTATGCAATAATAATTATATAAAAATTTAAAAATTAGTGAGAAGAGTATAATTGTTTTAAATTTTTGCAAAGTTATTTACTGTCTGATTTAACAGAAGACAGCTGCATTCTTATTCTCCTATTGCTTCTGCATTCAATCTGTTGTGATATCACACAGCATATTACAGTCTCTGGAAAATTCCACTACACATTTGTGAGAAAGGCAAGTAATGTCTTATTATTATGAAAATAGATCTGATCTCAAGGACCCTGTAAAGGTCTTAGGCCATACCCAAGAGTCCCTGGACCACACTTTAAGAATCTTGCGATTTAGATAATCATTCTTCATAAATATTACATAGCATCCTAGTATGTGAATGTTCCATAGCATTTACTTGTGGCTGGTATAATTTTAGTTCCTTTGAAAGTAACCTTTTGTTTTGTTTTTATCCTTTGGAAGCTTGCAGGATTCCATTTTCTGGATGTTTAAAATCTTTACCAAGACATATCAAAGAATTATCTCCTCATCAGTTTTTCCAAGAAAATGGCATGCTAGTTAAAGTACAATCTCTGATGCTATTCAATGTCTGAAGAATTTCTTCTATTTTTTTCTTTTGGTTATTGCTTTCATTTTGCCTTGTGCTTTGGGAGCACTTATTATTCAAAGCAGAGACCTCTGTTGTATATCTTCCATGTCTGCTATCTTTATTTACATTTTATTTATCTTTTTGCTAAATTCTTCTGAATTCTCTAGATGTGTCTCTTTTTATCCTCTATGTTGTTGATTTTGTAATCTATCCTATCACATCTTTTTATTACTTCAAAAAGAAATTATTTTGGCTAAGGTTTTGATTTTAAATATGGTGTTCTTATTTAATAAATTATTTTCTTTTCTAATTTAGAATAATATGAGTTTTCTAAACTTTTTTGTTTTCTTTAACGCTTAAGTAGATTCACATTTACATTTCATTTTTTTAAGTCATAAAATATTTTCGTAGGTTTTAGGGTTGCAGTTGTTTTAGTTTTAAGAATTTTTGTGTGTCTGTTTCTTTTAACAATATTTGCTGATATTAATTATTTCTGCCTGAGAGCCTTGAGGTGCTAGTACTAAAAAAAATACAGAGAAAACCCACCTGGACCTACAGCTAAAAGGCAAGCAGGATAAAGATGTTACTCCCAATTCCTCTTCCCCGCTCAAGTATTCTGGGTAGTCAGAGGTATCCCACCAAAGTCTAGAGCTCAAAGCCTGTCCTGTGAATGAGTATAGAGTAACTCATCAGGGCTGGGGCCAAGCTTTATGAGAATACAGCAGAGCTTTCTATGCTTTTCTGTGAACAAAGAGGACAGCGCCTAGAAAATAAAACAGAAAGAGGAGCAGGACACTGTAGTCCTGTCAGCTGATTGGACAGAGAACATCAGGGAATGAACTGCAATATGATCAGGCATATCCTCTGTGGTTAATGCTAAAGATTCCTTCATTTTCAGATGGCATTTTAAGGAAATTGTGGAGAAGGTTGCTGTTGTAATCACTCTACTTTCCAGAATTACCTCTCTTACGGATTTCAGAAGATCAGAAAGGGTTAGCCACCTAAATCTATTTACTTATTAATTTCCTATGGGAACAGTGCCTACAAAGTTGGCACTTTTTTCCCTCATTCACATCAGTAGGGAATCTTCAACTTTCACAATTTAATCTTTTTCTTTAACATCCTTTCTTCGAAAAACAAAATTTTCAGCCGGGCACAGTGACTCACACCTGTAATCCCAGCATTTTGGGAGGTCGAGGCGGGTGGCTCACCTGAGGTTAGTAGTTCGGGACCAGCCTGGTCAACACGGTGAAACCTTGTCTCTACTAAAAATACAAAAAATTAGCTGGGACGTGCTAATTTTAAATTAGGTGGCACGTGCCTGTAATCCCAGTTACTAGGGAGGCTGAGGCAGGAGAATCACTTGAACCCGGGAGGTGGAGGTTGCAGTGAGCTGAGATCATGCCACTGCACTCCAGTGTGGGAGACAGAATGAGACCCTGTCACCAAAAAAAAAAAAAAAAAAAAAAAGAGAAAAAGAAAAAAATATTTTCCAAACCAAAGCAGGATTGTGAATATCGTGATTACTAACAGCTTTCATATTAGTAGCATATTACTGCTGTAACAAATTACCACAAACTTAGAGGCTTAAAACACACATTTACTATCTTATAGTTTAAGATGTCAAAAGTCTAGGTCAGCAGAAGGTGTTCCTTCTGGATGCTGTAAGAAAGAATGTTTTCCTTGTCTTTTCCAGGTTCTAGAAGCTGCCTACATTACTTGGCTTGTGACCTCTCCCCCCGTCTTCAAAGCCAGCACATAGCGTCTTCTCTCTTCTCTGACCTCCTGCTTCCCTGTTATAAGGATGCTTGTGATCAAATGGGCTGAGCTAGACAGTCCAGGGTAATCTCCCTCTCAAGATCTTTAATGTAATCACACGTACAAAGACTTTTTTGAATGTAACATAATATATTCACGAGTTCTGCGAATTAAGATGTGGACATCTTTGGGGGCCATTTGGATACCATTTATGAAATATGGTCTGTTTAACAGGCACTATATCAGAAGCATGTCATGTTATTTCATTATTCCTTAAAACAACCATGTGGTTGTTTACTGATGAGAAAACAGAGGCTTAGAGGAGTTCAGAAGACCTCTCTCTGCTAAACCCCAGGCCCGTCTATCCGATTGTCTATTTGACATCTCTACTTGGATGTGTAACATGCCTATCAAACTTAACATGTCCCAAATGAAGCTCTTGTGATACTTCCATAAAACCTGTTCCATCAGCAGAAATCCCAGTCTTAGTGACGGCACCATCCTTCCAGCAACTCACTCCAGCCATTAGATCATCCTTGACTCTCCTCTTTCTCTCACATCTCGTATCTGCTCTGTCACAAAATCCTATTGGCTCTACCTTCAAAATATCTCCAGAATCTGACCATATCTTACGAGTTACATTGCTACCACTCAGATCCATGCCCCCATCTCTCTCCCTTGGATTATGATAGCAGCCCTCAGTCTTCCTGTTTTTGTCCTTGTCTCCGATTAGTATATTTTCAACAGTCAGAGTGATTTTTTTAAAAAAAAACCTAAGTGAGAGCATGTTACTCCTCTGCTTGAAACACTCCAATGCCTTTCTTCCTCAGTCACAAGAAAAGTCAAAGTTCTTTCTATAACCTACCAAGCCCAATAAGATATGGCTTCATCCCCTAGTACTTTTCCCCTGACTCATTTCATTCCAGCTACATTGACCATTGACCTTCTTGCTGTTCTTTGAACATTCTAAGCATGTCCCTGCCTCAGGGCTTTGTACTTGCTATTTTCTCTATGTGGGATTCCTTCCTCCAGATATTGGCATAACAAGCTTCCTTATCTTCTTCAGATCTTTATTCAGGTGTCATTTTGTAGAGAAGGCTTTTCTAGCTATCCTACCTAAAATATTAATTCACCTCCCATTCCTAACATTTTATATCTCCCCCTTCCTGTTTTGTGTTTTCTTAGCACTTATCTCCACCTGATTTTATATATATATATATAAATTATATAATAGGTAGGCATATGTGTGTGTATTCAGTTGTGGTGGATAGTCTCCAGAGTGACCCCCAGCAAGTCTAACCTCTTGGTATTCAAGTTTCCTCCCATATTGAATAGAGAAGACCTGCATAGCCAATAGGAGAGTTTAGAAAAGATGGCATATGACTCTAATGCTAGGTCATAAAAGACACTATGGCTTTTGCCTTGCTTTCTCTCTTAGGTCACTTATTCTAGAGGAAGCGAGCTGTCACGTTGTGCGAATACTCAGGAAGCTCTATGGAGAGGTCCCCGTACATAGGAAAGGAAGCCTCCTGCCAAGGTCAACACCATCCAGTCATCCATGTGACTGGGTCATCTTGAAAGCAGATTCTCCAGGCCAGGTGCGGTGGCTCACGCCTGTAATCCCAGTACTTTGGGAGGCTGAGGCAGGTGGATCATCTGAGGTCAGGAGTTCAAGATCAGCCTGGCCAACATGGTGAAACCCTGTCTCTACTAAAAATACAAAAATTAGCCAGATGTGGAGGCGCATGCCTGTAATTTCAGCTACTCAGGAGGCTGAGGCAGGAGAACTGTTTGAACTCGGGAGGTGGATGTTGCAGTGAGTCAAGATCGCTCCATTGCACTCCAGCCTGGGCAACAAGAGCAAAACTCCATCTCAAATAAATAATAAGTAATAATAATAATATATATATAACAATTATGGAGTTATTACCATGTGGAAGACTGTCCTAAGGACACTGTATATATTAACTTTTCCAATTTTCACCACAACACCACATGGTAGGTACTATTCCTATGCATATTTATAAAGAAAATAAGGCACAGAAAAGTAAAATGACTGACCTAAATTCTTATTATTAGTTATATCTGTTTGAAGTATATTGTTGTATACATTCTTTCTTCTAAACTTACCTCAACTGAAAGTTTCATTCACATCTTACAAACAAATATATGGTAAATCTGAGGCAGGAGAATCACTTGAACCCAGGAGGCAGAGGGTGCAGTGAGCAGAGATCATACCACTGCACTCCAGCCTGGCGACAGAGTGAGACTCCATCTCAAAGAAAAAAAAAAATATATATACACACACACACACACACACACACACACACACACACACACACACATATATATAGTAAATCCAGGGTCTCTAAGTGTTGTCTAGTGTTGCAGTGTTCACATTCTCTATGAAAAAGAACAACTTAAAAAGCACTGAGCCGGCCGGGTGCAGTGACTCACGCCTGTAATCCCAGCACTTGGGAGGCTGAGGCGGGCGGATCACCTGAGGTCAGGAGTTCGAGACCAGCCTGACCAACATGGAGAAAACCTGTCTCTACTAAAAGTACAAAACTAGTCGGGCAAGGTGGCACATGCCTGTAATCCCAGCTACTCAGGAGGCTGAGGCAGGAGAATCACTTGAACCCGGGAGGCAGAGGTTGCCGTGAGCCAAGATAATGCCACTGCACTCTAGCCTGGGCAACAAGAATGAAACTCCGTCTCAAAAAAAAAAAAAAGAAAATAAAAAGAACAACTTGCATTTCTAACTAATATCTTAATACTTGCAAACGAAAAATTTAGTCATTTTCATATAAAATTTGAAAACATACCTTGAAAATTATGATTTTCTCGTTTATATTACAGTTTTTTTTTAGATGGAGTCTTGCTCTGTGGCCCAGAGTGGAGTGCAGTGGTGTGATCTCAGCTCACTGCAACCTCTGCCTCCTGGGTTCAAGCGATTCTCCTGCCTCAGTCTCCCAAGTAGCTGGGATTACAGGTGCCTGCCGCCATTCCTGGGTAATTCTTTTTGTATTTATTAGAGATGAGGTTTCACCATGCTGGTTTCCAACTCCTGACCTCAAGTGATCTGCCCATCTCAGCCTCCCAAAGTGCTGGGATTACAGGCATGAGCCAGCGCGCCCGGCCTATATTACAATTTCTAAATTAGTTCTGAATATAATGCACTCTATGTGAACACCAGTGTTTATGAATAGTCACTTGAACTGAAATAAAATCCTAAATTTGATTTGCTCTTCACATGCACTTTCATTTAAAAGATTCTCACATTTGATCTTCATGATAACATCTGAGAAGCTCAGAAAGGTATTTCTCCATATTACAAATCAGAAAATTGACCAGGCCAAGAAGTCCAGGAATGCTTTCACAATAGGGAGTAGGTAGTCAAGCCAGAATTTTTCTAAATCCTAGTCCAATTCTTCACACTAATCTAGACAGTTGTTCCCAAGGTCTATACTGACCTGAGGTAATTAAGTCAAGTGCAGCAGGAACTCCAATGAGTCTGGGGAGAAGCTGGGTTCCTCTTGCACCAGGGAGAAGTCCCAGTGTAACTTCTGGTAAGCCAACTTGGGCCTATCAAAGATTGAAGGCATAAAGGCCATTAGAATGAGATGGTATGTTCAGAGTTGAGGCAAGCATTTCCCTGGATTTCCTGTATTCTCAAAAGCATAGTTTCATTGAATTCAGCAAGATTTCTACAGGGCAAATCAGTGCACATCCTTTTCTTTAATTAACAGCATAAACAGAGCTGTGCTGTCCCTAACTCTTCATGTTGAAACACATTTTTAGCTTCTTACACATTTATTCTCTGACTGTATTACGACCTGTCTCAGCCAACAAAAATAATATTCTCTGGAAACAACTTTCTGGAGTCCTGCAAGAATCAGGAAACAACAGAAAGTGAAAAGACAACGCACAGAATGGGAGCGAATACTTACAAATTATATATCTGATATAGGATTTCTATCTGGAATATATAAAGAACTTTACAAATCAATAATAAAAGACAAGTAACCAGTCAAAAAGGGCAAAGGATCTGGATAGACATTTCTCCAAAGAAGAGCTACAAATGGCCAGTAAGCACTTGAAAAGATGCTCAATATCATTAGCCATCAGAGGAATTCAAATCAAAACCACAAGATAACACTTTATACCAACTAAGACGGCTATTTAAAAAAATGACAGACAATAACAGGTGTTGGAGAGGATATGGAGAATACAGAACCCTCATACATTGCTAGGGGGAAAATAAAACAGAGTAGACACTTTGGAAAACAATCTGGCAGTTCCTTAAATGTTAAACACAAAGTTACCATATGACCCATTAAATCCATTCATGGGTATATGCCCAAGAGAAATGAAAACATATGCCCACAAAAATCTTGTATACAAATTTTCATGGCATCATGGTTCATAAAAGCCAAAAAAGTAGAAGCAGCCCAAATGTTCATCAATGATTAGTGGATAAATGAAAGGTGGTACATCCATACAATGGAATATTATTCAGCAATATTAATAAAGAACTGATTCATGCTACAACGTGGATGAACCTTGAAAACATGCTAAAAACAAAGTCAATCACAGGAGACCACATATTGTATGATTCTGTTTATATGAAATATCCAGAATAGGCAAATCTATAGAGACAGAAAGTAGATTAGTGGGTGTTTAGGATAGCAGGAGAAGGTGATGGAGGATTACCGCTAAAAGTTACAAGGTTTCTTTTTGGGGTGATAAAATGTTCTAAAATTCACTATGATAATGGTTGCACAACTCTGAGAATATACTCATATACCATTGGATTGTACACTTTAATTGTATGGTATGCAAATTACATCTCAAAAAGACTGTTTTTTTTTTTAAAGAAAGTCAGACAGTAATCTCAGTCCAGACAAGAAGGTGAGCTTGAGTCCTTCATGACATTGCCTTTCTTGGCCATTCCATTTAAAAGTGGCTAAGGATCTGTTAGCCATTTACAGGTACAAGGGTGAGAAGAGGGTACTTAAATGCAGACTGCCATCTGCCCAGATTGTAATTTCAGCAGTTCCAAAACACCTCACATATGTGAGGTCTCTCTTACATGAGGTTTTCCTAACAGTCAATCACCATTCTTTCTATCACTGCCCATCTCTACCTCTTTACTTATTGCTAGAAACTCAGATCTGCACTCAGGGTGCAGAAGGTTATGGTAAGAGGGATACAGAAAAGGAGCACTTAGGACATATATGTGTATTTATTTATAAGCATTTATAAAACTTAAAACACCATTGGGAAATGGTTAAATAAATACTTGTATAGCTATATGATCGAATATTATGCCACCACTTACAATGATTTTTTTTTTTTTTTTTTTTTGAGACAGAGTTTCGCTCTTGTTGCCCAGGCTGGAGTGCAATGGTGCAATCTCGGCTCACTGCAACTTCCGTCTCCCGGGTTCAAGTGATTCTCCTGCCTCAGCCTCCTGAGTAGCTGGGATTACAGGCATGTGCCACCACGCCCAGCTAATTTCGTATTTTTAGTAAAGACGGGGTTTCTCCATGTTGGTCAGGCTGGTCTTGAACTCCTGACCTCAGGTGATCCGCCTGCCTCAGCCTCCCAAAGTGTTGGGATTACAGGCGTGAGTCACTGTGCTCAGGCTATAATGATATTTTTAAAGAATATTTACCAGAAGATTAACATGATTTCTCTTCAGAAGCCACAGAGGTCAGAAGGCATGAAATGACATATACAAAGTGCTGAAAGAAAACAACTGTCAGTCAAGAATTCTATATTGAACAAAACTATCCTTTGAAAATGAAGGCAAAATTAACACATTTCCAGATAAAGAAAAACTGATGTTGTTGTTGGTATATTTGCCCTATAAGAAATACTTCAGGCTGTAATGAAAAGACACTAGACAGTAACTTGAATTCACATGAAGAAATAAAGAACACTGATAAAGAGTAACTACATGGGTAAACAGAAAAGACAGTAATAATGTATTTTTCACTTGTAATTCTTCTTTTTCTTATCTGATTTAGGACCACTGTGTAAAGCAATAATGATAAATCTATGTTAAGCGGTACATAACTTATAAAGATATAACTTGTGACAATAATAGCATAAAGGGGCAAGTCATGGAGGCTACAGAGGAGCAAATTTTTTGTATATTATTAAAATTCAGTAATAATCTGAACCAGATTGTCATAAATTAAGATGCTAATTGTAATCACCAAGTTAACCACCACTAAGAAAATAACTAAAAATATATATAGTAAAATAAACAGCAAGAAAGTTACAAGGGTACACTTTTCCATTTAACACAAATGCAAGCAGTAACGGAAGAATTGAACAAAAAAACCAAAAAGCATAGAAAACAAATAGCAAAATGGCAGAAGTATGTTCTTCCTTATCAGTAATTACATTAAATATAAGTGTATTAAGTTCTCTAATCAAAAGACAGAGATTGGCAGAGTAAAGAATATGTAATAATGGGTTAAATATGATAGTATAAAAATACAGTATAAACTAAATACAATAAAAACCCAAATGTGGTTTTTTTGGTTGTTGTTTGTTTTGAGATGGAGACTCGTTCTGTCACCAGGCTGGAGTGCAATGGCGCGATCTCAGCTTACTGCAACATCCACCTCCCAGGTTCAAGTGATTCTCCTGCCTCAGCCTTCTGAGTAGCTGGGACTACAGGCGCATGCCAGCATGCCCAGCTAATTTTTGTATCTTTAGTAGCGACGGGGTTTCATCATGTTGGCCAGGATGGTCTCGATCTCCTGACCTTGTGATCTGCCCAGCTCAGCCTCTCAAAGTGCTGGGATTACAGGCACGAGCCACCGCACTGGCCAATGTCCTTTTTTTTTAAAGGATGTTTTTCAAAGGAAAAAGAAACTAAGAAAAAAATTACATACAAAAAAGGCTAGAATGAAATAGAATGTTAATAGGGGTTATTTCTGAACTGTGAGTTTATTATGATTTTAGTTTACATCTGTATACTTTCTTATGTTTTCTAGTTTAGTAGAATAATGAACATTATTTTTATCATTAGAAAAATATATTAATTACAAAAATGCTACCATTATATATACCGCGATACGCAGTGGTATCATAGACCTCATCTAACTTGTCTAATAGCCTAAATTAAATCTATTTCCAGAAATTTCCCCATATTTACTAGTTTTGTGCCATTTTCCAATAGAAATTCATCTTATTAGGTACTGATAATTATAAGGGACCATGAAACAGAAATCTTTGAGTTATCAAAGAAGTATTTAAATGTATACTTAGAAGTGACAGCCAACATATTTAATACGTCATACTGCATGAGCACTGCATCAGTGAAACCTGATATGGGTCATAGTACTGGAGGTAGAGTCTTGGGGCTCTCTATTGACTCAGGAGTTCCCCTATAGTTGATGGATCATAGAAAGGCCCTAGGGCTAAGGTTAAGGGAAATAAGGAGACAGAGGGCTCACAGTAGCAGGTGTTTACTTACCAGAATGGAAGTGAAGTGTTTGAACATTTTAACAATTAGTACCATTGTACTGGTACATAACAGCTGAAGTGGTTAATCAGGAAGCTAAGCATTCAAAATTATCACCTCTGGGCTGGGTCCAGTGCTCATGCCTGTAATCCAAGCACTTTGGGAAGCTGAGGCAGGTGGTCACCTGAGGTCAGGAGTTTGAGACCAGCCTGGTCAACATGGTGAAACCCTGTCTCTACTAAAAATACAAAAATTTGCTGGGCATGGTAGCGTGTCTGTAGTCCCAGCTTCTCAGGAGGCTGAGGCAGGAGAACTGCTTGAACTCGGGAGGTGGAGGTTGCAGGGAATCGAGATCACACCACTGCACTCCAGTCTGGAAGACAGAGTGAGACTCCATCTCAAAAGATAAATAAATAAAATAAAATAATAACCTCTAATACGTATGACTACATTTAGAGTTTGCCCTAAAGAAAAGCCCCACACATCAGCCACTATATAGAGCCTTGGTTGTTACCTCTGTATGGGCAATCCTATAGTGACAGCCCAGGGCCAGCTCTAGTCCCCCTCCAAAAGCCATGCCTTGGATTGCTGCCACCACAGGCTTCACATTTCTCTGTATTTCATCTACTACATGTCCCAGTGTTAAGCCAAATGTCCTAGGAGCACTGAAGCCATGAATATCAGCACCTAAGGGCACAAAGACAAGGAGAAAACAGAGTTGAGAAATACATGGGCATTGTTATATAGCAATAAGTTACCTGATACTCTTTAAAAATTTTTTTAATTTCTTTTATTTATTTCTTAATTTTTTTTTAAGAGTTCCTGATGACTCTTAAAAAGTCTCAGACCTCTTTGGGCCCTTACACTTCATCCTTGGCTGAGATCAAGTATATTGGAGAATGTAGAATGCTATGAGAGAAAATCCTCAAATCTTTACCAGAAATTCTGTAATTTTCTAAAATCTATCTTTCCATATAGTAAGTAGTAATTCTATCTTTAAAAAAATTAAGAATCTCAGAAAAGGGGAATAGAGATTCTCCTCCAAAGATCATTATTCTGAGATTGAGTCAGCCCCTCTCATTTTCGTATATGTGATATTGTTAATCAACCCTATTCACAGCAACTTAGCTTCATATCTTTGTTAAGGGCATGAGTCATTACAATATCAAATATCAGGGTAACATATATACATATTTATGAGTTATATGTTAGTCAATCAGCTTAGAATTATGTTTTTGTAATAGATTTTTATCTTCAATAAAAATAATATTTATTGGCCGGGTGTGGTGGCTCATGCCTGTAATCCCAGCACTTTGGGAGGCTGAGGCGGGCAGATCACTTGAGGTCTGGAGTTTGAGACCATCCTGGCTAACATGGTGAAACCCCGTCTCTACTAAAACATACAAAAAATTAGCTGGGCGTGGTGGCGGGTGTCTGTAGTCCCAGCTTCTCAGGGGGCTGAGGCAGGAGAATGGTGTGAACCCGGGAACCAGAGCTTGCAGTGAGCCAAGATTGCATCACGGCCCTCCAGCCTGAGTGACAGAGAAAGACTCCGTCTCAAAAAAATAAATAAATAAAATAAAAATAATATTTATTGCTTTTCCTGATTATAAAAATAACATATATTATGGAAAACTTGAAAACCACACAAAATTAAAAAGAACATGAAGATCACCCTAAATATCACCATACAGCCATAATTTAATATTTTGGGGAATTCTTAGTTTTTTTCCACATGAGTGAGTGGGCATTACCACCTGAGCTCTGCCTTCTGTCAGATTAGTAGTGGCATTAAATTCTCACAGGAGCGTGAACCCTATTGTGAACTGCATAAGTAAGGGATCTAGGTTGTGCTCTCCTTATGAGAATCTAATGCCTGATGATCTGAGGTGAAACAGTTTCATCCCCGAACCATCCCTGCCCCCCTACTCTCCCAGGACTGCACCCCCACCCCCTACCCCTGTCCATGGAAAAACTGTCTTCCATGAAACCAGTCCCTGGTACCAAAAAGGTTGAGGACAGCTGATTTAGAGCATACTGTAAAATCATTTTTATATTTTCCTATTTTCATATAATATTATACATAGTAAGCTTTTTTCCTACAGCATTATCTATTCCTTGAAAACACTAGGCCAAGCATGGTGGCTCACACCTGTAATCCCAGCACTGTGGGAGGCCGAGGTGGGTGAATCAAGAGGTTGGGAGATCGAGACCATCCTGGCAAACACAGTGAAACCCTGTCTCTACTAAAAATACCAAAAAAATTAGCCAGGTGTGGTGGCGAGCACCTATAGTCCCAGCTACTCAGGAGGCTGAGGCAGGAGAATGGAGGAACCTGGGAGCCAGAGCTTACAGTGAGCCGAGATTGCGCCACTGCACTTCAGGCTGGGTGACAGAGCAAGACTCCATCTAAAAAAAAATTAAAATTAAAATTAAAAAAAAAACAACCCCGTTGGGCACACCCAAGATGGCCGAATAGGAACAGCTCCAGCCTCCAGCTCCCAGTGTGAGTGACACAGAAGACAGATGATTTCTGCATTTTCAACTGAGGTACCAGGTTCATCTCAATGGGGAGTGCCGGACAATCAGTGCTAGTCAGCTGGTGCAGCCCGACCAGTGAGAGCTGAAGAAATCGCCTCACCTAGAAAGTGCAAGGGGGAAGGGAATCTCTTTGCCTAGCCAAGGGAAACTGAGACACACAACACCTGGAAAATTGGGTAACTCCTACCCTGATACTGCGCTTTACCAAGGGTCTTAGCAAATGGCACACCAAGAGATTATATCCCACACCTGGCCCGGAGGGTCCCACACCTACGAAGCCTCCCTCATTGCTAGCACAGAAATCTGAGATCTAACTGCAAGGTGGCAGCAAGGCTGGGGGAGGGGCACCCACCATTGCTGAGGCCCAAGTAGGTAAACAAAGCCACTGGGAAGCTCGAATTGGGTGGAGCCCACTGCAGCACAAGGAGGTCGGCCTGCCTCTGTAGACTACTCCTCTGGGGACAGGGCATAGCTAAACAAAAAGCAGCAGAAACCTCAGCAGAGGTAAATGCCCCTGTCTGATAGCTTTGAAGAGAGCAGTGGATCTCCCAGCATGGAGGTTGAGATCTAAGAACGGACAGACTGCCTGCTCAAGTGGGTCCCTGACCCCTGAGTAGCCTAACTGAGAGACATCCCCCACTAGGTACAGACTGACACCTCACACCTCACACGGTGGGGTACACCCCTGAGATGAAGCTTCCAGAACAAGAATGAGACAGCAACACTCGCTGTTCAGCAATATTCTATCTTCTGCAGCCTCCACTGCTGATACCCAGGCAAACAGGGTCTGGAGTGGACCTCAAGCAAACTCCAACAGACCAACAGCTGAGGGTCCTGACTGTCAGAAGGAAAACTAACAAACAGAAACGACACCCACACCAAAACCCCATCAGTACATCACCATCATCAAAGACCAAAGGTAGATAAAACAACAAAGATGGGGAAAAAGCAGTGCAGAAAAGTTGGAAATTCAAAAAATCAGAGCACATCTCCCCCCTCCAAAGGAACGCAGCTCATCGCCAGCAACGGAACAAAGCTGGACGGAGAATGACTTTGACGAGTTGAGAGAAGAAGGCTTCAGTCAATCAAACTTCTCAGAGCTAAAGGAGGAACTACGTAACCAGTGCAAAGAAACTAAAAACCTTCAAAAAAGAATGGATGAATGGATAATTAGAATAACCAATGCAGAGAAGACCTTAAAAGAACTGATAGAGATGAAAACCATAACATGAGAAATACATGACAAATGCACAAGCTTCAGTAACTGAGTCGATCAACTGGAAGAAAGAGTATCAGCGATTGAAGACTAAATGAATGAAACAAAACAAGAACAGAAGTGTGGAGAAAAAAGAGTAAAAAGAAATGAACAAAGCCTCCAAGAAATATGGGATTATGTGAAAAGACCAAATCTACGTCTGATTGGTGTGCCTGAAAGTGACGGGGAAAATGGAACCAAGTTGGAAAACACTCTGCAGCATATCATTCAGGAGAACTTCCCCAACCTAGTAAGGCAGGCCAACATTCAAATTCAGGAAATACAGAGAATGCCACAAAGATACTCCTCAAGAAGAGCAACTCCAAGACACATAATTGTCAGATTCATCAAAGTTGAAATGAAGGAAAAAATGTTAAGGGCAGCCAGACAGAAAGGTCGGGTTACCCACAAAGGGAAGCCCATCAGACTAACAGCAGATCTCTCAGCAGAAACTCTCCAAGCCAGAAGAGAGTGGGGGCCAATATTCAACATTCTTAAAGAAAAGAATTTTAAACCCAGAATTTCATATCCAGCCAAACTAAGTTTCATAAGTGAGGGAGAAATAAAATCCTTTACAGACAAGCAAATGCTTAGAGATTTTGTCACCACCAGGCCTGCCCTATGAGAGATCCTGAAAGAAGCACTAAACATGGAAAGGAACAATAGGTACCAGCCATTGCAAAAACATGTCAAAATGTAAAGTCCATCGATGCTAGGAAGAAACTGTATCAACTAGCGAGGAAAATAACCAGCTAATATCATAATGACAGGATCAAGTTCACACATACCAATATTAACTTTAAATGTAAATGGACTAAATGGTCCAATTAAAAGACACAGGCTGGCAAATTGGATAAAGAGTCAAGACCCATCAGTTTACTATATTCAGGAGACCCATCTCACATGCAGACACACATAGGCTCAAAATAAAGGGATGGAGGAACATCTACCAAGCAAATGGAAAACAAACAAACAAACAAAAAAAGCAGGCACTGCAATCCTAGTCTCTGATAAAACAGACTTTAAACCATCAAAGATCAAAAGAGACAAAGAAGGCCATTACATAATGGTAAAGGGATCAATTCATCAGCAAGAGCTAACTATCCTAAATATATATGCACCCAATACAGGAGCACCCAGATTCATAAAGCAAGTCCTTAGAGGCTTACAAAGAGACTTAGACTCCCATACAATAATAATGGGAGACTTTAACACCCCACTGTCAACGTTAGATAGATCAACGAGACAGAAAGTTAACAAGGATATCCAGGAATTGAACTCAACTCTGCACCAAGCAGACCTAATAGACATCTACAGAACTCTCCACCCCAAATCAACAGAATATACACTCTTCTCAGCACCACATTACACTTATTCCAAAACTGACCACATAGTTGGAAGTAAAGCACTCCTCAGCAAATGTAAAAGAACAGAAATTATAACAAACTGTCTCTCAGACCACAGTGCAACTAAACTAGAACTCAGGACTAAGAAACTCAATCAAAACTGCTCAACTACATGGAAACTGAACAACCTGCTCCTGAATGACTACTGGGTACATCACGAAATGAAGGCAGAAATAAAGATGTTCTTTGAAACCAATGAGAACAAAGACACAACATACCAGAATCTCTGGGATACATTTAAAGCAGTGTGTAGAGGGAAATTTATAGCACTAAATGCCCACAAGAGAAAGCAGGAAAGATCTAAAATTGACACCCTAACATCACAATTAAAAGAACTAGAGAAGCAAGAGCAAACACATTCAAAAGCTAGCAGAAGGCAAGAAATAACTAAGATCATAGCAGAACTGAGGGAGATAGAGACACAAAAAACCCTCCAAAAAATCAATGAATCCAGGAGTTGGTTTTTTGAAAAGATCAACCAAATTGATAGACCACTAGCAAGACTAATAAAGAAGAAAAGAGAGAAGAATCAAATAGACGCAATAAAAAATGATAAAGGGGATATCACCACCGACCCCACAGAAATACAAACTACCATCAGAGAATACTATAAACACCTCTACGCAAATAAACTAGAAAACCTAGAAGAAATGGATAATTTCCTGGACACTTACAGTACCCCACGACTAAACCAGGAAGAAGTTGAATCCCTGAATAGATGAATAGCAGGCTCTGGAATTGAGGCAACAATTAATAGCCTACCAACCAAAAAAAATCCAGGACCAGATGGATTCACAGCCAAATTCTACCAGAGGTACAAGGAGGAGTTGGTACCATTCCTTCTGAAACTATTCCAATCAACAGAAAAAGAGGGAATCCTCCCTAACTCATTTTACGAGGCCAACATCATCCTGATACCAGAGCCTGACAGAGATACAACAAAGAAAGACAATTTTAGACCAATATCCCTGATGAACATCAATGCAAAAATCCTCAAGAAAATACTGGCAAACCAAATCCGCAGCACATCAAAAAGCGTATCCACCATGATCAAGTGGGCTTCATCCCTGGGATGCAAGGCTGGTTCAACATACACAAATCAATAAACATAATCCAGCATATAAACAGAACCAAAGACAAAAACCAAATGATTATCTCAATAGATGCAGAAAAGGCCTTTGACAAAATTCAACAGCCCTTCATGCTAAAAACTCTCAATAAATTCGGTATTGATGGAACGTATCTCAAAATAATAAGAGCTATTTATGACAAACCCACAGCCAATATCATACTGAATGGGCAAAAAACTGGAAGCATTCCCTTTGAAAACTGGCAGAAGACAGGGATGCCCTCACTCACCACTCCTATTCAACATAGTGTTGGAAGTTCTGGCTAGGGCAATCAGGCAAGAGAAAGAAATCAAGGGTATTCAGTTAGGAAAAGAAGAAGTCAAACTGTCCCTGTTTGCAGATGACATGATTGTATATTTAGAAAAGCCCATCGTCTCAGCCCAAAATCTCCTTAAGCTGATAAGCAATTTCAGCAAAGTCTCAGGATACAAAATCAACGTGCAAAAATCACAAGCATTCTTATACACCAGTAACAGACAAACAGAGAGCCAAATCAGGAATGAACTTCCATTCACAATAGCTTCAAAGAGAATAAAATACCTAGGAATCCAACTTACAAGGGATGTAATGGACCTCTTCAAGGAGAACTACAAACCACTGCTCAGTGAAATAAAAGAGGACACAAACAAATGGAAGAACATACCATGCTCATGGATAGGAAGAATCAATATCGTGAAAATGGCCATACTGCCCAAGGTAATTTATAGATTCAATGCCATCCCCATTAAGATACCAATGACTTTCTTCACAGAATTGGAAAAACTGCTTTTAAAGTTCATATTGAACCAAAAAAGAGCCCACATTGCCAAGACAATCCTAAGCAAAAAGAACAAAGCTGGAGGCATCATGCTACCTGACTTCAAACTATACTACAAGGTTACAGTAAACAAAACAGCATGGTACTGGTACCAAAACAGAGATATAGACCAATGGAACAGAACAGAGTCCTCAGAAATAATACCACACATCTACAGCCATCTGATCTTTGACAAACCTGAGAAAAACAAGAAATGGGGAAAGGATTCCCTATTTAATAAATGGTGCTGGGAAAATTGGCTAGCCATAAGTAGAAAGCTGAAACTGGATCCTTTCCTTACTCCTTATATGAAAATTAATTCAAGATGGATTAGAGACTTAAATGTTAGACCTAATACCATAAAAACCCTAGAAGAAAACCTAGGTAATACCATTCAGGACATAGGCATGGGCAAGGACTTCATGTGTAAAACACCAACAGCAATGGCAACAAAAGCCAAAATTGACAAATGGGATCTAATTAAACTAAAGAGCTTCTGCACAGCAAAAGAAACTACTATCAGAGTGAACAGGCAACCTACAGAATGGGAGAAAATTATTACAATCTACTCTTCTGACAAAGTGCTAATATCCAGAACCTATAAAGAACTCAATCAAATCTACAAGAAAAAAACAAACAACCTCATCAAAAAGTGGGCAAAGGATATGAACAGACACTTCTCAAAAGAAGACATTCATACAGCCAACAGACACATGAAAAAATGCTCATCATCACTGGCCATCAGAGAAATGCAAATCAAAACCACAATGAGATACCATCTCACACCAGTTAGAATGGCAATCATTAAAAAATCAGGAAACAACAGGTGCTGGAGAGGATGTGGAGAAATAGGAACACTTTTACACTGTTGGTGGGACGGTAAATTAGTTCAACCACTGTGGAAAACAGTGTGGCGATTCCTCAAGGATCTAGAACTAGAAATACCATTTGACCCAGCCATCCCATTACCGGGGATACACCCAAAGGATTATAAGTCATGCTGCTATAAAGACACATGCACACATATGTTTATTGCGGCACTATTCACAATAGCAAAGACTTGGAATCAACCCAAATGTCCATCAGTGACAGACTGGATTAAGAAAATGTGGCACATATACACCATGGAATACTATGCAGCCATAAAAAAGGATGAGTTTGTGTCCTTTGTAGGGACGTGGATGCAGCTGGAAACCATCATTCTCAGCAAACTATCGCAAGAACAGAAAACCAAATACCGCATGTTCTCACTCATAGGTGGGAATTGAACAATGAGATCACTTTGACACAGGAAGGGGAGCATCACACACCGGGTCCTATTGTGGGGTGGGGGTAGGGGGAGGGATAGCATTAGGAGCTACACCTAATGTAAATGATGAGTTAATGGGTGAAGCACATCAACATGGCACATGTATACATATGTAACAAACCTGCACGTCGTACACATGTTCCCTAGAACTTAAAGTATAAAAAAAAAAAACAAAAAAAAAAACCCACTAAGCTTGGTACAAGTTTTAAAAATTAATTATTTTATATCTAGCCTATTCATCTTTTTTTCTCTTTTTGCTACCTGTTCCTCATCTAGCAGTGATCCACGAGTTATGCTTTTTTCTTACCAATTCATTATATTTCACTCTCTAGTACAGTGTTTTGTTTTGTGTTTTCAATTCCTTTTGGTTCTAGAGAAACAAAATCAATTTCAATCTAAGTCTCAAGCCTATCATTCCTGTAGCTTTAGATTGAGATGGTTTTTTAGATAATAACAGAAATAAACAGTTATTGGATAAATGCATCAAGCACTGTGCTAAGCAGTTTCATATACTGTCTCATTTAATTTTCATAACACCTAAGTAAAGCAGCATAACAATTCCCATTTTACAGGTAAGGAAGTTAATGCTTTGAGGCAAGTGACTACTTCAGACATATGACTAATAACTTGTGGAATAGGGATTTAAACTTAGGTAATTTGACTACAAACCCCACATTCTTAAAAGCTATACTATATTCTTCTACTTATAGCAGAAGGTTAGTATCCCAATTTTTGGAAAACCAAAGCACAGTGTAGTGATTTCACTTTTTAATTATTTCCAGCACACCAAAATCCAATTAACTTTGGGATATTGATTTTATATCCAGCAAAACAGCTCAATTTTCTTATGAATTCTAACAATTTTAATAGATTATTTTGATTTTCTACAAACATTATTGTATCTTCTGAATAATTAGTTTTGTTCCTTCTTTTTCATTCCTTATACCTTTTCTTTCTTTTACTAGCTTTACTGGGTTATCAAAAACCTTGAATACAATGCAAAAGAAATGGTGAGAGCAGTCAGCTTTGTCTTGTTCCTTTCTCATAAGGAAAGCTTTCAATTCGCCATTTTGTTGGTTTCCTGTAGATTTTTCAAAATGGATACCTTTTGCCTGATTACGGCATTTTCTTTATGTACCTCATTTACTAAGAATGTTTCTTCGTAATGCACGTCAAATGTTACAGAATGTTTTTTTCTACATCTCGACATAATCATATAATTTTTCTTTTTAATCTTTAATGGGATGAATTTCATTAATCTAGTGTTCAACCAATCTGATATTTCTAGGACAAAAGTGATATATTATACTTTTTATATGTTGTTAGAGTCAGCTTCACAATACACTAAGATTATTTAAAATTATTTTTATAGATTCAGGGGGTACATGTACAGGTTTGTTACACAGATATATTGCATAATGGTGAGGTTTGGGTTTTTGGTGTGCCTATCACCCAAACAGTGAACGCTGTGTCACTTGGTAACTTTTCAACCCTCACCCCAACCTCCTTGCCCTTTTGAAGGTGCCTGTGTATATTATTTCCCTCTGTATGTCCATGTGTTCCCATTGTTTAGCTCTCCCTTTATTTCCCTGACAGTTATTCCTTCATAATAGCTCCCACTTATAAGTGAGAATATGTGGTATTTGATTTTCTATTTCTGAGCTATTTTACTTAGGATAATGGCCTAAGTAAAGACGTAATATCATTCTTTTTTATGGCCGTGTAGTATGCTATGGTTTTCTTTATCTAATCAACCATTGATAGACTCTTGGGTTGATTCCATGACTTTGCTATCATTAACAGTGCTGTGATAAACATATGAGTATAGTTATCTTTTGATATAATAATTTATGTTCCTTTGGATGGATCTCCAGTAGTTGGATTGCTGGGTCAAATGATAGTTCTGTTTTTAATTCTTTGAGAAATCTCCATACTGTTTTTCCATAAAGGTTGTACCAATTTCCATTCCAAATAACAGTGTATAAGCATTCCCTTTTCTCTGTATCCTTGCCAACATGTTCTTGTTTTACTTTTTAATAGTAGCCACTCCAAGTGGTGTGAGATATCTCATTGCAGTTTTGATTTACATTTCTCTGATGATTTGTGATGTTGAGAATTTTTTCAGGTTTATTGGCCACTTGTGTGTCTTGTTTTGGCAAATGTATATGTCCTATGTGTACTTCAAAAAAAATTTTTAAGTATATATAATCAAAAGACAATGTCCACTTTTTAATGGGGTAAATTGGTTTTTCCTTGCTGAGTTGTTTGAGTTCCTTATAGATTCTGGATATTAGTCCTTTGTCAGATGCATAGTTCGCAAATATTTTCTCCCATTCTGTAGGTTGTCTGTTTACTCTGCTGATTATTTCTTTTGCTGTGCAGAAGCTCTTAGTTTAATTAAGTCGCATTCGTCTATTTTTGTTTTTGTTGCATTTGAGGCCTTAGTCAAAAGTTATTTGCCTAGGCCAACGTCCAAAAGAGTTTTTCCTAAGTATTCATCCAGGTATTTTTTTGATTTCAGATCTTACACTTAAATCTTTAATCCATCTTGAATTAATTTTTGTATATGGTGTAAGATAGGGGTCCAGCTTCATTCTTCTGCATATGGCTCTCCAATTTTCCCAGCACCATTTACTGAATAGCATGTCCCTTCCCATTGCATATTTTTGTTGACTTGGAATGGAATACTATGCAGCCATAAAAAGGGATGAGATCATGTCCTCTGCAGGGACATGGATGAAGCTGGAAGCCATCATCCTCAGCAAACTAACACAGGAACAGAAAACCAAATACTGCATGTTCTCACTGATAAGTGGGAGTTGAACATTAGGAACACATGGACACAGAGAGGGGAACAACACACACCAGGGCCTGTTGGGGGGTTGGGAGGTGAAGGGGGGGAACTTAGAGGACAGGTCAATAGGTGCAGCAAACCACCATGCACATGTATACCTAAGTAACAAATCTGCACGTTCTGTACATATATCCCATTTTTTAAAAAGAAATAATAATAATAATAAAAGGATTGGTACCAATTTGTCTTTGAATGTCTGGCAGAATTCTGCTGTGAATTCATCTGGTCCTGGACTTTTTCTTAGTTGGTAATTTACTGATCTGTTCTGGGTATATAATTCTTCCTGATTTAAGCTAGAAGGGTTGCATTTTTTCAGGAATTTATCCATCTCTTCTAGGTTTTCTAGTTTATGTATGTAAAAGTGTTCATAGTAGCCTTGTATTTCAGTGGTGTCAACTGTAATATCTCCTGTTTCATTTCTTCATGAGGTTATTTGGATTTTCTCTCTTCTTGGTTAATCTTACTAATGGTCTATCATTTTTTTAAATCTTTTCAAAGAACCAGCTTTTTGTTTCATTTATCTTTCATATATTTTTGGGGGGTTGGTTCCACTTCATGTAGTTCTGCTCTGATCGTGGTTACTTCTTTTCTTCTGCTGGGTTTGGGTTTGGTTTGTTCTTGTTTCTCTAGTTCCTTGAGGCATTGTGACCTTACAACGTCAGTTTGTGCTCTTTCAGTCTTTTTGATACAGGCATTTAGGGATATGAACTTTCCTCTTAGCATTGCCTTTGCTGTATCCCAGAGGTATTGATATGTTGTATCATTATTGTCATTCAGTTCAAAAAATGTTTTCATTTCCATCTTTTGTTTTTGACCCAATGACCATTCAGGAGCAGGTTATTTAATTTCCATATATTTGCATGGTTGAAGGTTCCTTTTAGAGTTGATTCCCTGTTTTATTCCACTGCGGTCTGAGAGAGTGCTTGATATAATTTCAATTTCCTTAAATGTACTGAGGCTCATTTTGTGGCCTATAATACGGTCTATCTTGGAGAAAGTTCTATGCACAGTTGAATAGAATGTGTATTCTGTGGTTGTTGGATGAAATGTTCTGTGTAAATCTGTTAAGTCCATTTGTTCCAAAGTATAGTTTGAATCCATTGTTTCTTTGTTGACTTTCTGTCTTGATGACCTGTCTAGTGCTGTAAGTGGAGTACTGAAGTCCCCCACTATTATTGTGTTGCTGTCTATCTCATTTCTTAGGTCTATTAGTAATTGTTTTATAAATTTAGGAGCTCCAGTGTTAGATGCACATATGTTTAGGATTGTGACATCTTCCTGTTGGACAATGCCTTTTACCATTATATCATGTCCCTCTTTGTCTCTTTTAACAGCTGTTGCTTTAAAGTTTGTTTTGTCTGATATAAGAATAGCTACCCCTGCTTGCTTTTAGTATCCATTTGCATGAAATGCCTTTTTCCACCCCTTTAAGTTTATGTAAGTGCTTATGTGTTAGGTGAGTCTCCTGAAAGCAGCGGATAGTTGGTTGGTGAGTTCTTATCCATCCTGCAGTTCTGGATATCTCAAGTGGAGTATTTAGGCCATTTACATTCAATGTTAGTATTGAGATGTGAGGTACCGTTGCCTTCATCATGCTATTTGTCACCTGTGTACCTTGGTTTCTTTGGTGTTTTGTTTTTTGCTTTTTAACTTGTATTTTTGTTTTATAGGTCCCGTGTAATTTATGTTTTAAAGAGGTTCTATTTTGATGTGTTTCCAGGATTTGTTTCAAGATTCAGAGCTCCTTTTAGCAGTTCTTACAGTGGTGGCTTGGTAATGGTGAATTCCCTCAGCATTTGTTTGTCTGAAAAAGACTGTATCTTTCCTTCATATAGGATGCTTAGTTTTGCTGAATAAAAAATTCTTGACTGACAATTGTTTTGTTTGATGGGGCTGCAGATAGAGAGCCCCATACCCTTCTAGCTTGTAAGGTTTCTGCTGACAAACCTGCTGTTAATATGATAGGTTTTCCTTTATAGGTTACTTGCTACTTTTGTCTCACATCTCTTAAGACTCTTTCCTTTGTCTTAACTTTAGATAACCTGAAGACAATATGCCCAGGTGATGAACTTTTTGCGATGAATTTCCCAGGTGTTCTTTGTGCTTCTTGTATTTAGATGTCTAGATTTCTAGCAAGCCCAGGCAAGTTTTCCTCAATTATTCCCCCAAATACATTTTCCAAACTTCTAGATTTCTGTTCTTCCTCCATGACACTCATTATTCTTAGGTTTGGTTGTTTAACATAATCCAAAACTTCTTGGAGGCTTTGTTCATATTTTCTTATTCTTTTTTGTCTTGTTGGATTGGATTAATTCAAAGACCTTGTCTTCAAGCTCTGAATTTCTTCCTTCTACTTGCTCAATTCTATTGCTGAGACTTTCCAGAGCATTTTGCATTTCTATAAGTGCATCCAGTGTTTCCTGAATTTTTGATTGTTTTTTCTTCATGCTATCCATTTCCTTGAATATTTCTCCCTTCACTTCTTGTATTGTTTTTTTTTGTATTTCCTTGCATTGGGCTTTACCTTTCTCTGGTGCCTCCCTGATCAGCTTAATAACTAACCTCCTGAATTCTTTTTCAGGTAAATCAGGGATTTCTTCTTCGTTTGGATCCATTGCTGGTGAGTTAATGTGATTTTGGGGTGTGTTACAGAGCCTTGTTTTGTCATATTACCAGAGTTGGTTTTCTGGTTCCTTTTCATTAGGGTAGTCTCTGTCAGAGGGAAGGTCTAGGGCTGAAGGCTGTTGTTCAGATTCTTTTGTCCCATGGGGTGTTCTCTTGATGTAGTATTCTCCCCCTTTTCCTACAGATGTGGCTTCCTGAGAGCTGAGCTGGAGATTGTCGTCACTCTTCTGGATTTAGCCACCCAGAAAATCTACCAGGCTCTGGGCTGGTATTGGGGGTTGTCTGCACAGAGTCCTGTGATGTGAACTGTCTGTGGACATCCCTCAGCCAAGGATACCAGCACCTGTTCTGGTGGAGGTGGCAGGGGGGGTGAAACGGACTCTGTGAGGGTTCTTAGCTTCGGTGGTTTGATGCTCTATTTTTGTGCTGGTTGGCCTCCTGCTGGGAGGTGGCACTTTCCAGAGAGCATCAGCTGTGGTATTATGGAGAGGAACCGGTAGTGGATGGGGCCCTAGAACTCCCAAGAGTATATGCCCTTTGTCTTCAGCTACCAGGGTAGAAAAGGAAGGCCCATCAGGTGGGGGCAGAGCTAGGCGTGTCTGAGCTGAGACTCTCCTTAGGCGGGTCTTTCTGTGGCTGCTGTGGGGGATTGAGGTGAGATTCCCCGGTCACTGGAGTCATGTACCTAAAAGGATTATGGCTGCCTCTGCTGAGTCATGTAGGTTGTAAGGGAAGTGGAGGAAAGTTGGCAGTCTCAGGCCTCACCCAGCTCCCACACAATCCAAGAGCCGGTCTCACTCCCCATATAACAGCACCAAGTCTGTTTCCAGGCAGTGGGCAAGCAGGGCTAACAACTTGCCCCAGGCTACCCACCTCTAAGCTGCATAAAGGCTTTAGTTTTTCCCCTGCCTGTGGAGTCTGCACTCCAGATTCACACCCTCCCCCAAGTTCTGGCCAGGAGGCTTCTAGACTAGTTCAAATTGTTACAAAATTCAGCTGGAGACTTCCTTCTCTCTGTGGTGTTTTCCCCAAGACTCTGGCCACCCTCTGAAATGATCTCTATGATGTCAGGCAGGAACAGCCTGCTTAGGGACCCAGCAAGCTCCGAGGGCCTTTCCCGCTGCATCCTCTACCCCTGTATTTCATAAGGCTCTCTAAATTGACTCAGCTCCAGGTAAGGTAAGGATGTTCTCCCACAAACTAGACCTTCAGTTTCCCCAGTGGGGGTGTGTGTTCGGGAATGGAGGATCTCCCTTTCCCATTTCTGCAGTTTGGGCACTCACAGTATTTGGGATGTATCCTGTGTCCTGCAGGAGCAGTCTGCTTCTTTCAGAGGGTCTGTGGGTCCTCTTGGGATTCCTGATTTATTCCTGTAGTCATTCTGGAGCTAAAATTCACAATGTGAGCCTCTGCATGCTGCTCTGTCCATCCAAGTCAGAGCTGCAATCTAGTCCTGCCTCCCGTCCACCATGATGATCCTTAATCCTCATTATTATTATTTTTGTCTCAATCTCATTCAGTTCTGCTCAGATCTTTATTTCTTTTCTTCTGCTAGCTCTGGGTTTGGTTTGTTCTTGTTTTTCCAGTTCCTTGAGGTGCAACATCAGGTTGCAACTTTAAGATCTTTCTATATTTTAAAAAAATTTCTGCCTTGATTTCCTCATTTACCTAATGAACATTCAGGAGCAAGTTGTTTAGTTCCCATATATTTGTAGAGTTTTGAGAGTTCCTCTTGCTACTGATTTCTACTTTTATTCCACTATAATATGAAAAGATATTTGATGTGATTTAGATTTTTTTGAATTTGTTGAGATTTATGGCCAAACATATGATTTATTTTGGAGAATGTTCTATGCACAGAATGTCCCATGCACAAATGAGAAAAATGTGTATTTTGCAGTTGTTGCATAGAATGTTCTATAAATGTCTATTAGGTCCACTTGGTCTAAAGTCTAGTTTAAGTCCATAGTTTATTTGCTGATTTTCTGCCTTAATCATTGTCTAGTGCTGTCAGTGGGGTTTTGAAGTCTTCCCTTATTATTGTATTGCTGTGTATCTCTTTTCTTAGGTTAAGTAGTATTTGTTTTATAAATCTGGGTTGTCCATTTTGGGATGCATATATTTTTAAGATACCTTCTTCTTGTATTGAACCCTTTATCATTATATAATAAATTATTGTTGTTGATTTAAAATCTGCTTTATCTAACATAAGTATAGCTACTACTGCTCATTTTTGTTTTCTGTTTGCATGATGTATCTTTTTCCACTCCTTTGAGTTTATGTGTGTCTTTACCAAAGGGTGTCACTTGTGGGCAGAAAACGATTAGTTTCTTTTTTTTTTTAATCCAATTTGCCAGTCTATATCTTTAAGTGGAGTATTTAGGCCATTTATGTTCAAGGTTAATATTGATATATGAGGTTTTGTTCCCGTCATAATGTTATTACCTAGTTGCTTTGTTGTCTCAATTTACACTAAGATTTTTATATCTACATTTATAAATGAAATTAGCCTGTAATTTTTCTTTTCCATACTGTCCTTGTCAGGTGTTAGTATCAAGGGTATGCTGCCTCAAGAAATGAGTTGGGAAGTGTACTGAGTTGAATAGTGTTCACCCAGAAGCTGTGAGTGTGACATTTGGAAATAAGGTCTTTGCAGATGTCATCAAATTAAGATAAGGTCATGCTGGGTTAGGGTAGGCCTATTGAAGATCAGGAAAATTTAGACGTGGAGGAAAGGAAGCCATGTGATTAAAGTGAGACTGGAGTGATGCATCCATAGGCCAAGGATTCCTAACAACCATAAGAAGCTAGAAGAGGCAAGGAATGACTCTTCCCTAAAGAAAATAGAGGAAGAATGACCCTGCTGATATCATGATTACAAACTTCTATCCTCCAGAGCTATGAGAGAATAGATTTCTGTTGTTTTTAGCCATTTAGTTTGTGGCAATTTGTTATGGTGCTCTAGGAAACTAATAGAGAAAGTGTCCCCACTTTTTTGATTCTCTAAAATGTTTATGTAAAATTGGAATATTTTCCTTGACTTTACAGTAGACCTTGCCAATGGAGTCTTCTGGGTCAAGTATTTACTTGGTGAGATTTTTGATTACTGATTGAATTTCTTTAACGATTACAGAACTATTTGGGTTTTCTATTTCTTCTTGAGTTAATTTTGGGAAGTCATTTTTTACATGTTCATAATATTTTCATTATCTTTCTTTTTTCACTGTTATGATAACTTTGATTTATCTTGCATTTTACAGAAGTCTATGAATGATTTTTAAAAAGCACCTCCTTACCTCATATCACGTTTCTCTTGACAGGTGTTAAAGTAGGCTATAAGTATGTCAACAGCTTGAGCATCAGTGTCTTGCAAGGATTTCAGACCAACCAACCACTAGCCAAAGAACTTGGCAGCTTTTTAATCTTGTTTTTAATACAATGGTATATCCACTCTGATGGCAAACCAGTCTAGCCACATCTCTACAACATGCTTTGAAAAATCAGTGATTAGCAAATTAGTTAGCTTTGGCACAGAGCTGTGCTCGCTTGCCCATGACAGTCTGAAAGCCGGTTTTGATACTGGCAATAGAACATCTAGAATGACAAGTTTCACACTGTAGGAAATAAGAGTTGCATGTCCTTCTGCAGGATTGTGTCCAGTGATCTGCATGTGTGACAAACAACACATTCCTTGATAAACCTTCGTAAGACATTTTCTATATGTTTCTGTTGGAATCTTCCTTTACAAGTTGCTTATTACCACCTATAGAACCACTTGTACCCAATTCAGCCAACAAAAATGCAAGTGTGCTGATGATGTAATAGTTTACAGATATCTGTAAAGTTGACAAAAGAAGTTTTCTTGGTTCCTACTCGGACCACCTGCGGAGGTTTCATAATGAATTTCTTTTTCTCCCCAGCAACCGTATCTGAATTCTTTTCCCTTATGATGTTGAACACATGATTCAGCAGCTCCTCTTACGTGTAGTCTCCTTCTGAGCCTACCCAAGCAGGGCCTGTCTGATTACTGAATGAGATACCATCATCTTTTTTGCTGTCTTCATCTTCTAGAGCTTCATCTTTTTCTAGTATTTCATCCTCATCTGGGTACTTGACAGTCTTCTTTTTCTTGCCAAGCATAATGTCAAGGTCATGCTCTGGTTCAGCTGGTCTTTGAACATCACTTACAATCTTAAGATCCTTTACATCTTCTTCAGCGTCATCAACATCAAACATCTTTTTTGTTTTTTTCTTTTTTCTTTTGATTAAAGAAGTTCTAGTCATCTAGATCATCAGAAGCATCTTTTTTCCTACTGTCCTCATCATCAGCTTCCAAATTTTTGTCCTCAGTTGGCTCTGGCTCCAGACTTTTGTTTCTGAAGGCTGCATTTCCTCATTGGGTATCCCCTTCCTCATCTAACATAAAAGGCTTCTTCTTCATCTTTTCTTCTTGCTCATAGTAGGATCAAAAATCATCTTGCCCCCAGACATGGATGCGGCTCCAGTGGGCTCAGCATGGACGAGATGTCAGACAGGTCACCCCCAGGCCCCGCAGCAGTGCTGCTCCTGCCAATACCTCTCCCACCACTGCACTAGGCTCTTGCATCAGACAAAGGGCCATTATCTTTCTTAAAGGCTATAGTATCTGCAATGATATCCCTTTCATCATTCTTCATATGCATTGTTTGTGCCTTATTTTCTCCTTCAATCTCTCCAGAGTTTGTGAATTGTATTAGTCTCAAAAAACTGACATTGTTGTTCCTCTTGATTCAAATGTTTTCTATTTCATTAATTTCTCCTCTTTATTATTTCCTTTCTTCTACTTGATTAGGGTATATTTTACTGTTAGTCAGTTCCTTTATATAAATACTTAACTCATTACATTTCAGCCTTTTTTCTTTTCTAATATATATTTTTAAAGCTATAAATTTCTTGGTAAGTTTTATTTGAGCTGCATCCCTCAAGTTTTATATTATGTTTGCATTGCCATTCAGTTCCCAATTTTTTCTAAATTCCATTATTTCTGTTTTTACTCAGAGGATATTGGAAATTAACTTCCAAACATATGAGAATTACTAGTTATATTTTGTTATTGATTTCTAGCTTAATTGCATTATTGTCAGATAATATATTCTTAATGAAATTTATTTAAATAAGATTTTATAATTCAGTATCTAGTCAATTTTTGTAAATGTTCCAGATGTATTTCAGAAGAATCTATATTCTCCCATTTTGGGGTGCATTGTTCTATGTACATGCATTAAGCCAAGTTTCATAATCCCTAATACTTTTTTAGAAGAATAATTTTTTCTGCCTCCGAACTCTAATTGTATTCTCTCATCTACCTTCTTTCTTACAAAGAAATATCAAGTTCTTTATCATTCTGATCACTCTTTCCATGCATCATTGTCATCATCTTGGGTGCCAAACCTTAAGTTTCCAAATAGTGAGTAAGCTATTTAATAACTGGTTAAGGTTTGGGACATTATATTAATCTCTTCCAGGCTCAAAATATCTTCTTACCTGTAAATGAGGATTGTAGGACTAACTGAGAATTAAAATAGAATGTGTTTAAAAATACTATTACTTTTATTATTATTAATAAATAACCTACATGGTACTAGCACATAACAGGCAAGATAAATGGTAATATTATAATGATTCACATTTTTATATTTATTTATTGCCATGATTCTAACATCTGTGTCTTTTCAGGCTACCATTAACACACATTAAATTTCTCTGGCTACAGTAAGGTTGAATAGGCCCCCATATCCATGTGACTTTTGTTAAAGGGTATAATGTATTCATTAAGGAAAAGATGCCATATATACCATTGAATAAATCACCATTTCAAAATACTTTTGCCATATTTTGTCAATAATTTTGCATCTTCACACAATAACCCAATAAAACAGTGCCATTGACACTGAGATGGGTGACTACCAGAAGAAAAATGAATTATATTATAAGACTCTGTGTGAATTAAACAGTAACGTTTATTGACCATCTTCTGTGTATAGGTACTGTAGTAGAGGCTTTCAGATATGTTATCTCATTTAATGTCACAAAAACCCCTTAAAATAGATATTATTGTTCCTACTTTATAGATAGAGAAATTGAGGTTCAGGAGGTTAAAGAGATTTGCCCAAGCCCATATGTGGTGGAGATACATGCAATGCAGGTATATATCAGTAAGTGTATAACAGCCATCAAGTCTGGAACTAAATATACTCTAAAACCCCAATCCACTATAAAAGAGACTAAGCCCAAAGTCTTCTCTGGGTCTCTCTTGTAATTCCAGTCCCTTTCTCCACAATGTTTCTCATTCTCACTCAAGTCTGTCATTTCCATTACCTACACTAAGTTATTACTCACAAGCACAGCTAATGTAGTATTGGTCTCAGTCTGTGGTTGGATTCCAGAGATAGTGGGAAAGGGTTAGACTTAAGTTACCTGCAGAAAATTTGCCCTCTGCTCCACAAATCACAATGGCTTTTATTGTATGGTCTATTACAGCTTTCTGTAGTCCTTCTTTTACATCACGGAGTACGGCCGTACTAAAAGAAAACAAAATACACTAACTAAATTAGTCAGAATTAAATTCCTACCATTCAGAGTGTTTTCCTTTCCTAACAATGAAAAATTAAACACACACATAATGGATAAGAACTACAGATACTTCTCAATAAAGCTTCCAACAAATAATATATGTGTCTACTATGACTATTATGTTTGTTCTACAAATAATATATGTGCCTATGATTAATTAAGCACTGAACAGATTAAATTAATCCACTTTTTAAAACTGTAATTTTCCTGCCCTGTGCTTTCACTTTGACCACTTAAAATTGGCACCAACCAATTTAAAAATATTATTACATGGCTTCCATATACTGTACAAGGAGTTATCCAATACTTGTACATAATTTATCATGTAAGGTGCACTAAGATGAGTGCTGTAACAAAGGTACAAAGAAAAAGTGATGTTGAAGTCGAGAAGGGTGAAATGACTTTCAATTTTTCATATTGGTAAAATATAAGAAAATTAAATGAGAAACAGTCTAGGAGCTGTGGCAGGGGCTGTGAGTTACCTCAAATATCCATTCCTCTCCGTCTTCTTCATAGTATTAAAACACCTGGTTTTTACTTGAATATACGTGATATGGTTTTGGCTCTTAATCCCCACCAAAACTTCATTTTGAATTGCAATCCCCACATATCAGGGAAAGATCTGGCGGGAGGTGACTGGATCATACCAATGGTTTGCCCCATGCTGTTGTTCTGTGAGGGAATTCTCAGGAGATCTAGTGGTTTATAAGTGGCAGTCTCCCCTGCACTCACGCCTCTCTCCTGCCACCTTGTGAAGAAGGTACTTGCTTCTCCTTTGCCTTCCGCCATGATTGTAAGTTTCCCCAGGCTTCCCCAGCCATGTGGAACTGGCAGTCAATTAAACCTCCCTCCTTTATAAATTACCCAATCTTGGGTATGTCTTTATAGCAATCTGAAAATGAAAATGGACTAATACAAAAATATGGTTGCCCAAAATAAAGACTACATTTTCCAGCCTGCTTTACAGTAAGGTCTGCACAAGGAACTAAGTTCTAGCCAATGGGATGGAAGCATATTTGGTATGTGCAACTTTTGGGAAGAGTTCTGAAAGATTTGGGTATGCTTTTCCCTTTTTCTTTCCTCCCTACTCCTGGCACCAATGATGGTTAGATCAGGAGCAGCCAGCTTGGATCAGGAGACAGAAGCTATGTATTGAGGATGGTAGAGCAAGAGATAGACAGAATAAATAATTGAGGCCCTTGTTGATTGTGGAGCAGCTGTATCATTCCAGGACACTGCCGCGAGAGAAATTAGCTTTTTATTGTCTAATTTACTATTATCTTGAGTATTCTGTCAGTGACAGCCAAGCATAATCTTAGATAAGAGATAAAAGCAAGATCGTGGAAAGATAGGGCATGTAGCAGATTTTGCCAAGTTTTAGTATATGAGGAAGTAATCCACAAAAGAGATAGCTAAAACCAAGACTGAATGAGTCTACCAATGGAAAAGAGAGCTGAGGGCAGATCCTCTGGATATATCTTCATTTAAGAAGTGGGAGAAGCTCAGCAGCGTGATTCAGCAAGTGAGCTCAAAGTCACAAAGACCAAGAGAGAAAATTTGTGAAGAAGGAGGGGATTAATAAATACCAAGCAACCGAAGAGAATCTAGGGCAAGTGGTGAGGAACTGCTTAAAAGAAAAATCACAGAACCAGATTCCAATCAGTTTTGCCTTGGAATTCCAAGTATTCTGGGTAAAATCTCTGTTCTTTAGTATACAGGGTTAAAAATAAATTTTAAAACAAAACAAACAATAACAAACTTCTGTAAAGGCCAAATTGTTAAGACCAATAACTATGAGCTAAAAACCCAAGCAATAAAAAGGATACTTGCCCTTGTATATAATGGTTCCCTTTCACCTAATTACTTTTCACCTCTTAACCTAGATGAAACCAGACAAACCCTCTTGCCTTCAGCTGGTTAATTAGAAGCCAAATCTGATCACGAAAAGCAAATTCAGAACCATTATATAATAAAAAAATTCAAAAGGCACACATTTCCTTCTGAATAAACAATGCCTACAAAACTAGCCAAAATTAGCTCAATCAGTGCCACTGAGGAGAAGAAACCAGCTTTTCCTATTTCAACCAATCTTCCTTTTTTATTTATGCTCATAATTTTGCAAATATCAGAAACAGGAAAAAAATGAAAATAGCTATAACAGATACACACTTTACTAGATTCAGGCTGACAGAGAGAGTCACAGCAATGTAAAGGCCGCAGAGGTTACGAAATTATTTTTCCTGTTAATACTGTCAGGTATAAGGAAATAGAATCTGGAGTAGAGACAGCATTTCATGACTACTGACCAAAACTCTTCAGCTTCTTTGACTATAGGAGGTCTTTCTTTTTTTTTCAGACAGTTTTTTTTTTTTTTAACCAAACGTCATCCAATCAAGTTTGTGGCTTGTGACCAGGATTTTTTCAAAGGACAAGAAGAGAAAATAGACTGTATCAAACAATACACCAAGTAAGGATAGGTTTTGTTTTAGAAAACTGTTTTCAGTTACGTGTTTGTATGTAAGTGTATCTTGAATTGCTATGTAAAAACGTGAGCTTTCTTAGTCTGTGGATTACAGTAAACCAATAGTGTGAAAGCCATTGTTCTGGGAGACAGGCCTATTAATCAGGCCTGTCCTACGCTTATAAAGGGGGCTGGTGTTTATCTGAATGGAAGCAAACATGGCTGCTAAACTAGCAATGAAGGATTTAAACTATTTGTTTTGGGGAAAAAATTTACATATATGTGTGTGTGTACATGTGTGTGTTACACTCAAGTAAGAATCTCTCAATCAGCTAGGAAGATACAACTTCCCATATAAAATTAGAAATAGGAAGGGGAAAAGGAAGAAAGGGAGGAAAGAAAGAAAAGTGTAATAAAAAAATTGAGGAATCTGTTAAACTTGAGGAACTCTTAGGATGTACATTTCTACCTAAAAAAAGTTCAGAAGACAGACGAAAAAGGGCAGAGAAGTACTTATTCCCAAGTGGAGAATATCTTCTTGATGAAACTGAAGTGGGTCCTGAGTAGCAGGGCCTGCTGTCAGGGGCTTGAATAGGTCTTCTGACTAATAGGAATGATAACTAACATCTATTAAATGCCACTTTATAATTTCCAGCTGATTTAAACTTCACAACTTTATGAGGTAGGCCCTAACATTTCTCCTGCAAAGGGGCTGGGGGTGGCACAGGCAGTTGCATGGGTGGGCAGGGAGAGCAGGTTAAATTCCAGAAACATTTAAAACAGTTGTCAGAGGCTGGGCACGTGGCTCACGCCTGTAATCCCAGCACTTTGGGAGGCCGAGGTGGGTGGATCACGAGGTCAGGAGATTGAGACCATCCTGGCCAACATGGTGAAACCCTGTCTCTACTAAAATACAAAAAATTAGCTGGGTCTGGTGGTGCACACCTGTAGGCCCAGCTACTCAGTACGCTGAGGCAGGGGAATCACTTGAACCTGGGAGGCAGAGGTTGCAGTGAGCCGAGATCACACCACTGCACTCCAGCCTGGTGACAGAGCAAGACTCCGTCCAAAACAAACAAATAAACTAAAAAAAAAAAAAAAAAAAACGAACAGTTGTCAGAAAACATTCCTAGTCATGGGTATTAGAGTATGGAACTTTTCCCCCTAAGGTCCTAGTATCTAGCAATTCTAATCAGTATATAGACCAGTCCAAAATGGACAAGTAATCAAATTACTTACATTTTTCTTTGTCAAAACCAACATAACAGATATTTTGCTTTTTATTCTGGGAATGGCAAGTTAGTAGACATGTCATCCTTATGTGATTTTAGTCCTGCATTTTTTTGGCATTATTAAATGTAATAATTCACATTGAATTAATATTAATACTAATGATAAATCAAATCTGATGACAGTAGGATTTTTAAATTGTATTAAAATTAGCAGGTCTTCTCATTTCAGTCTCTTTGCTTCAGCAGTATGTGATAAGAATTTTGACTAAAGACCTTTCTCTCTATGCTTTATATATTCTTGGTAAATTATGATTTCCACTAATCTTATTCCCTGTGGATAGGTAATTCTTTTTCAAGGCTGATGTATAACTACTTTTTTAAAGAGATGTAGAATGACCAAACCGAATAACTTCATTACTTTTCAAAAAAGCAACATTGATCTCACTTTTCAATGTTTTAAGTGCACCACACAAGGCAAATACTTCCCAGTGAGAAAAAGAAGACAAGGTGCAGTTTTTCAGAAAATGCTATTACATAGGCTTAGTCTGATGTGAGTCTTCCTCGGAAGCACCAAAGTCCTGAGGTTCAAACAAATCAGGAGAAATAATTTTGCGTTTCTGGACCAGGGCACAATTCTGCTTTAATCACTGCGCTGGCATTAGTGGGACTTTTACTATTATTTTTAAATGTTAAACCATTTTACTGCCCTATTCCTAAAGCCTTTAGCCAAACATTGTAAGGGCAGCCTGGACTCAAAGTTGGGGAGTGAGGTTGGATCAAAGTTCAACATCGAACTAAGTTAAGACCTTTGGATTAGAAAGTCGACCTGCAAAGCCAAAGTTGCAAGTAAGCAGGAGGACTCTGCATGAAGGAACAGGTCAAGGCCAACTCCCTGAGTGCTGATCTGTCTCAGCCTCAGTTTCTTTATCAGCAAAACGGGGACGAGAGTTCTCTACGAAGATTAACCAAGCTAATCTAGGTTAAAAAAAAAAAAAGAAAGAAAGAAAAGAAAAGAAAGAAAAAGAAAAAAAAGGGCTCCTGGCATGTACCAGTTGCTCAACTCGGAGTGTCCTTCTCGGTTTAAACCAGCGGGGGAGAGTCAAGGCCTCCGGAGCCGGAGGGCGGGTAAGGCCCGCACGGTCCCCGGGCTGGAGGCGACCGAGCACGTTACCTGATCGCGTTGACCGGCGGGTTTCGGAGGCGGATCAGCGCCAAGGCGTTGTGCAGCCGCGTATACTCGGCCATGTTTCTTCTATTACCGAGGGCACCTCTGCCTCTCGCCGCCAGGCAAAGCCACTTTTCCGGGCGCGCCCGGCCGCCCCCAGAGGAGGGACGCCGACTGGGCCAATGCGAGCCGGGGCGCCGCCTCCCGCCGCGCCTCTTCCCACCCAGCCCTCCTCTACAGAGACCCCACCCCGCGCTCTCCAGACGCTTGTCGCTTTCTCTTGATTGACTCCCAAGCTGCTCCCACCACAAGGTACAGCAAGGAGAATGATGGAAACAGGTGTAATTGCCGGCAAGTGGAAGTTTGCAACCCCTTGGCCCATAGGGGCTGGCTACTGAGGACAAGTTCTGAGTTCGCTGAGTCGGGCAAGCTGTCCGCATCGCGGTATTCATCTTCATGATCTTTCTGAACCAGGGACAGATACCTGGGGCCCTGACAGTTATGTGATATTGATACACATCTGGAACACATAAAATACACATTGTTCATTTCACCTAAATGAGTAGGGTACTAATGAAACAGCCTTTGCAAAAATTCTAACACTGAGAAAATTATGGCAGTGAAAGAGATCTGATTTAACCAACTCCATCTTGCCTTTAGCTGCCCTTAATTATTCCTGAGCTCAGGCCAAGTTAACTTCGGGAGACATTTAGTTTATAGTTTAAATGATAATAGCTATTCCCCAAAACTCGACTGCCTTTGTAAAGCTAACTGAGAGACCACCAGGCTAGGAGGATAGAGGAGTGTGAATTCTGTCTGCTAAGGTGTAGACAGAGACCATTGCCAGCAATTACTCCGGAGGCCACCAAACAGACAACCCCCATTTACTCCTGCAGATAACATCGCTATTGTAGAACCTAAGTTTGGCCTTTTGAGGCATTTTTTCAGGATTTTTGCATGCCTGACACTGATGGCTCCACCTGGACCAGTCCACCTCTCCTGTGGCCCCACCCATAAGCAACTCAGCACAAGAGGATAACTTCAACCCCCTATGATTTCATTTCCAACCCAGTCAGCACTTTCCATACTCTAGCCCCTGCCCACCAAACTACCTTTGAAAAACCCCTAACCTACTAGCCTTCGATGAGATTGATTTGAGTAATAACTCCATCTCCCATGTGGCGTGGCCAGCCTCACATCAATTAAATTCTTTCCTTATTGCAATACTGTAGACTTCCTGAATTGATTTTGTTTGTGCAGCAGGCAGGAAGAACTCATCCAGTGATTAACATCAACTAAATACTTATATAACATTGTTACTAGAGGAGGGTCTGGACTGCAAGTTGTCCAGGTTCTTGGTGTTTTGAACAAAGAATTGGACAAAACACACAAACAAAGCAAGGAAAAAACAAAGCAACAGAAGCGTATATTTATTGAAAACGAAAAGACACTCCACAGGGTGGGAGTGGGCTGGAGAAAGAGGTTCAAGGGACCTTGTTACAGAATTTTCTGGGGTTTCAATACCCTCTAGAGGTTTCCCATTAGTTACTGGGTGTACGCCCTATGTAAATGAAGAGGACCAAGTAAAGTTTCAAAGTCATTTACTCAGTGTACACCCTATGTAAATGAAGAGAATATTTCCTGTCATAGCTGAAGTGTTTCCATCATTTGATTTAGTTCTAGGAAGTCTTTATGTTCCCTGCCTCCAGGCCATATTCTCCTGCCTCAACATCACTTTTTTTTTTTTTTTTTTTGAGACAGAATCTCGCTCTGTCACCCAGCCTGGAGTACAGTGGCGCGATCTTGGCTCACTGCAAGCTCCGCCTCCCAGATTCATGCCATTCTCCTGCGTCAACCTCCTGAGTAGCTGGGACTACAGGCGCCTGCCACCATGCCTGGCTACTTTTTGTATTTTTCGTAGAGATGGGGTTTCACCGTGTTAGCCAGGATGGTCTTGATCTCCTGACCTTGTGATCCGCCCGCCTCAGCCTCCCAAAGTGCTGGGATTACAGTTGTGAGCCACCGCACCTGGCCCTCAACATCATTTTTATTTGTCTTACAATCACATGCAACTAGTGAAACTGTTATGGGTGGAGGGTGTCCAGGTTCTTGGCGTTTTGACCAAAGAATTGAAAATGCAAAAACACGGCTGGGTGCGGTGGCTCAAGCCTGTAATCCCAGCACTTTGGGAGGCCGAGACGGGCAGATCACAAGGTCAGGAGATCAAGACCATCCTGGCTAACACGGTGAAACCCCGTCTCTACTAAAAACAACAAAAAACTAGCCAGGCGAGGTGGCGGGCGCCTGTAGTCCCAGCTACTCAGGAGGCTGAGGCAGGAGAATGGCGTGAACCCGGGAGGCAGAGCTTGCAGTGAGCTGAGATCCGGCCACTGCACTCCAGCCCGGGCAACAGAGCGAGACTCCGTATCAAAAAAAAAAAAAAAAAAAAAAAAAGAAAATGCAAAAACAAAACAAGGAAAGAATGAAGTAACAAAAGTGGAGATTTATTGAAAATGAAAACACACTCCACAGGGTGGGAGCAGGCCTGAGCAAGTGGCTCAGTGGCCCAGTTACAGAATTTTCTGGGATTTCAATACCCTCTAGAATTTTCCATTAGTTACTTGGTGTATGCCCTATGTGAATAAAGGATGATGGTTGGATGTGGTGGCTCACACCTGTAATCCCACCACTTTGGGAGGCCAATGTGGGCAGATCACGAGTTCAGGAGTTCGAGACCAGCCTGACCAACATGGTGAAACCCCATCTCTAATAAAAATACAAAAATTAGCCCGGCATGGTGCCTGTAATTCTAGCTACTCAGGAGGCTGAGGCAAGAGAATCACTTGAACCCAGGAGGGGGAGGTTGCGGTAAGCTGAGATTGTACCACTGCTCTCCAGCCTGACAACAGAGCAAGACTCCATCTCAAAAAAAAAAAAGAAAAAAGAAAAAAGAAAAAAGAAAAAGAAAAGAAAACGACAGTTTAAATGTTTAAATGGCCCATCAGGTAGCCAAATATACCTGAAGCTTTGATTGTAAACCGAACATTGATTATAAACTATTTTAGCAATTTATAAGTCGGCACACCAATATATATTTAATCTGGATCATTTTGTCTTTTCCATGATGAGTCATGGAATGCAGAAACTTTAATAACAAAAGCTTTAAGGACTCAGGAAGAACAAGGTGGCCATCTTGGTTCTCCATGAGTCCATACTTAACACTAGACTTATGTCCTCTTGAATACCAGTTGTTTCTCCAATTTAGGTGCATAGCACTGATAACTAATGGGTTTTCATAGCTAATTTGACTTAGACCATGGAGTTCAAATGACTTTAAACAGTGATAGTTAAAAACACTATTGACAAGGAGATTTGGTTTTCTGTGGTCTACAATAACATAATAATTATGATTGATAGCATACACTCACACATATTAGAATTTTAGAAATTCCATACAATTTTGGAACATATATTAATATCATTTACTAACATATAAACTGAAGATTAAACATTATTTTTTATTTTCACAATG
The DNA here is from genome assembly GCF_037993035.2 of Macaca fascicularis. Taxonomy (NCBI): domain Eukaryota; kingdom Metazoa; phylum Chordata; class Mammalia; order Primates; family Cercopithecidae; genus Macaca; species Macaca fascicularis. The sequence goes on from NC_088376.1 coordinate 97,199,778, forward strand.
CTTCCCATGTAACTAAACATATCAAATAATCCTGTTTATCTCTCTTTTGGATGGTTCACAGGCCTGATGTATATCTCAAAATTTGAGGTCAGAAAAGACAATTTTGAAGCTGCAATTTGATTTTGGGAAGCTTGTTAAATGTTTATAAAAATTTACATTTCCATGCCTTCTTATAATCTTTTACCATTCATTCAACCAGTTTGTACAGAGAGGGGCCAGAAGTCCAACTGGTAAGAAATTCTTACCCTATTGCTGGCATGTCAGGTTTCTGAGTAGTCTCTCTGTGAGCAGCCCTAGTGACCCTGCTCAACTGTATGCAAACAAACACATTGTCATGAATTAAGAATATTCACAAATAATTCACAAATTTTGAAGACATTGGGCAGAGAGAGAGAAATATGACTCAAGTTCTATTTACAAAAGTATACGCTTAAAGTATCAGGAAGCCTAATATCCAAAAGTTAGTTTAAGGTTAAAAAGCTTACTGTGCTCTGGCCACGCGTGGTAGCTCATGCCTGTAATCCCAGCACTTTGGGAGGCCAAGGCGGGTGGATCACGAGGTCAGGAGATCGAGACCATCCTGGCTAACATGGTGAAACCCCGTCTCTACTGAAAATACAAAAAAATTAGCTGGGTGTGGTGGTGGGCGCCTGTCGTCCCAGCTACTCAGGAGGCTGAGGCAGGAGAATGGTGTGAACCTGGGAGGTGGAGCTTGCAGTGAGCTGAGATTGAGCCACTGCACTCCAGCCTGGGCAACAGAGGGAGACTCCATCTCAAAAAAAAAGGCTTAATGTGCTCTGTCAATTCCTGTGGGTTCGACAAAGGTAGCCTAGGAATTGCAGATAAATGGAACAAATGATGACTTCGTAGAAATGCATAGAAAATAAAATAACTATTCACAAAACCAAATAAAAGCCTTCCACTAGAAACTTTAAAAACAAACAAAAAAATGGTTTTATAAATATGTGACCACAAGCAAAGTCCAGAGGAGAATAAACAGCAAACAAATGAAAATTAGAAGCAAAAACAAACAAACAGGAACCCAACCCTAAATTTTTCCTACTCAATCTACCCTGGAGGCTATAGTGTTACTCAGGGTCTCCAAACACCCACATAATGAATATTTTATTCCTGATACACAATTCAGTATCCTTAAGTCCACCAATATCACCATACATCCTGTACAATCAAGAAATTCACTCTAGGCACATGACCAATAAGTACTCCAGTTCCAGCACTATCCATGCAAAACAGTAAACGATGTGAAGCAATGCATGCATGTACGTGAAACTTAGCTCCATACTTAACCGGCTTCATGCTTAAGTATATTAAAAAATATACTTATATTTCTTATTTTACTTTAATTAAGACTAAGAGCTCTAACTATGAAATGTTAATTAGCCAAATTTCTCCAATTTTCTATTAGGTTTTAAGGAATATTTTATTATGTAAACTTTTTTTTTCACATCTCTCTCCCCTACTTACTGGTTCCTTACTACATTGTTTCATAAATAACCTTTTCTTTTTTTTTTAAATTATACCTTAAGTTTTAGGGTTCATGTGCACAATGTGCAGATTTGTTACATAGGTATACATGTGCCATGTTGGTTTGCTGCACCCATCAACTCATCATTTACATTAGGCATATCTCCTAATGCTATCCCTCCCCCAGCCCAATCACCCACCGACAGGCCTCATTGTGTGATGTTCCCCTCCCTGTGCCCATGTGTTCTCGTTGTTCAACTCCCACCTATGAGTGAGAATATGCGGTGTTTAGTTTTGTGTCCTTGTGATAGTTTGCTTAGAATGATGGTTTCCAGTTTCATCAATGTCCCTGCAAAGGACATAAACTCATCTTTTTTATGGCTGCATAGTATTCCATGGTGTATATGTGCCACATTTTCTTAATCCAGTCTATCATTGATGGACATTTGGGTTGGTTCCAAGTCTCTGCTATTGTGAATAGTCCCGTAATAAGCATATGTGTGCATGTGTCTTTACAGTAGCATAATTAATAATCCTTTGGGTATATACGCAGTAATGGGATTGCTGGGTCAAATGGTATTTCTAGTTCTAGATCCTTGAGGAATTGCCACACTGTCTTCCACAATGGTTGAACTAATTTACACTCCCACCAACAGTGTAAAAGCGTTCCTATTTCTTCACATCCTCTCCAGCATCTGTTGTTTCCTGACTTTTTAATGATCACCATTCTAACTGGCATGAGATGGTATCTAGTTGTGGTTTTGATTTGCATTTCTCTGATGACTAGTGATGAGCATTTTTTCATATGTCTGTTTGGCTGCATAAATGTCTTCTTTTGAGAAGTGTCTGTTCCTATCCTTTACCCACTTTTTGATGGGGTGTTTTTTTCTTGTAAATTTGTTTCTTTGTAGATTCTGGATATTAGCCTTTTGTCACATGGGTGGATTACAAAGATTTTCTCCCATTCTGTAGGTTGCCTCTTCACTCTGATGATAGTTTATTTCACTGTGCAGAAGCTCTTTAGTTTAATTAGATCCCATGTGTCTATTTTGGCTTTTGTGCCATTGCTTTTGGTGTTTTAGTCATGAAGTCTTTGCCCATGCCTATGTTCTGAATGGTACTCTCTAGGTTTTCTTCTAGGGTTTTTATGGTGTTAGGTCCTACATTTAAGTCTTTAATCCATCTTGAGTTAATTTTTGTATACGATGTAAGGAAGGGATCCAGTTTCAGCTTTCTATATATGGCTAGCCAGTTTTCCCAGCATAATTTAATAGGAGATGCTTTCTCCATTGCTTGTTTTTGTCAGGTTTGTCAAAAATCAGATGGTTGTAGATGTGTGGTGTTATTTCTGAGGTCTCTGTTCTGTTCCATTGGTCTATATATCTGTTTTGGTACCAGTACCATGCTGTTTTGGTTACTATAGCCTTGTAGTATAGTTTGAAATCAGGTAGCGTGATGCCTCCAGCTTTGTTCTTTTTGCTTAGGATTGTCTTTTAGATAACTTCTGAATTAGATAAAACTATTCTTTTTCTCATAAACAACACAACTTTTTCAGGCACATTTTGTATACAGAATTATGCGCTAACTAGAATTCTTATCCTTGGTAACTCAAAACTTTAATGAAATCCTAAAAAGCAAGAAATCCTGAACTATCAGATATGGACATTTATAGATAAGAACAATTACACAATTTTAGAAACTTACTTCCCCATATCACAAACCTTTCTTAATTGGAAATGACCCAGATATTCAATGAACATCCAAAATAATTTTAAGATTTTAATTTACATAAAAAGTTTCCCTAAAACATTTATTACATTCACTGTACTCAATTCATTCACTTTCCTTTTTTTTTTTTTTTTTTTGAGATGGAGTCTCACTCTGTTGCCCAGGCTGGAATGCAGTTGTACGGCCTTGGCTCACTGCTACCTCCACCTCCCAGGATCGAGCAATTTTCCCGCCTCAGCCTCCCGAGTGGCTGGGGTTACAGGCGCCAGCCATCGTGCCTGGCTAATTTTTGTATCTTTAGTAGACACGAGGTTTCGCTATGGCTGGTCTCAAACTCCTGACCTCAGGTGATCCGCCCACCTCGGCCTCCCAAATTGCTGGGATTACAGGTGTGAGCCACTGTGCCTGGCTAATTCTTTTACCTTTTTAACAGTTTATCTAGATTACTTCTGTAAACTGAGGTATTAGACATTATCATTTAAAGTTAGTTGTTTCCTTGTTAACCATGTTTTTAATAGCCAGTGAACATCAGGTGCTCACCCAAACCTAAGTAAGAGCCTCAAAGTTAAATACATTGGTATTTTTACCAGTAACTCAGAAGATTTAGCAAACAATATTAAATTACTCTCATTTGTCAAAAAAAAAAGCACTCAAACCCAGATCATTTTGTTTTGGCTGGGTTATAGTTTTATAACCTTCTATGCCAAACACTGACATCTCAAAGTATCTAGCAAAGACAAACAAAATCCAGACCAACATGTATGCTGACAATTCTGAAGGCATACCTATTTTTATTTTATCAATAATTTTAAAACCAACTTGTTTAGCAACTTATAAAGTCACATGAATTTGAAATTGCTTAGATTTATTTACTTAATATATGAGTGCTCTTATAAGTCAGTTTTGTAGACACATCATATAACAATAAGTGTACATACAAATAACCACATCTAGAAATGTATATACACATACACACACAAAGATCCAATAGCTTGGAACCCTAGCCATGAGACAGCAATACAAGCTTGCCAGTTTTACTTTGTTTGCCCCAATAGGTAATACAATGCCGTGAACCAAAATTTCAGGTAAAGCGGTTTTCACAGCAGTTTGATATTTAAAGGCCAAACCTCCCCAGATTCCAAAGAACACGGGGGCCAAACAGCACCAAAGGAGAACTTCACATGCTAACCAGTCCTGACCCAGCTTAGAACAGCAGCCCAAAAGCCTGGATACATGCAACTCCATTCCACTTTTCCATTCAACAGCAAACTCCAGATTCTAAACAATATTGGGGCCAAACAGTATTGCAACTGCCAGAGAAAATTCTAAGCAGGTAGTACTAGACCTCAGAACCTCTGCCGAGGGTGTTTCCTTTGGAGAGACTGAGGTCTGGAGGATCCCCCAGGTTACCCCCTTTGGGGTCCAATCTGAGTGTCAGACATCTTTGACCTTAGGTGGGCACAGGTGCCACTTTGCATGTTTTCCTTCCAGAGGCAGTGCCCTACTCTGAGCTTTCCTTTGGTTCATGGGTATAAATCCCGACTTTTAGCATCCTTATAATTTGATAAGTCTGTGCTTTCCCATGCTTCCCATTCTACTAAAGTGATAGCCATGAAATGTAATGATAGGAACTGGAGGCTAGGTGAGTTTCTCTTGTCCTCAGCCGAGTAGGGTAAGGGAAGAATTTAGCATAAGAAAAAAAGGGTTGGCCAGGTGCGGTGGCTCACGTCTGTAATCCCAGCACTTTGGGAGGCCGAGGCAGGTGGATCATGAGGTCAGGAGTTCAAAACCAGCCTGGCCAACATGGTGAAACCCCGTCTCTATTAAAAATACAAAAATTAGGCAGGCGTGGTGGAGCGCGCCTATAGTCCCAGCTACTCGGGAGGCTGAGGCAGGAGAATCACTTTAACCTGGAAGGTGGAGTTTGTGGTGAGCCAAAATCACGCCACTGCACTCCAACCTGAGTGACAGAACGAGACTTTGTCTCAAAAAATAAAAAGAAAAAAAGAAAAGAAGGTTTAAGTCACCTGAAACACGTGCAAGTTCACCCTGAGTTGCACCATACATAGTTAGCTATAATTTAAAGGGAATTATTTATAATAGTCTTTTAAGATTGGTCCCCTATATTAAAAGAAGATTTTCCTAAGGTATTGACTTGCTCTTACTGAAATTAGAAAAAAATTTACTTTCAATTTTATAATCTATTTCCTTTAGTTTTATTATTTTATTTATTTTTCTAGAGACAGAATATCACTTTGTTGCCCAGGATGGAGTGCAGTGGCACAGTCTTGGCTCACTGCAGCCTCTGCCTCCCAGGTTCAAGCAATTCTCCTGCCTCAGCCTCCCAAAGTACTGGGATTACAGGCGTGAGCCACCATGCCTGTAATTAAAATTAAAATTAAAATTTTTTAATGTTTAAAAAATTGTTATTTATTTATTTATTTTGAGATGGAGTCTCACTCTTGTTGCCTAGGCTGGAGTGCAGTGGCATGATCTCAGCTCACTGCATCCTCCACCTCCCAGGTTCAAGCGATTCTCCTGCCTCAGCCTACTGAGTAGCTGGGATTACAGGCAGGTGCTACCATGCCTGGCTACATTTTGTGTTTTTAGTAGAGATAGGGTTTTACCATGTTGGTCAGACTGGTCTTAAACTCCTGGCCTCAAGTGATCCCCCCGCCTCAGCCTCCTGAAGTGGGATTATAGGCATGAGCCACTGTGCCTGGCCTAACCTATTTCTTTCTTTCTTTCTTTTTTTTGAGATGGAGTTTTGCTCTTGTTGCCCAGGCTGGAGTGCAATGGCGTGATCTCGGCTCACCACAACCTCCACCTCCCAGGTTCAAGCGATTCTCCTGCCTCAGCCTCCCAAGTAGCTGGGATTACAGGCATGCGCCACTACGCCCGGTTAATTTTGTATTTTTATTAGAGACGGGGGTTTCTCCATGTTGATCAGGCTGATCTCGAACTCTTGACCTCAGGTGATCTGCCCGCCTCAACCTCCCAAAGTGCTGGGATTACAGGCGTGAGTCACTGCACCCGGCCCGCCTATTTCTTTTGAAAACTCAGAATCACATCTCAGAAGTTCAGCTTTTGCAAAGTCTTCCTGTTCTCAGCATTTTTTCTGCTTGAGAAGGCCTGAGATGATCTTTCCTTCAGCAACACTAGTTGCTGGGTTCCATGGTTCTCTTCCATGACCCACAGCTTCTAATAGAGCTATAACACTCACTGCATGGCCCAAGGTTCCACTCCTTGGAATCTGTGAGGAAAAGAACCTCAGGTGAGAGAACAAAAGGCTTGCTGCCATCTTGGGAGCGGCTGCCACCATCTTGGGAGCAGCCTGCCACCACCTTGGGAGTTCTAAGAACAACGACCCACCCTGTAACGTTGGGAGGCAGAGGTTGCTGTGAGCCAAGATCATGCCATTGCACTCAGGCCTGGGCAACAACAGCGAAACTCCGTCTTTAAAAAAAAAAAAAAAAACCAACTGAGATTTAAAAGGGTTAAGGTTTTTACATCCATTTAACTTTCTGTATTGCCTTTGAGGTCTTTTAATTATCACTTATCACTCTTGGTTAAATGTATGACTTATTTTACAATAACCTGTGATTCTGTTTTAATCAAATGTTTTGAGCCTGTTTACATCTTAAACAAATGTCCTCAAAATCAAAATCCTAAATTAAGTCTCTCAGTCTTATTACTGGGGCTTATTAAGGCTATACAAATTAATCACTGCAAGGTTGTAGAATCTTTCTACAGCTTCTAGTCAGAGCGTGAACTCCAGTATCACCACCTCAAGCCTGATAATTACATATACTCGAAGAAAACCATTAAAGGACTCCTTCTTGTCCCCTTAAAAGGGTCCTCGTCAGGTGTTATTAACTAATCCTTGTGCTAAGTTACAGGGCTTTGACTCCTGGGTACACACATCTCATCTGAAGAAGACATGGAGTCCTGCCAGTATCTGACACCAAACCCAAGTTAACCAAAGCCTTGACTTTAGACCTGGGCAAAAGCAGCAATTAAAGTAAACTGCTTTTTTTTTTTTTTTTTTTTTTTGAGACGAAGTCTTGCTCGCTCTGTTGCCCAGGCTGGAGTGCAACGGCTCAATCTCGGCTCATCGCAACCTCCGCCTCCCAGGTTCAAGCAATTCTCCTGCCTCAGCCTCCCAGGTAGCTGAGATTACAGGTGCTTGCCAGCACGCCCAGCTAATTTTTGTATTTCTAGTACAGATGGGGTTTCATCATGTTGTCCATGCTGGTCTCGAATTCTTGACCTCAGGTGATCCGCCCACCTCAGCCTCACAAAGTGCTGGGATTATAGGCCTGAGCCACCTCACCCAGCCATAAACTGCTTTTGTGAGACACAGGGACTGACCTGTATTCAAAACATTAAAATTCGTTTAATAATTTTACCTTTATCTGAAATTATATAATTTTTTCTATGCCTTGATACTAAATAATTTAAATGTTTGGCTACCTATGGGCTTCCTTTCCTATCATTCTTTAGAATTAGGCAAGGCCTATGACCTTTTGTTTAAAACGTTGCTAATTTTAAAATATTTTGTTTTACCTACAGAATTTAAAACTATTAAATCCCTCCAGGTGGCCTAGGGACTATCACATGAGATTGTTGGGGCTGGTCCTGAGGGATAAAATTAATTCAGACCCTCCTAATCAAGGCCAGGTGCACAGATGCCTGTGCAGCTGAAAAAAAAATGCTTGTGTTTTGTATAGCTAATTGCTAAAGCCAAGATTACAATAGCTCAATGCATAGAATTTATAGAAAAGTCAATTTTATGACCTTGCCTTTTGGCTTTGGTTTTTGGCTCTTAGGTTGCTTAAAGGGGGTTTTAAGGGTTGATGAATGCCTGTCCATCTCCATTCCCATCTGGCCTGTAATGTTTCATTGGCTATAAATCTTTTGACTCTTAAGTCCCTTGCCACAGGGTTCCCACTGAAGGACATGATGGACCCGAGGCAGGTAGCAAGTCACCCCAGCATCGATATGGGACAAAATAAAAGCTTGGCTATCGATGCTGCCTCTTTCATACCTTGACAAAAAAGGAAACATATAAACAAAAATAAAATCCTAAGCTCTCCAACAGAATGAACACCCCTCTTGGCCAAAAGAAATTGAAAACACACACACACACACACACACACACACACAAAACTTGAAAAAACTAGTTCTGGCCATGAAGGAAGTTGGGGTTGGACACACCTCGCTATACTCCCCCCACTACCCCTTGGAATTCAGGCACAACTGACCAGGCTTAATATTAAAATAGAGCTTATAAGACTGACAGATTCTTCAAGGCAATAAAATATCAAATTATAAACAGAATCTAAGACTATGCCAAGGAAGGGTTAATTCTCCACCCCAAGGTAAACAGTCATATGTTTCTTCCATGTTTGTTCAATATACATGCATCAGGACCACTTTCATAAATATTCATAGCTTCCCTGTTCAACCAGGAGACTTAGTCTTATTAAAAACTTGGAGAGAAGGATTCCCTGAAGATCAAATTTAACCAAAATGGAAGGGCCCCTATCAGGTGTTGCTAAGTACCCCAACTGTTGTTAAATTTGAGGGAGTCACTAGCTGGGTACACTTGTCAAAGATTAAACCTGTTTCTTTTTTTTTTTTTTTTTTTTTTTGAGACGGAGTCTCGCTCTGCCGCCCAGGCTGGAGTGCAGTGGCCAGATCTCGGCTCACTGCAAGCTCCGCCTCCCGGGTTCACGCCATTCTCCTGCCTCAGCCTCCTGAGTAGCTGGGACTACAGGCGCCCACCACCTCGCCCGGCTAGTTTTTTGTATTTTTTAGTAGAGATGGGGTTTCACCGTGTCAGCCAGGATGGTCTCGATCTCCTGACCTCGTGATCCACCCGTCTCGGCCTCCCAAAGTGCTGGGATTACAGGCTTGAGCCACCGCGCCCGGCCCTAAACCTGTTTCTTATGAGGCCCCGCAGGGGCACCTGAGAAAGACACCATGACCTATACTTGTGAACCCCTAGGACACCTAAAGCTGTTGTTTTGCAAATAAACACATAAGTAACAGCCTTAGTCCCTCCTGCAGGTACTCTGTTTTCTTAACAACTCCATCCCGTACAGATTTGCACCCCAATGGATATCTATGGCTATGTGGTCACCCACTCAATCAGCCTATAAATAACTTGTGTTTCATTTGGGATCATAAAACACATGATTATCAGGGTATTGATAACGTTTGGTTCCTGGATCAATGCACAATAGGACAAGCAGAGACCCTAACATACAATTATATAACATCACTCACCTGAGTGCTATGCCGGCAGGCAATCGGCCTTATATTGGCTAGGGTTGGAGCTGTCGTCAGCTTTTTGGCCCCATGGGGCAACTTTTCATTAAAAGCGCCCTCCCAAGTCTCACTTAGTTTTTGCTCTTCCTAGGACTTTTGATGGCTATCTTGTTATTACTAATCTTTGGCCCTTGCTTGTTTAACGTCTTGGTGAAATTTGTGTGGTCTAGATTATACTAATCCCATATAAACATCATGCTGGCACAAGGCTTCTAACCTGTCCTATCTTCTGAGTTTGGAAATAAAGACATCCTGCCCCTGCCCCTTAGATCAGGCATCCAGATATTTTTTACTCCTCCTTTACTAGGCAGGGCTATGCTCATAAAATCAGCAGGAAGAAGTTACAGAAGAATGATCTTGTCCTTCATCTCTCCTTAAGATTAAGAGTTCTGTGATAAGTAAAGCGAGGATTATGCTAGGGAAATAGAAGCATGGGAGACCCAGGGTAACACCATTTTAAAATCAACTCCATCTTAAAACTAGCAAGGCACATCCTTTGCCAGTCATGACCAGTAGTCATAAGATGTTTAAGGATAAGGAAACAGCTTAATAATGCCTGCAAAGACCCATTCCCAGAACAGTGGGTCACATGACCCCACTGATTAAAGACAGGAGACAGTAAACAACAGGTCACATGACCACACTGATAAGAAACGGGACAGTAAAGAAACCAGCCTAAACCAGCTAGAAGCAAGATGGCAAAAAAGCAACCTTCAGTACTCATCATATGCTAATTATAATGCATTAGCATACTAAAAACCACTCCCATTAGTGTCATGATAGTTACAAATGCCATGGCAACATCCAGAAGTTACCCTGTATGGTCTGGATGGGGGAGAAACTCCCGGTTCCAGGAGTTCCCAGAAAATTCATGAGTAATCCACCCCTTGTATAGCATATAATCAAATGGCTATAAAATAGCCAGCCAGCAGCTCCCTCAATGCTACTCTGCATATGGGGTAGCCCTGCTCTGCTTTTGGAGCAGCCACTCTTATTCTTTTACTTTTTAATAAACTTGTTTTCACTTTACTCTATCGGCTTGCTCTTTTTAAATTTTATTTATTTTTATTTTTTAATTTTTTTAAGACGGAGTCTACCTCTTTTGCCTAGGCTGGAGTGCAGTGGCACCCTCTCGGCTCACTGCAACCTCTGCCTCCTGGATTCAAGCAATTCTCCTGCCTCAGCCTCCCGAGTAGCTGGGGTTACAAGCATGCGCCACCATGCCTGGCTAATTTTTGTATTTTTAGTAGAGATGGGGTTTCCCCACGTTGGCCGGGCTGGTCTCGAACTCCTGACTTTCAGATGATGCACCCGCCTCGGCCTCCCAAAGTGTTGGGATTGCAGGCATGAGCCACTGCTCCCAGCCTGTCGGCTTGCTCTTGAATTCTTTCTTGCATGAAGCCAAGAACCCACTTGGCCTTGTGAGCTGAGCCTAAATTTGGGGATTTGCCTGCAACACTACTACTGTAACTGGGTCACTTGAGATTTTCAGCACCCCAGCATTTTTTAGTGACTAAAATAATGAGAATTCTGATCAGGACCTTGCTTGTTTGCTCATGTTAACCACTTGCTTTTTGCCCAATACCTGTTTTTCCCACAATGTAACTATAAACTTCTGATATACTGTTTATTTGTCAAGTGGGAGGAGATAACTTCAGGGTCACAAAAGGTGTTTGCTGAAGGAATGAATGCATTGAAAGTTATTGCAACCAGCTGCTGACGCCCAGAACTCTGGTTGTTTAAGGTGTTAAGTGGGACTGAGGAAACAGACGTTTCACTTTGATTCCCTAAAACTCCCCCTCCTTTATTCTCTAGCCATATAAAAATTCCCTGCTTTTTCCTTTTGTTAACATAGATTTGAGAGATCTTGCTTTCCTACCTTGTTGCTTTGGCCAGATAGAACAAACCTTCCTCTATCTCCGAACTGCTATGTGTCAGTGTTTGGCATCAATTGCACATCAGATACAAGAGCCTGAATTTGGGCTTCTACTAGAAAAGTACTGACTGACCTGAAGCCCTGGTAACAAGTAGCAATGAGACCCCATTCAATTCAGCATGGACAACTGCCTCAATGATCAATGACAACGTCTCGATGACAGCCAATCATGAACAGTCCTAAGCACATGCTTCTGAGTATTGACAATCAACAACAGCCTCATCACAGCAATCAGCTTCTTACAGGTGAGATATCAATCTCTAACACCTCTGCAAATTCGCTGATCCCTGAACTCCACTGTGCTCTAAAACTCTAAGTGAGACCAACAGCTTGTTCTGCTTGGAGAGACTTGCACAGCCGGCACAGTTCTCCCTTACTATAGTAAGCAATAAATTCAGTCATCTTGCTTCAGATATTGGTCTTTACAGGAACACCCTGCCAGGGTGTTCTAGCAACTTTGAACATCTCCACAAAGGCTAAGTAGGCAAGGCTTCACAGCTCTGAATAGCCTGAAATTCCTCCTGGAGCAAGACGAGATAATGAGCATGGTGTGGAGCCACTTTGAGGCAGCCTCTCCTCTGTCTGGTAGGAGTCTGTCGCGGGCCATTTCTCATTTATCCTCCTAGTTTCAATTGAATGCAGAACTTTCTGCCTTGTGCCCCCACCTAAGGGTTCGGCTGCAAGCTTCTGTGAAGATCTATAAAAATGCTTGGTGGTAGTTTAGGGTTGGCTCTTAACAGGGCAAGGACTAGGGTGAGGCAAGAAAGACACCTAGTGGACAAAACTGTGGGGGCACAGTAACAGGGCTGTGCAATGCTGATCCTGCTCTGCTCCTCAACAACAGAGCAACTCACCGTTCCTGACATCTGTCATCTGGTTCCTCTGTTTGGTGTCATGCTGTGATACTAGGGATACAGGGAGCTGATGCCATGCTGACTTTCTTTTGCTGTAAATACTAAACTGTCTAAATCCATTTGGGCTTCTTACTTGCTGATTCCATAGAAGACAAGCCAATTTAGCAGGTGCTACCATCCTGCTACTTATAGACTGCTTGACCACCTGACAGTCTCCTTATCATTGTTATGATCTGATATATTCTTAAATTATCTTCTCATTTAATTTGTTTCAGTAATTGCTACTTAACAGGATGCTGGTCCTCTTGGCTAGCGCACTTCCACACCATTTTCATGTTAGTGCTTTTGCTTGTTAAATGCGTTGGTTGGGCTTCATTGTTGTCATTATGTCGCATTATATCCCTAATTCACAAAAGCAGATCAGTTCGTCCGAAGTGGTTCATTACAGTTAAAAACAAAGATAAAAGAATGGAAATGCTATAACTTAGCATAATGCCCAGAAGACAAACGGTGAGCTGGATTTCAATGCAAATATCAAGCTTTTGCTGCTAGAACACGCAAATCTATTGTCATAGGAAGAAGAGAAGTGGCTATCTAAACCCAGCTTTCCCTGCAATGGTGATCTATTAGCCCAGGAACCCAGGGTGCGCATGTGAAATTTCATTCAATAGTGACATGAAGCCATCAAAACTGACTTCTCTGGTAAACCAATCAGGTTTTTCTGGAACAAACAAAATAATGTTTTCTAGTCTGGGTGATGAAAGACTATTAAGGCAGCAAGAAATAAATTTGAGTCTGTTTGTTAACAAATTTTACCATGCCCTAAATGGGCATTGGGTATACTCTTCCAGGGTGAAGTTGGCTGACATTCAAGGAAAAAGGCTACTCACATAAATGTTTTAAATGAGAGATAGAATGGCTGGGCATGGTGGCTCACACCTGTAATCCCAGAGCTTTGGGCAGATCACCTGAGACCAGGAGTTCAAGACCAGCCTGGCCAACATGGTAAAACCCTGTCTCTACTAAAAATACAAAATTAGCCGGGCGTGGTAGCACGCGCCTGTAGTCCCAGCTGCTCGGGACGCTGAGGCAGGAGAATTGCTTGGACCCAGGAGGCAGAGGTTGCAGTGAGCCGAGATCGCGCCACTGTACTCCAGCCTGGGCGACAGAGTGAGATTCTGTCTTAAAAAAAAAAAATGAGATATAGGATAAAAATAACTTCTTCACAATACCAATATGAAAGTTGTCAATCTCAAGATGGAGTCACTCATGTCAAACCCAAACAAAAAGAGTCAGGTTAGAAAGGGAAAGCCCTCCTGCACACATGCCTATGATAAGAACTATATCAAAGACTCTCTGAAAGTATCTTATGCTCTTATGCACATTTGCCTGTAACAAGAACTTTTGCCAAAGACTTTCTAACCTGCGTCTTGCTTCATGAATCACAGGGACAGCTAGCCAAAAGGGCAAGAATGCTTGCCTGGCACACTGTCTCCACTAATGAACTGACATCATCTTCTGTGATAAACCACTGTAACCAATGTTCTCTTTGTTTCAAAACAAATTATGCGTACTTCTTTTGCCTTTAAAAGTTTCCCCTTACCTCAACCTCCTCAAATATGCCCACAGTTTACTATGGCCCCAGTGTCCTGTATTGCAATTCTTCTGCTTATTCCCAATTAAACTCAATATTTTTAGAGTCTCTCTGCTGGTTTCTTAGGTTGACACAAAGAATATCAGTAATGACGATTTATATAATTTCAAGTGGCTTGTTCAAGTGTCAAGTGTTGAGCCTTGGAGATATACATATATTCATTATATTAATGTTTAATAGAAGCCATCGTGATTCCTAAAGAAAATGCAATTGTGGCAAAAATGACTCAATTGCGTGTTTTCTTCATCAGGTGAAATAAGTCAGAGATCAATGATGTATTATTGAGCATATTTAAAGTTCACAGTCATATGCTGCAACCAAATCTGAGCTGAACACAGCCAAAAATTGATCTGAGAATGCATTCACTGCTATTTCTCGTGTTTCAACTTCTTAGCTTTTCAGTGAGCCTGGCTTGTCACTTTAGGTTTGCAGGTAGTTCTTCATTACATATGTCATCTCTGTCAGCTTCTGAACTGAAAATCATACAAGAAATGTCCCTTTTCAACAACATAAGCACCTTTTATGACATCTCAGCATTCTCCGGCATCCAATTTCATTTCGTGTTGAAAATGCAATTAGGCTATCATTTGCAGGTCTTTCTCCCAATTTCCACCGTATATCATTCTTTTCAGAGAATATTTCATTTGCCAGTGATCATCCCTTTTAGCTTTTCTGACAAACTGACCCTAGTAAGAAAAAGGCTACATAGATATATATTGGAGATATGCCCCAAGTAACTTTGTTGAGTATTCTTTCTAATACAGGAATGCTTCACCACCATTCCTGGTAAAAGATGACTCATCCCTCTGAATGCTTCCAGTGATGGGCAACACAGCACTCTTCAAGGTACAGAGTTCTGCTTACTTTAAAAAAAAAAAGTTCCTATTCTATTCCCTGCGACCTTCCCCTACATGATTCTACTTTTGTTCTCAAGAATTACACATTAAATCTCTCTTTAATAGAATGGTGTTTCATCAAATATTTAAAGATACTAACAAGTCTGCCCTAAGCTGTTCCTCTTAGGGGCTTTCTCAGGTACTCCCATGTCTCATATGGTAACGTATTTCTAACTGCTATGGTGGTTGTTCAGAACACTCTTCGAATTTGTCAGTGACTCTTTCAATGAGCATTGATTCCCTGTATCCTGTACCTCTCATCAATCGGGCCATATTCATGTTTCCTTAATTCATGTTTGCTCTCTCTTGCTCTCTCTTTTAAAACTATAAAGACAGGGTTCCCCCCCACCCCCGCCAGCCTTTTAAACTTCCAGCAAAGTGGTTTTTTTTTTTTTTTGAGACAGAGTCTCACTCTTTTGCCCAGGCTGGAGTGCAGTGGCATGATCTTGGCTCACTGCAACCACTGCTTCCCAGGTTCAAGCAATTCTCGTGCCTCAGCCTCCTGAGTAGCTGGGATTACAGGCACGCACCACCACGCCTGGGTAGTTTTTCTATTTTTAGTAGAGGGGGGATTTCACCATGTTGGCCAGCCTGGTCTCAAACTCCTGACCTCAAGTGATCTGCCCATCTTGGCCTCCCAAAGTACTGGGATTACAGGCATGAACCAATGCACCTGACCTGTTGTGTTTTTTTTCTTAAAAGGGATAATTAACTTTTTATTGAGGTATAACTCATATACTATACATACACCCTTTTATTTTATTTTGTTTTTGAGACGGTCTTCTAGGCTTGAGTGCAGTGATGTGCACGTCTCACTGCGGCCTCAACCTTCTCGGCTCAAGTGATCCTCCCACCTCAGCCTCCTGAGCAGCTGGGACTACAGGTGTGTGCCACCACACCTGGCTAAACTGTGTATTTTTTGTAGAGACAGGGTTTTGCCATGTTGCCCAGGCTGGTGGCAAACAATTCACCCTTTTAAAGTATAAAACTGAGTGGTTTTTAGTATATTGACAAGGTTGTGCGACCATTACCTCTCTCTAGTTCCAGAACATTTTAATGACTTCAAAAAGAAATCCTGTATCCATCAAACAGTCCCTTGCCATTCCTCTTCCTCTCTCTTCTTGGCAACCACTAATCTACTCTAATAGACACACTAACCTGTTTCTACGGGTTTGCCTTTTCTAGATTTTTCAAATAAAGGGAATCACATGATATGTGGCCTTTTGTCAAAGTCTGGCTTCTTTCACTTAGAAGAAGGTTTTCAAGTTTCATCCACGTTATAGCATGTATCAATACTTCATTTCTTTTTATGGCTGAATATTTCATTGCAAAAATAAACTATTTTGTGTATTTATTCACCAGTTGATAGATACCTGGGTTATTTCTACTTTTTGGCTACTGTGAATAATGCTGTATATGAATATGTATATGAAATTTTTCATGAACTATTCATTTCATATACAAATTTTTGCATAAATTCTCTTGAGCATATATCTAGGAGTCGAATTGCTAGGTCATATGGTAACTCTGCTTAACTTACTGAAGAATTACCAAACTGCTTTCTTCATTTTTTTTTTTTTTTTTTTTTTTTTTGAGATGGAGTCTCGCTCTGTGGTTCAGGCTGGAGTGTGGTGGTACGATCTTGGCTCACTGCAACCTCTGTCTCCCAGGTTCAAGTGATTCTCTTGCTTCAGCCTCCCAAGTAGCTGGGATTGTAGGCACATGCCTCCATGCCTGGCTAATTTTTGTATTTTTAGTAGAGACAGCATTTCCCCGTGTTAGCCAGGCTGGTCTCAAACTCCTGGTCTCAAGTAATCCGTCCGCCTCAGCCTCCCGAAGTGCTGGGATTACAGGTGTGAGGCACCATGCCCAGCCCCAAACTGCTTTCTAAGGTGGCCACGCCATTTGAAAGTCACACTAGCAATGTATGAGGTTTCCAATTTCTCCATAACCTTGACAATACTTGTCAATTTCTAAAAAATTACTAAAGTATTTGTTCTTAGCTATAAATTATATCACATCTTTCTTTGTCACCAAGCATGGTCTTCTTCCTTTTGTGTAAATACATATTTAGAATTTGTCTGGCTTATGGAAAGCACTCAATAAAAATATTCATATTGTTAGTCATTATCAGTACTATGTACCTTTAAGAGGAATCAAATTGAGTTGCCTTTTCTCTAGTATTATAGTTCCATCTGCTTTGAGTAGCAAATAGAATATACCTAATATATGATGCATTGCTGAGGTCAAGGAAAAACAGGTTGATATAACTTAAATGTTCCAGCAATTGTTATTTCTTTCCAGGTTTCCCTAACAAAGTGCCTTGATTTTAAGCCTGGGGATTGAGCCATTGTGGAGCAGGTCTGCGGCCCCTACATGGCAGATGAGGCTTCTGATGTTGACATTGGCCAAGGCCTTTGCAAACAAGCCAGGCCAAAAAGGTTCAACAGTTACAGCAGGTGCTTTAATGAGGGCATTGATCTTATCCTCTATGATGGGCACCTCATCAGCATGCAGGGTGAGGGTTGAGTAGATGCAGTGGAGCTTGGAGATGAAGACAGAGGCCGTGGTGTGGGTAATGCAGGGCTGTCTCTGCCAGGTGTGGTGTTAGTCACTGAATGAAGTGGGCCTCACCCCAATGCAGCTTTAGTTTCTTCAGGACAGAGCAGCTTGGCGACAGATGAGAAAAGGAAGCAATTTCTTAAAATAAGAAAACAATAAAGTTTGCCACATCAGTGGATTCTTCCTTTCACGAAACATTCCCCTGTAGCAGGCAATGCTGTTTGGTAGCATTTTATCCATAGGAGAATTTCTTTCAAAATTGGAGTCAATCCTCCCAAACCCTGCCGCTGCCTTGTCAACTAAGTTTATGTAATATTCCAAATCCTTTATTGTCATTTCAACAGTGTTCACAACATCTTCACCAGAAGTAGATTTCGTCTCAAGAAACCACTTTCTTTGCTCATTCATAAGAAGCAACTCCTCATTCACTTACGTTTTACTATGAGATTGCAACAATTCAGTCCTATCTTAAGGCTCTACTTTTAATTCTAGTTCTCTTCCTATTTCTACCACATTTGCAGTTTCTTCCTATACTAAAGTCTTGAACCCCTCCTGTTATCCATGTGGGTTGGAATCAACTTCTTCCAAACTTCCAAACTCTTATTAATGTTGATATTTTTATCTACTCAAGAATTATACATTATATTTATCTTTAATAGAATGGTCTTTCATCAAATATTTAAAGATACTAACAAGTCTGCCCTAAGCTGTTCCTCTTAGGGGCTTTCTCAGGGACTACCATTTCTCATATGGTAAGGTATTTCTAGCTGCTATGTTGGTTGTTCAGAAAACTCTTCAAATTTGTCAAATATTCTCATTAGTCACAAATGTTCTTAATGGCATCTAGAATGGTAAATCCTTTCCAGAAAGTTTTCAATTTACTTTGCACAGATCCGTCAGAGGAATCACTATGTATGACAGCTATAGCTTATGACATGTATTTCTTCTTCTTCTTCTTCTTCTTTTTTTTTTTTTTTGACAGAGTCTCACTCTGTTGCCCAGGCTGGAGTGCAATGGCATGATCTCAGCTCACTGCAACCTGCACCTCCCAGGTTCAAGCAATTCTTCTGCCTCAGCCTCCTGAGTAGCTGGGATTACAGGTGTGTGCCACCATTCCGGCTTTTTTATTTTTAGTAGAGACGGGGTTTCACCATGTTGGCCAGGCTGGTCTTGAACTCCTGACCTCAGGTGATCTGCCCACTTCAGTCTCCCAAAGTTCTGGGATTGCAGGCATGAACCACCACTCCTGGCTGAAATGTATTTCTTAAATAATGAGACTTGAGATTTGAAATTGCTCCTTGATCCATGGGCTGCAGAATGGAAGCTGTGTTAGCAGGCATGAAAATAACATTCATCTCCTTGTACATCTCCATCAGAGCTTTTGGATAACAGATGCATTGTCTATGAGCTGCCATATTTTGAAGGAATTTTTTTTTAAAGAAGCAGATGTCACAAGTGGGCTTAAGATATTCAGTATATCATGCTGTAAACAGATGTGCTATCATCCAGGCTTTCTTGTTCCATGTATAGAGCACAGGCAGAGTAGATTTAACACAAATCTTAAGGACCCTAGGATTTTCAGAATGGCAAATGAGCACTGGTTTCAAGTTAAAGTTACCAGTTGCATTAGACCCTAATGAGAGTCAGCAGGTCCTTGGGAGCATTGAAGCCAGATGCTGACTTCTCCTCTTTAGCTATGAAAGTCTTAAATGGCATCTTACAATAGAAGGCTGTTTTATTGAAAATCTGTTGTTGTTTAGTGTAGCCACCTTCATCAATAATCTTAGCTGGATCTTCTGGATAACTTGCTGCAGCTTCTTCATCAGCACTTGCTGCTTGACCTTGCACTTTTATGTTATAGAGAAGGCTTCTTTCCTTAAACCTCATGAATTAACTTCTGCTGACTTCCAACTTTTCTTCTGAAGCTTCCTCACCTCTCTTAGCCTTCATAGAATTGAGGAGAGTTAGGGCCTTGCTCTGGATTATGCTTTGGCTTAAGGGAATGCTGTGGCTGGTTTGATCTTCTATCCAGACCAATAGAACATTCTCTAGATCATCAATGAAGCTGTTTTGCTTTCTTGTCATTCGTGTGTTCACTTAAGTAGCACTTTTAATTTCCTTCACATTCACAACTTGGCTAACTATATGGCACAAGAGGCCTAATTTTTGGCACATCTTGGCTATCGATATGTCTTCCTTACTAAGCTTTACCAGTTCTAGCTTTTGGTTTAAAGTGAGAGACATGTGACTCTTCACTTCAACACTTAGAGGCCATTGTAGGATTATTAATTGGCCTAATTTCAATATTGTTTTGTTTCAGAATAGGGAGGCCCTAGGAGAGGGACAGAGATGAGGGCAAGGCCCATTGATGAAACAAAACATATACAATATTTATCAATTAAATTTGCTGTCTTAATGGCATGGTTGATGCTGCCCCAAAACAATTACAATAGTAACACTAAAGATCACTGATCACAGATCACTGTAACAGACATAATAATACTGAAAAGTTTGAAATACTGCAATAATTATCAAAACGTGACAGAGATATGCTATTAGAAAAATGGCACTGACAGACTTGCTCTACACAAAATTGCCACAAACCTTCAATTTGTTAAAAATGCAATATCTGAGAAGCACAAGAAAGTGGTGCACAATACAATGAAGTATGCCTGTACTGAATGTGTGTCCATCCCCTCAGGGTATATACAGTGTGTAAATATGAACACAAACTGCTAGAGCAATTTTGCCATCTCAAGGAAAGCTGGCCATAAGTGGAAGCAGATGCTACTGAAGGCAGAGCAAAGACAGAAACAAATATGGGTCCTGGATGATATCGTCGAGTTTCTGAGGCAACCAACCCTGATGCCTTCATAATACTCCAGTTATAGAAGTCAAGATATCCCCTTATTGTTTAAGCCAATTTGTGTTGCATTTTGTGGAAGATGTAAAGATACGCTGCCCAGATTCCCTTTCAAGGAAGTACTTGCTGCCCAGGTGTAGGGAATGCGGTTAGCAGGCAGCCCCTAGCTATTTTCTTCAGGGTCTGCTTCAGCAGCAGAAGGCCACCTTGCTTGAGATTACACCCTTTCTAGGTCAGACAGCAGCTAGTATAAGGGGCTGGCCATTTTAGCCTGACAATGATACTCTTGATGGGCAATACTTACTCTAAAGCTCCCTCTCAGGATGGCTGAGAATTTGCTGGACATGAATAGCAGTTTAACTACTTCCTCTGAACAATCCTGCTTCCACTCCATTCCTAATAAAAATCTTTCTTCTCATCTCCAATGTGGAATACCCAATCTGTGACAAGTTTTCTGTAACATCAGGCAAAAGCATCCTGAGATTCAGTGAGCTAGTCTGAATATCTACAGGATGAGAAATGCACTCATGATCTCTTATTTTTGACTTTGTATTAAGGAAGATTTCCAGCATGCACAAAAATAGAGAGAAGAATATAATGAAACAACAATATCAATATATGACAAATAGTTATCATCTGATGCCCTCGTGTATTATTTTAAAATAAGTCCTAGACAATATATTATTCCATCCAAAAATACCATAGTGCACCAATGTTTGCTTTGAGATGCAATACAGTGCCTTTTTCTCCATTCTTCTCCTAATCCAACTCCTCTTTATATTATCTCATCTTTTCTTCCTCTTCCCACCACCATAGCTTTAAAAAGAGGAAGTGTTTTAATAGGAGAAGGGGCAGGGGTGGCAGTGGTAAGGGATAAAAGGCTCAGAACAAATACTGGAATCCTTTCATTCATTCAACAAACATTTTAGACCTACCCTCTCTCAAAGTCTCAATCATCACTAGTGTAGGCAGTTGTTCAGATAGGTGGCACTGGACAATGATGTTTTTGTTTAGCCAGAAAAGAAGAATGGAAAAGAGTCCCTTACCACCTGCCATCTAGTGGTTACAGTGATGAGTAACATGCATGCTTTCTACTAGACAGATTAATACATGGTTTGTTTTATGGAACAAACAGGAAATTAAGGCCAGAGGGGTAAAGTGATTTAAGGTCATATGGCTAGTTAATAGCAGAGCTTGGCATAGAACCCAAACAAGTTGATTTTAAGACCTGTGTAAATTTTGATTGTTTGAAACATAAAGATGTCATTCAAATGATTTTAAATTTGATTAAAGCATCATCCTGTTTTGTATTTATTTGTATTAAGTTATAGTACATTAGTATCAAAGGAGAAAAAATGCCATTGGTTGAATGAGGGAACAAGATGGGCCTATGAGATAATATTAACATTGAATTATTTTCCATTAAATGGTCCTATTACCAACATTTCAATAATAATAATAATGCCTATGCTAGCTCTGTCATATTCCTAAACAAAGGGTGAATAATTATATTAGAGAAAACTAAATGCAATTATGCCACATCATTGACAGTGCATTCAGAGTTTATGTTACCTTCTGGAGTTTGTTGGATCTGTTACTTATTCCTGTCCAGTCAGTTAAAATTGAAGGTGAAGCTCACAGGAGCTGATACTTTACACTTTATTTCTGGGTAAATATAAGAAGTTTGCCAGGGGAATGGAAATACTGTATTTCAAATGAATCCAGCAATGGCCACACCAAACATTCAGATGATCATCACAATTAGGCGGCATCTAGGTTACATTGCCCTTGTCTCTCCAGGGCTGGGACTTTCCTAATCCTTTTCACTTGAGAGGGAAGGATTTAAAAGTGAATCTACCCCTACCTTATTAACATTTTGAGGCAGATTTTGGGAACGGGGAGAGGTGGCGAGCATTTTGAGACTCTACTTTTGGTGTTAGCATTGAAACTCATTGTGTGACATTTAGACGCTTCTTTGGATCCCATTTTCCTTACCTGTAACAGCAAGGGGTTGACAAAGTGATTACCTCTAAAAGTTCCTTTCAGTTCTGTCATTCTGTGAAATTTTTGTGCTAAGAAAAAATCTTCAGTTCAGCTGGTCTCTTCTGCTTTTTCCTGGGTTGACTTCCTTCCTCCCACAATCATTTATTGAGTATCTCCATGTTCTTGAGGGTAGGGCCTGGGTTTTATTCAACTTTCCCCATCACCTAGTACAATAACTAAGCAGGTTATTTCCAGTAGGGTTAAAGTTGTTTTCTATATAAGATTCCAACTTTGAATGGAGGGGCTCACAGTTCCAAAGAGGGTGCCAGGCATCATCAATTAACTAAAAGCTGAGTATCTGTAAAAATAAAAAAAAAAAGTGGGGTGGGGGGACGCGGGGGGACATAAAGGCTAGTAGGATACCTGGTTCCAGTTGTCCTTAAGCACAGGTATGTTACAACAGGGAATAAGAGTGCATAATAATGCAAAAAGTAATGGTTAACACTCATCGAATGCTTTCAATGTGACAGTGCTTTCAGTGTATTATCTCAAGTAATACAATCGTCCTATTTTCTAGGTACTAGTATTATGTTTCACACTTGAAGTGGGCACAGAGAGGTTAAGTAACATGCCCAGGCAACACTGTTAGAAGTGGGAGGCAGCATTTGAAACCAGATAGCGAAACCTCACAGCCTGCACTCCTAGCGCTCCACTACGTAGATAAATAAGAAAAATCACAATAACAATCGTGATTTCTCCAAGAGGCCAGGTGAATTTGACCAGTGATGAGTACAACCTACAGAAGGAGCAGAGGGAAGTAGCTGCCGAAAAGAAGGCTAAAGAAGTTTGCAAAAAGATAACATGCACTTTTCCAGGCTAGATACATAGGCCGAGAAGCAAACCGGCGGAATAAAATCCGACAAGCAAGATGTGGAGCGTGACAGGACGCCAGGTGAACTCAAAGAACAGGTCGGAAGTGACGTCACTAGCCGAGTCTGGCGCTCAGCGGGACTGCGGGTCCGGTGGAATTCCGGCCGGATGTGGCGCACGGGAAGTTACGCAGGGGAGGCGGTACCTGGTTGTGGAGGGTGACGCCATGGGCGGGGCGGAGCGTCTGGGATTCGCTGGGAGCCTCTGATCCCCGACAGGTAACTTGCTGGCGGGATCTGAACTGGGGCGAGGGTGGCAGCTGGGGTTGATGGCCTAGGTCGCTCGGGGCCCTAAGCGCGGGCGGACACAGGTTAGGTAATGGACAGCATTAGGTCGTGGCTGGAGAAAAGGCTCCTTGGCATGAGGCTCCCTGAGGGGTTGAGGATATGGAGAACTCTTGGGAACTTGGTCTTGGGGGCCCGAAGTCGTCGAGGAAATACAGACAGGTTGAGTCTTAGAATCAGACATGGCTGGGGGCCATGGGTTTCTGATCATTGGCGCGTATGGTGGAGAGACGGAGCCTGGGACACTGAGAGGAACTGACCTAGGGTTCACCTACCCCGACCTCTTCTGCTAATAGGGGACAGGGACCTCAACTTTTTGTCTCTTAACTCGTAGCACAATGCCTTGCCGCAAGTAAGCATTCTTTAGATGCTGTCGAAGGAATGAATGAATGAATGAACCACCCAACCTGATTCTGCCTCCCCGGCAGAACCTCTCTCCAAATTTCAGTATTCTAACCTCTGAATATAGAAATGACTCCAGTTTAGTTTGCTAACCAGTGGTTTATGAGGATGCTGGTGCAGCAGATACCCAGGACATTGTTGGGTTTTGTTAGTTTTGTCTTTTATGGTTATTGAAATTTAGAAATGTGTCTTAGTATTCTTATCCGGGTGGAGAAGATGAGTCACTTACTTTGGCTTCTTTCAGGTTCCTTTACTTTTCTGGGAAGAACTTGTAGGGAAATGATACCAGGGAGGAGTTGGACCGTTGTAAACAAACTGCTGTTATAGCACTGACTGCTCTTAATGTTTTCTTTTAAGCAAAGTAAACTTATTTTCCTTTTTTTTTTTTTTTTTTTTTTGAGACGGAGCCTCGCTCTGTTGCCAGGCTGGAGTGCAGTGGCGATCTCGGCTCGCTGCGTGACCTCCGACCTCCTGGTTCAAGTGATTCTCCTCCCTCAGCTTCCCGAGTAGCTGGGATTACAGGCACACGCCACCACCCCCAGCTAATTTTTGTATTTTTAGTAGACACGAGGTTTCACCATGTTGGCCAGGATGGTCTCGATCTCCTGACCTCGTGATCCGCCCACCTTGGCCTCCCAAAGTGCTGGGATTATGGGCTTGAGCCACTGCGTGTGCGGCCGCTTTCCTTTTTCTTAATGGTTTCTTCATTATCTTATACGTAAGTGTACTACTTACATTTGAGATGTGAGAATTATAACTCACTATTATTATATTATAATTGAGAATATACCTTATATTTTTGATTATGAAAATGAAAATAGTAATTTATAAAAATCCAGTCAGAGATTACACCTGGTGTTTATAAGTAAGGTTAACTCCTTCCAAACAGTTATATTAATAGAGGGTCCCCAAAAGAAGATTAAACTGTTTCCTTTGTTGGAAATACTTGTTTAGGTGTCTTAAATGTGATCAAGAGTGGGGCCGGGCATGGTGGCTCACGCCTGTAATCCCAGCGCTTTGGGAGGCCAAGGTGGGCAGATCACTTGAGGTCAGGAGTTCAAGACCAGCCTGGCCAACATGGTGAAACCCCGTCTCTACTAAAAATATGGAAAAAATTAGCCAGGCAGGGTGCGATCCTGTAATTCCAGCTACTTGGGAGGCTGAGGCACGAGAATCACTTGAAGCTGGGAGGCGGAGGTTGCAGGAGCAGAGGTTGGGCCACTGCACTCCAGCCTGGGTGACAGAGTGAACTCCTCAGGAAATATAAATAAATAAATAAAATATAAAATATAAATAAATAAAACTTAAAAAATGAAAATTAATTTTAAAAATGTGATAAAAAGTGGGAAGGGACCTAAAAAACAACTACTGTAACCTTATTGGTTTTGGTTGTCAAATGGAAAAAAAGAGCAGATGAGACTGTCGTCAGGCTGTGTAATGAAATCTTGGCATGAATCACTACCTAGTCCAGTGAGGTGAATGTGTGTATGGACCACATAATGAGATAGCAGCTCTGGTTTCAGAATCTTACCATTAGATTGGGTATAGTAGGAGTAGGAAACCCTGAATTTATGCCACATGGGAGTGTGTGTGTGTGTGTGTGTGTGTGTGTGTGTGTGTGTGTGTGTGTTTTACAGAGATGAAACTTCTTAAGCATTTTTTAGATATAAAAATCTAAGATGTTCTCAAAATAGGTTGAAAACTCCAAAAAGTTGACATGTAAATATACTATTGCACTGTTTAAATTTTAAGTTTACATACCCTTAAACCTTGTTTTCCCAGTTTCTGGAAAGTGCCCAGAATCATGCCCATTTGTGTATACTGTTACTGTGGTACCACCTTTAGAATACATAAAATTATGGTACAAAGTCATGTTTTGAGATCCTGTAGATTTATGTTAATATTATTGTCTTACTTAAAAATCCAGTCTAATTTTGCTACCTCAGTCTCCTATTCAGTGTCAATCTGTTGTTCAGTGTGATGTCCACTAAACTGTGGACATCTAAATGTCTGTGTAGTATAACTTTTATTCATAATGAGTTGGTATCTCAGTGGTAACTTAGGTCTGTACATTGACATTCTTGAGGTTTTTAGTTTTGCAGAACACTGATATCTATGGACTCTAAAAATGGACTTCATTTAAAGAAACCCACGGACCATTAATGGACAAAAACATGAGTCAATATGTATTGTGGCATTCAAATCCTAGCACTTTGGGAGAGGTAAGTAATTGACTGTGTTTTATGTTTGTTGAGATGGTAGAACAATCTTAAATTTGCCTAGGAAATTATAGGATTGTAATTGAAAAGTACAGTTCTTAATCTCTTTATGTTTTAATCAGGACCTTCCAAAGAAAAGTTTGTTTTGTATATATGAAGCAATTGTTCTTATTTTTCTGTAAAGTTGATCAGAAATTGAAGATTGGCAAGCTATATTTATATTGTTCCTGGAAAGTTACTGCTCTGCTTTCTGTTTTTAGGGGGAAACCTCCTTTCAACACTTTACATCCTGGTAGAAATAATTTAATCTGTGGATACCCTGTAGAAATGAGGCCTCAAATAGTCATTTAAATTATCTTGCATCCAAGTTTGGCTATGTAATAGTATATGTATCAAATCTACTGATCAATTTTATCTTGTGCCTCAGATTTAAGCAAGAAAAGAGGCCCAAAAATGTCTTTTTTTCTTTTTTCTGCCTTATTCATGCTATTTTATTTTTTTCTTTCTTCTTCTTTTAAAAAATGTATTAGGTGGTTGATTCTCCAGGCCTTTTATCTTTCTGTCTCAAGGGGGTAAAATTTATTTTCTCCCATTTTACCTTTTTTAATTGATGGGTTTGTTCATTTTCAGAACCTTAACTTCTAACTTTATGATAATATTTGTCACCCTTTAATCACTAAGCATTAAACTTGTAGTTTTTTTCTGGTCTCCTTTGTAGATACCCTGGCTTCTTATTTAGAATTTGCTTAATTCTATAGCAGACAGTACTTCTAGGAATTCATCTTTCAGATTTATTTGGCCTTACACACAGAAATTTGCATACAAAGATTTTTGTCACCATATTGTTTGAAATTTAAAAAACCTGCTAGAAATAGCCTGTGTTTCAACAGAGGTCTAGTTAAATGACTGTCTTTATACAAAGTAATACTTTGCAGCTCTTAGGATAAAGTAGTTGTAGAGATGCAGATATGGAAAAATCTCTAATACACATTGTTAACTGATAAAACAATAAAAAGAACTATACATACAGTATGTTTTCATTTGTGTTTATATAAAGCATACATTTATATACATACATACAAAATTCCTTCAAACCAGCGTAAGGAATTATTGACAGATAACCCTGGGAAATGAGACTAGAGGCCTAGACTAGGAAGAAGAGACTCACATCTCACAATTTTTCCGTATACTATTTCTGGTGGGTTGATTTTTTTTTACTATGAGCATGTTTGTATTTTCATAATACTAAGAAACAAACAGCAAGTCTTTACAATAATTTAACAATTATGAGAGTCTTTTACTATTCCCTTATGACTTTCTGTTCTTATAATACTTGGACTATTTAGAAGAAGTAGGGTTACATAAATGAGTTAAGATTTTTTCAGAGCTGCAATCTATTCCAATCCATTGTAATAGATTTTAAACCTTGACGTTAGATTGTTACTATTAATAAGATCTTAAGAATACTAAATGCTTAGTCTTGCCAAATTCAGTATTCATTTACAGTATACTGAGTGTTGCTGACCTGACCAGGTGATATGGTGGGTGTTACCATTGTTTGCAAGCTAGGTTAGTATTGCTGTGGCATAATTCTGAACTTCACAGTATTACTGAATAGGATGAACTTTGTTTTATTTGAATTGCTATTTAGGGACTTTTTAAACAACTCATTATTATTTTACTTTGTTCTTGATGTTTAGAACTGGCTTAAAGCATTGAGAAGAATGGCTTGTTCTGTTAGTAAAATCAGTAAACCAGAAAAATAATTTATATAATTGGTAATGTCATTTTGTATTACTTTTAATTAGCTGATTATCTGCCTTGGGAATGCAGCAGAAAATTCTGGTGACTTTTACTTCGATAATCATTTTTGTCTTCCCATACTTTTATTGTAGGACATTTGGAATAGTAGTAATAGATAAGTAAAATGAATTATATGAAAAATTTAAATATATAATAATCTTTATTTTTTAATAGGGATTTTATTAGAAACTTGCTTGAGAATAGGCTTTGTAAGATACATACCTATATGATACCACTTATTGTGTGTCTGTTAAAAATCATAATGAAGGCTGCTAACTAGTGGTTGAATCATGATTAGTAGAATAGAAGAAGTTATAGGCTCACGCCTGTAATCCCAGCACTTTGGGAGGCCGAGGTGGGTGAATCACCTGAGTTCGGGAGTTCGAGACCAGCTTGACAACCATGGAGAAACCCCATCTCAACTAAAATTACAAAAAATTAGCTGGGCGTGGTGGCACATGCCTGTAATCCCAGCTACTCAGGAGGCTGAGGTAGGAGAATCACTTGAACCCAGGAGGCAGAGGTTGCGGTGAGCCAAGCTCACACCATTGCACTCCAGCCTGGGCAAACTTGGCAGAGTATTTTGCATATACTCATCTCTGTTAAATGATGCTTTGTTTCCTAATGTCCTTGGGATTAATCACTATCATCATGAAGGGGAAATCAGTGAGTGCGATGCCTAGAGTAAGACTCTTTATTCTTGCTAAGTGAATGGATAGCAATGAATTGAATCCAAGGACAGATTGTTTTCCTAAATCAAGAGGATAGAATATGGTAAAGGTGACATGGAGAGAAAGGAGATGAACCTGAATGTAAAAGTTACATGTAGAGAACACAGAATTGAGGAAAGATGCTTCTATATGTGTGTGTATATATGTGTGTACATAGAGATATAGTATATAATATCTACATCTATGTATGTTGCATACATATATGTTCTGGAAACATATATATTTATATAGAGAGAATATATATATTCCAGAAATATGTGTGTGTATGTGTATATACACATAGAGAGAGAGATAAAGAGAGAATATACATATATATATATATATATATATATATATATATATATATATATATTCCGGAAAACCAGATAGGAGGTTATCCAGTTAGTCAATAAGGAAAAAAAAAAAGCGCATTAAGTCCTTAGAGCTGGGCCTGTCATAGGCTAACTCATGATTTTGCGAGTAGCTTAAATAATTTTGGAAGTTTTAAGATTATTCACAGAGTTGAAATGACAAGAAGGCAGACCTAAGCTTAAGTGAGAAAATTAAAATCTAGCAACATAAACTATTATGTTAACCATATCTTTTGAGATTCTGTTTTGTGTTGTTTTGGGGAGGGGAGAAAGAATAGAGAACTCAAAAATTTATTGATGTTCAATTTGAATTGAACTAGAACATAAGTCTTTCCTAGCATTCCAATTGTTTATGACCAAGATTAAACAGATCCCATTAACCTATAAAACATTAATGCACAAAAACTGATTTGATTACCTTGCAGAACAGGAGAACTGTTTTTAATCAATGTTTTGATCCTATAAAAGGGCAATTGTAATGATCTAGATTGAGGGGACTGGAACTATTTAGAAGACTTTGGAAGGGTTGGAGAAACTCCATAGGAAGTATACTTGTTCTTTGTTATTTGAGGCCAAATTTCATTCAAAATAAGAGAAAGTATAAAACTATTAATAATTAGCAGTGAAGCAGACTGTGTTGAGAGGCAGTGAACTCCTGGTAATTTGGGTTGCTTAAGCAGATTTTGAACATCAGGAACACTGTAGAGGGGATTTTTCATTGTATGGAAGAATGTACTAGATTATTCTGGAGGCCTCTTTCAAATCCTAAAAACTTTTTTGTAGTGTAATAAAGTGATTTATTGTAGATGGGTTTAACCTCTTATTCCTATATTTAAATACTGATAGCTAACATATCCACTGGTCACTTATCCATCAACCTCACCTCACCCATAACTAGGACATAAATTTTAAAATTATTTGAACTTCAAATTATAAGACATAAAATCAACATGCTTTTCTCAGATCCTTACTCAGTTTACTTTTATTTTAGACACAATTCTGATAGGCTTAATTAGCTGGCATCTAATTCCATGACATATTAGAAGTAACAAATCATGAATAGTCCAGGTGCTCCTATTAGAGGCAAAGAAAAAAAGAAAAAACTCATAAAGCAGACCAGCGAATTTAAAATTGTAGCAACCTGAGTCCTTTTGATAAGATGAAAACAGCTCTATATTAATGGATATTCAAAATGATAACCCTGACTGAAAAGAAGTAATTTATGTTTAGTATTTTCTATTGAAGAAGGGAAGAATACCTGAATTTTAGAAAGATCTCTTCAGTGTGTTTAATAACAAAAGACAGCTGGATAGATATTTTGGCATTTGGAGAGGCTGCATTGTATAGTGGAAAGAGCACAAACTCTAGAGTAATATAGACAGATTTGAATCTGGGCTCCAGTCTATTAATTAAGTTTTATTATTCATTTCAAGCCTCCATTTCCTCAGCTGTAAAAAGGAATTTACTGAAGGTTAATGTATATAAAGTCTTGCCTAAGTAAAAATAGCTATTGTTATTATTTCATTATTACCATAAAGCTGACTCTATCTTGGTTAAAAAAAATTTTTGGCTATTCAAGTAGAGCAAGAATAAACTTATCTAATAGTTTTAGTGTAAGTTTAATATATATAATGCTAATAATGGTGATGGCATGCTTGAAAAAAGTTTTTAAAAATTATACAAGTAATTCATATCCACCTTACAAAAATTAGGTTATAGAAAATATACCTAAGCAAAACAAGGAATAAAGTTGTCAGAATCCTTTATCACTATAATATTTTAGTGCATGCTTCATTTTTAAACTGCTTTGACATTCCCACAGGGTGTCACTTCTGAGTAGTGACTGCTGAAATGGATTCTATATTACTACTGTTGGGGAATTTACATTATTCACTGTGCTTTCTAATCATAACATGAAGTGAAAGATTGTGACATGGCACAATACTGATTAAAATAAAGCCCCGGTCCTGGTAAATTTTGTTGTATTGAAACCAGTTTTGTAGAGTGGTGGGTGTTGCTTTCTGTTCTGGAGCCAGAGAGCCCAAGTTTGAATCCCGTCTCTACTATTTATCAGCTGGGTAATTACCTGAATTTCTTAATTTTTCTGTACTTCAGTTTCTTTATCTGTAAATTGGGGACAATAGTAGTATCTAATTCATGGGTTGTTGTGAGGATTAAAGGAATTAATCTACATAAAGGGTTTAGAGCAGTGCCTGGCACAAAGTATAGACTCAGTAAATATTAGCTGCTATTATTATTCGTTTTTAGGCAGGTTTATACAAGCATATAAGATAAACAGAATGAGCACAAAATTAAGTCAGTGAGATTAAAAACCTCTTCTAAAAAAGGGAGAGGTATGGAACAGAGGCTAGTATCCCCTGAGGGAGAGAGGCCTCTGGTAATTATTTACTGAGCTAAAATTTCAGAGGGCTATAACTTGTCTTTTGTTGCATCAGGCACATGTTTACAATATTTTTACTATATGTTTTTCATTTGAACCTTGCAAAGGGGTCTGAATTTTTCCATTTGAAGGCATTGTTTCTTTTTCTCCCTGTTTAAATATTTCAATATTTTTGAACCATAATATTTCCACATCAGTTTCTTTCCCTACCCCACAAAGTCAACATCATTTTATGCTGCCTCTTCCAACAAGCATTTTGGCTGTGCTTTCAGAGATCAAAAGCTCTTTAAGACAATTCGATACCATGGATAGAGATCAAAGAGATACAATAAATTATCATTAAATCAGTGTATCTGACTACAGCCCCAGGGAGATTCTGTAAGAACTTTAAATTCTGTTGCAATTTTCAGTGACGGGTATTAATCAAAGAGATAAGCCAATGAACATATTTAGCCGTTCTGTCTACTGTACCTTTTAAAAAAATTTTTTTTCCTTTTCTTTTTTTTTGATGTTCTCCTTTTCTTTTAGCATGGTATCTAGTAATCTGATTAATTACTGACCAAAAAGAAGTTTTTAATTTCCCTTAAAAAAATTGTTAGACTTGTAGTAGAATTTTTTTTGTGTTTTGTTTTGTTTTCAAGCATCAAGTACCACGTTTTTGAAGACCATGGCCTATCATCATTATGCATTCAAGATTTGAGTTTGAATAACCTCATCAAGACTTAGATCTTCTTCAAAAGCTTCAAGTCTCATCTGCATTAAAGCTCTCCATTGAACCCTCTCACAAAAGTACAAGCTTAAAGGGACTAAAATCCATTCATACATTCCATTTTATATCCCTTCCTCTGACTTCTCTTCAATTTCCTTGGCTTCTAGGGTGCTTCATATTGCTTATGTTCCTATAGACTAGAGCCAAGGAGACAGTGCTTTCCAAAAAATGTGTTCTGTGGCCATAAGTTTTCATTGATAGAGAAGCATAAATTTAACATGATGAATTTAGAATTAGGACTTTTATGGTATCCTATAAAAAGTTGAGTTAACAGGCCGGGCACGGTGGCTCCTGCCTGTAATCCTAGCACTTTGGGAGGCTGAGGCAGCCGGATCCCCTGAGGTCAGGCATTTGAGACCAGCCTGGCCAACATGGCGAAACCCCATCTCTACTAAAAATACAAAAATTAGCCGGGCGTA
The DNA here is from genome assembly GCF_037993035.2 of Macaca fascicularis. Classification (NCBI taxonomy): domain Eukaryota; kingdom Metazoa; phylum Chordata; class Mammalia; order Primates; family Cercopithecidae; genus Macaca; species Macaca fascicularis. Next base: position 97,232,380 of record NC_088376.1, read on the forward strand.
GTGGAGGGTGCCTGTAATCCCAGCTACTTGGGAGACTGAGGCAGGAGAATCACTTGAACCCAGGAGGCGGGGTCTGCAGTGAGCTGAGATCGTGCCTCTGCACTCCAGCCTGGGTGACAGAGCAAGACTCTGTCTAAAAACAACAAAAAAAGTTGAATTAACAATAAGGAAATTAGGACGAAGTGGCAAAAATATTTTGGGTTACATTATACTCTCAGAAGCTATATGGTTTAGAGAAAAGGGTCCCCAACCACAAAAGTTAGTGGTTCTTATTCTGTCTACCTCATACTAGGTATATGGTAACTAATAAAGTCACTTAACCTCTCTGAACCGTAACTTCATCATCTATGAAGTGAATCTGACATTTTCCCCCCGGCCTACCTCACAGGGTTGTTGTGAGGATCAAATGAAATAATGTACATGAAAAGACATATATAAAATGTATAATACAGACAAAGGGTCCTGTTACATAGTTGGAAGTCATTCCCTCAGATCTTGGGTCTAGGAAGGTAGGTGATTTAAACTCACTGAAAGCATGTACCATATTCAGGTCGGATACATGGTAACAAGGCTATATTAAATTTTTTTCTCTGAGTTGAGTCCCTAAAATACTATCATGGGCTGATTCTAAGAAGGAGCACGAATATATATTCCCCTAAAATTATAGCTTAGCATTGTTAATGCTCTAGAGCAGTTATCAGAGTTATATGTTGTAACATATTAGTGATTTGTGAAACTTTTTTACTAAAATGTGACCCTCATTTTTCTTTAAATGAAAGAACATAGAATATTTCACAATGCATTCCATGTGGTAAGAGTAAAAAATTGTTTTAGTTATATGTACAAATGTGTGTGTGTGAAGGTGTGTGTACTTGGTCATTAAATAAAATGTACTTTTTTTCCCCTGTGAGTTGCAGCTGCTGTTCTTTCTTTCTTTTTTCTTCTTTTTTTTGAGACGGAGTCTGACTCTGTCACCTAGGCTGGAGTATAGTGGCGCGATCTTGGCTCACTGCAACCTCTGCCCCCTGGGTTTAAGTGATTCTCCTGCCTCAGCCTCCTGAGGAGCTAGGATTACAGGCACTCGCCACTGCGCCCGGCTAATATTTGTATTTTAAGTAGAGACGGAGTTTTGCCATGTTGGCCAGGCTGGTCTCAAATTCCTGACCTCAGGTGATCTACCCACCTCTGCCTCCCAAAGCGCTAGGATTATAGGCGTGAGCCAGTGCACCCAGCTTATTTTTCTTTTTGAGACAGGGTCTCATTTTATCATCCAGGCTGAAGTGCAGTGGCACAGGCTACAGCAGCGGCGTGATCATGGCTCACTTCAGCCTTGACCTACCGGGCTCAAGTGATTCTCCCACCTCAGCCTCCCCAGGTAGCTGGGACTACAGGCACAGGCCCCCACAACCGGCTAATTTTTCTATTTTTTGTAGAGATGGGGTTTCATCGTGTTATGCAGGCTGGTCTTGAACTCCTGAGCTCAAGTGATCCACCCACCTCAGCCTCCCAAAGTATTGGGATTAGACATGAGCCACTGTGCCCAGCCATCAGTTGCTGTTCTCAGAGTACCATTTTGGCACTAATGCCTTCCTACACATTTGGATTCCTAAGAGACTCAGCATTTTTTTTCACTTTCTACTACTACTTGTGACAAAGAAATTAATACCAATTTGACTTATGGTGTAATTGAAATATTTTTTTATTTCGTAGCACAGATAAAGCCTGTATGCCTCATGGATATTTAATATTTTAGTATCTATTCTGATACCCAGACTGTTATAGCATTTAAAAGGTTGCTTCAACCTCTACTAGCAGAAAGATTGTGTCAAATATTTTGCTTTTTAATTTTTTTTTCTTGTATCTTTCTGGCCTAATGGCAAACAAAACCCTCCATTTAGCATTATTCGAGGACTAAGTAGAGAGAGGCTATCAAGAATGTAGTTAGCATGACTGGGAATTTGATGGTCTCTGGAAAAGAAAGTGCCATTTCTTTTCTTTCTTTGAGTAACTAGGTTTATCTTTAGTTTAATGATTTAAGATAAATAATTCACTAACATTAACTTGTTCAACTGTTACTCCTAAAAACAGATATCTCCCTCTTTGGTGATAGCATTGGTTAGATTAGCAGAGGTGACTTTATTATAGTGTCCATGAACAATAGGGCATTGCTGCTGCTTCCCAGGGTTATGCATTCCAGTTCATTGATGAAGAACTAATTTTTTAGTGCTTTAGTGTACTGAAATGCTGCCTTTAGTGCCCTGGAATTATTTAAAGCTTGTTAGAAGGTTGTGCAAGGTATTAATTTTCTCTGCTTATAAATTATATGAATGTATATAGTCCTAACAATATGAATGTTTATCAGAAGATGTATAATGTAGAATCCAACTGCCTCATTCTTCCTGAACAGGCGTGGCCAAACTTCTTACATTAATGGAGACTGAATGAATTGCAAAGGTTGTATAAATCGAGGCTATTATGTTTATGACAATTGGCAGCTGTGGCATAAAAGGCTCATTACCATCTGTAATTGACATTTTGTTGTTCCTCCTTCCTCCACACTTTTGCCAAAAAATGGCATTGGTATTACTACCTCTCCATGCAGGAAGTAGGATCTACCTATGAGAAAGTTCAAGAGAGTAGTTAGGCAAGTTCAGCTATCCCTGACCTTCTTCCACAACCCTCATGAAACTAATCCATTGCAAAATTCAGTCTTTTCTGCTTCCTAAATATCTTTCAAATTATTCATCTTTGTTTCCATGTCCGTCCTTATTTATTTTATCATCTTTGCCTACATTTTTGCAATATCTCTTGAATGGTTTTTTGTATTTACTCCTCCCCCCTCTAATCTCATTGCTTTTAGACTGATTTTTTAAAATACAGTTCTAATATTTTTGATCCTCTGATCTAAACTCTTATTATCTTATTGCCCTTAGAATTCAACCCCAAATCTTCAATCATTCTTTGCCTACTAAGCTCAAGCCATAATGGTCTTCCAATTCTCTGACAATGCCATTTTTTTTTTCTTCAGAGTTTTTGTTGTCGTTATTGTTGTTGAGACAGAGTGTTGCTTTGTCGCCCAGGCTGGAGTGCAGTGGCACAATCTTGGCTCACTGCAACCTCCGCCTCCCGGTTCAAGCAGTCATCTGCCACAGCCTCCCGAGTAGCTGGGATTACAGGTGCTCGCCACCACGCCTGGCTAATTTTTGTATTTTTAGTAGAGATAGGGTTTCACCATGTTGGCCAGGCTGGTCTTGAACTCCTGACCTCGTGATCCACCCACCTCGGCCTCCCAAAGTGTTGGGATTACAGGCGTAAGCCACCGTGCCCAGCCTTCTTTAGGGCTTTTGCAGATACTTTCTGCTTGGAATGCCCTCCTCTCTCCTATTCCTCTTCACATAACCCACTTCTACTCATACTACCAGTCTCACTTTTAAAGTGATATAGTCTCACTTTTAAAATAATATTTAATATTATTTTTTCCAAGAAGCCTTCCTCCATATCTCAGACTAGATTAGACCTCCATTCTCTATCATTCTTTCATAAATCACCCATTTTTTCTCAAACATAGCATAGTTGTAATTATTTCTCATATATAATCATTTGTGAATAATCTTACAAGGCAACCTTTAGAAGGGCAGTGACTGATGCATGTTTTATTACACTGTATGCCCAGTGTTTAGGAAATTGCCTAGCAAATAGTAGGGAATCAGTAAATATTTGTCAACTGATTCTTCCCACAGCTACCACTCTTCACTTAGATATTTCAGTACTGTAAGTTCTTCTGGGTTGTTGAACTTCCTCTGTTTAAAACCCTCCACTTGGCTGAGTGCAGTGCTCATGCCTGCAATTCCAGCACTTTCGGAGGCCAAGGCAGGAGGATCGCTTGAGGCCAGGAGTTCAAGACCAGCAACACAGTGAGACTCCAGTCTCTACAAAATAAAAATAATTTTAAAATGAGCCGGGCATCGTGGCACACGCCTGTAGTCCCAGCTACTCAGGAGGCTCAGGTGGAAGGATTGCTTGAGCCCAGGAGGTCCAGGCTGCAGTGAGCCATGATTGTGCCCCTGCACTCCAGCCTGGGTAACAGAGCGAGAGCCTGTCTCAAACACACAAACAAAAACCCTCTAGTTGCTTCTCATCTCACTCCAAATATGAGCCCAAGTCCTTATAATGGTCTCTAGGGCCTTACCTGATATGCCTCTACTCTCTCCTTACCTCTCTACCATCTACTGGACTGCCCAGCCCAGATCTCTTAGCTGATCTCAGAAATGTCAAGTTTTCTTCTGCCTCAGGACCTTTGTACTTGATATTCCTTGTGCCTGGAATACCATTGCCTTAGATATCTGTCTGGTTTAATCTGTCATCTTCTTTAGGCCCTTGAGGTTATGTGACTTCAGTGAGGCCCTCTTTGACCATCTTATTTAAAATTGTAACCTCACTATGTGGCATCCCTAGTCTTCTCTGCTTTACTTTTCTCCATCGTACTTATCTCTGATTGACATTCTCTTCATGGGTATTTTCCCCAGTACTGAGAACAGTGACTGACACATGGTAGGACCTTAGAACTTACTTATTAATTGAGTTAATTTAACCTGTACTCACAGAGATGCATATTTGGGACAATGAGACCTGTAGCCCAAATTATGAGGGCTGAATATTTCAAGATGATTTTAGGAGATGAGTTAGTTAAATTGATTTATATCCTGCCTTGTTCTAAAAAAATTTTCAAATGCATGTAGTATGTAGGATGGAGACATAAAGAGAATAAGACAAAGCGAATGTAATAGTATTAAAGTGAGTAATGTACAGAAGGTCCCGCATAGTGGCTAAAGGCATGTTATAAATTTGGCTTATGAAAGAGTTAGCTTGCTCAGAAATGGTTGAGCTGGAATCAAGAATCTGTTCTCTGGCACAGGTCACAGATATTTGAGTCTTACATAGAAACCCAGAAAACCCATTTAACTATAAGACATTGTGCAATTACTCTTCAAAAAAAAAAAAAAAAAAAAAAAAACTTGCTTTCTGTATTAGGAAATTTCCTATTGGCATAAAATGTACACAGTCTATCCATTATAAAGGCTCTGCTACATTTGAGAGATGGCAGTCACAGCTACCACCTCTGCTTATATCATGTCCAGGACATTCCCAAAGTTGATTTAAACCAAGTAATTGGATATTTTTGAAAGTTAGCTGTGAAAAATACCAACCAGCACATTAATTACCCCAGTTTCTCCTCCTCTAATCATGAGGTAGCATGACAGTACAGTGGTTGTGGCTTCCTTCCTTTTGAGGTAGATAATTGGCAACTTAGAAATAGGTTCTTGGCTGGGTGTGGTGACTCACACCTGTAATCCCAGCACTTTGGGAGGCCAAGGTGGGCAGATCACCTGAGGTCAGGAGTTCGAGACCAGCCTGGCCAACATGGTGAAACCCTGTCTCTACTAATAATACAAAAATCAGCCGAGTGTGCTGGCATATGCCTGTAATCCCAGCTACTCAGGAGGCTGAGGTGGGAGAATCTCTTGAACCCAGGAGGCGGAGGTTCCAATGAGCTGAGACTGTGCCACTGTACTCCAGTCTGGGCAACACAGTGAGACTCCGTCTCAAAAAGAAAAAAAAAAAGAAAAGAAAAAGAAATAGGTTCTTATGTAGTCACAACTAAACAAGGTAGGAAGATTGAGAGTCGGATGAATTAGACTTCAAGAAATTTTTCACCAGTACAGTAACCCAAAATAAGAGCTTCTCTCTCTCTCTCTCTCTCTCTCTCTGTGCATACAATTAATAGATACTATATAGTACATGTCTTTCTGTTCATGGTATGTATACTTTCCTAATTCTGTCTTTTTTTTTTTTTTTTTGTCATTTAAAACTGAGTCTGAGAATTGTTGCCATGTCTGCAGGCCAGAGATAAAGCAAGGAACGTGGGGACAGACTACAGGCCTTTCAGTAAACTCTACAGTACCTCACTAAACAAAGCTGGTATTTTTGAGGCAAAAGATGAGAATATTTAGCTAAATGGTGTTCCATTTGCAAAATGTGCTAGTTCTTATTTGATTTTTTTCTTCCTTCTTAGAAAGCTTTATCCTTTCTATCTTTGACTTGCAGATAAATACTACATTTGAAGTCACATCTGTCCCACACCATTTTTTTCAGGGAAGAGGAAAACTAAATGAACCATAGACTTAGGGAAATAATGGAAATATGGATGTTTAAAAAAACCATTTATGTTCCACGTATTTCAAGGAAAGGAAATGAGGAGACACATTAAGAACACCACAGAACCATTAAAATGGACAACTCATATAAGGGGAAAGTATTTACCAAAAGCATTATGTATAACATGTTGCTGATTAAATTTGTGTTGTTATATTTAACGTGTAAGTATACATTATTCTAATTTAAAATATGTTTATTGAATTTGCTTTACATATTGTATTTATTTGATGGAACTTTATGTTCATTTTTTAAGACGTCAAATATCTCCTCGTTTTGACATTTCATGAGTAACAGGAGAAAACCTGAGAAGAGACAAAAGTAATGCAAAGGTCATTGTGTCTTCCAGCATAAGTGATGTAGAAGCAGAAAGATCTTATTTTCATTAGAAGTGGTGAAGTGGCAGAAAGACAATATCCCCCGACTGGTTTGCTGACACAAATTTTGCCATATAGTGAGAACAAAAAAATATGTCTAGGCGTTTAACTCATTATCTCCTCAACTATGGTACACAGAATGTCTGACACAACTACAAGAGATTTTGTAAGCCAAAAGGGTTCTGTAATGACATGTTTGGAAAACGTTGCAGTCTTTTTTGAAAATTTATAATGTATCTTAACACATTCCAAATGTGCAATCACAATTCTTTTTCGCTCATAAAATCTATTAATAACCCTTGGAATCATCTTTCAGGAAATGCTGAAAATTTTGCTTCTGTTTAGGATGTAGAATATTGCAAGAGAACATTGTTCCTATCCTAACAATGAGAAAAATCTTGATAATCCACAAAGTCATGATGTTTCTTGAGCTCATCAGAGAGTTGAGGTCACAAGGCAATCAGATGAACTGAAATTCCAAAGAGAGACAAGCCCTTTTGAAGAGATAGGACACAGAAACTGTGTTACCTTTGGCAGAGCATAGGAGGAAGAGAAGGCACTGTAAAGGTAGGTAAGAAGAAAGCGGCTAAAACTGTAATGAATTCTTAAAGGCTGAGTGTGGGATCCTGTAACATTTCAGAATAACGGGGAGCCCCAGTCACAAAAGTAGCCTGCACTCACTTGCAAGCTTTCTTTTATGGGCCCCTGTGTTAGTTTCCTAGGGCTACCAGAACAAAGTACAGCAGTGTGCTGTGTAACGACATTTCAGCCAATGACTCCATCTTCATATTGCCATCCTCTCTGTATGTCTGTCTGTTTTTTCTCTCTCTCTCTTTTTAAAACCATTTTTAAAGATGTAGTGCAGTAATATTAACTGTATATATATGTGTGTGTATATATATATATATATATATAGTTACGAAACAGATCTCTCAAACTTTTTCATCTTGCAAAACTGAAACTCTATACCCCTTGAATAACTCACCTTTTCTCTCTTCCCCATTCTGCTAGTAGCACCATTCTACTTCTCATTTCTAAGAGTTTGACTATTTTTGATACTTCATAGAAGTGGAATCATGCAATAGTTTTCTTTTTGTGGCTGGTTTGTTTCACTTAACATAATGTCCTCAGAGTTCATCTATGTTGTAGCATATGATAGGATTTCCTTCTTTTTTTTTTTTCAGACGGATTTTCACTCTTGTTGCCCAGGCTAGAGTGCAGTGGCGCGATCTCAGCTCACTGCAACCTCCGCCTCCTGAATTCAAGCTATTTTCCTGTCTCAGCCTCCCGAGTAGCTGGGATTATAGCCACCCACCACTACACCCAGCTAAGTTTTTGTATTTTTAGTAGAGACAGGGATTCACCATGTTGGTCAGGCTGGTCTTAAACTCCTGACCTCAAGTGATCCGCCTGCCTCTGCCTCCCAAAGTGCTGGGATTACAGACATGAGCCAGCACGTCTGGCCTACCTTCTTTTTTAAGGCTGAATAATATCCATTGTGTGAATATACCAAATTTTCTTTATTCATCTGTTGGTGGACATTTAGGTTGTTGGCTATTGTGACTAATACTGCAATGAACATGAGTGTGCGAATATCTCTTTGAAACCTTGTTTTTAATTCTTTTGGGTATATACCCAGAAGTGGGATTGCTAGATCATATGGTAATTCTATTTTTAATTTTTTGAGGAACTTCCATACTGTTTTCCATAGCAGCTGCACCATTTTACATTCCCACCAACAGTGTACAGAGGCTCCAAGTACTCTACATCCTTACCAACACTTGTTATTGTTTTTTTTGTTTTTATTTATTTATTTATTTATTTTTAGTTAATTTACTTTTTTAAATAGTGGTCATCCTAATAGGTATGAGGTGATACTATTCTGGTTTTAATTTTCATTTCCCTAATGATTATTGATGTTGAGGATCTTTTCATATGCTTGTTGGTCATTTGTATATCTTCTTTGGAGAAATGTCTGTCAAGTTCTTTGCCCATTTTTAAATTGAGTTATTTTGTTTTTTTAATTATTATTATTGAGTTGTAAGACATCATTATATTAATATATTCTGGATTTTTGTCAAGTTCTCTTGAGAAACTTTTTAAGGTTGCCTTTTCACTCTTAGATTATTTCCTTTGCTGCATGTAAGTTTGTAAGTTCGCTGTAGTCCCATTTGTCTATTTTTTGCACTTGTTGCCTGTGCTTTTCGTGTTAATATCTAAATAATAATTGCCAAACCCAATGTCATTAAGCTTTTCCCCTGTGTTTTCTTCCAGGAGTTTTATAGTTTCAGGTCTTACAGTTAGGCCTATGATCCATTCTGAGTTCATCTTTGTAATCAACATTTTGTAGGATCTTTGTATGACAGGGTCCAACTTCATTCTTTTGCATGTGGATATCCAGTTTTCCCAATGCCATTTGTTGAAGAGACTGTCCTTTTCCCATTGTGTGACCTCAGCACCCTTGTCAAAGATCATTTGACCATATACATGAGGGTTCGTTTTGGGGCTATTCTGTTCCATTGGACAATATGTCTGTTTATGCCACTACTATTCTGTTTTGATTACTAAAGCTTTGTAATACATGTTGAAGTCAGGAAGTTTGAGGCCTTCAGCTTTTTCTTCTTTCTCATATTTTTTAAGGCTATTCAGAGTCCTTTGAGATTTCATATGAATTAAAAGTTTTTGTTTTCTATTTCTGTAAAAACATTGTTAGGGTTTTGATAGGGATTGCATGAATCTGTAGGTCATTTTAGGTAGTATGGACATTTTAATAATATTAAGTCTTACTGGGCGCGGTGGCTTATGTCTGTAATCCCAGCACTTTGGGAGGCCGAGGTGGGTGGATTACTTGAGGTCAGGAGTTTGAGACCAGCCTGGCCAACATAGTGAAACCCTGTCTGGGGGGCAGAGGTTGCAGTGAGCCGAAATCCCACCACTGCACTCCAACCTGGGTGACAGAGCAAGAGTGTCTGAAAAAGTAAATAAATAAATGAGCAAATAAATAATATTAAGTCTTCCACTCCATGAGTATAGGATGTCTTTTCATTTATTCGTGTCTTCTTTAATTTCTTTCAGCAATGTTTTATAGTTTTCAATGTACAAGTCTTTTTCCTCCTTCTTTACATTTATTCCTACTTATTTTATTCTTTTTGATGCTATTATAAATGGACTTGTTTTCTTAGTTTCCTTTATCAGATGGGTCCTTGTTAGTATATAGAAACACACTGATTTTTGTGTTTTATATTCTGATTCATTGATTTTATATTCTGCAACTTTGCTGAATTTATTAATTTTTTATGGAATCTTTAGGATTTTCTACATATATAATCAAGCCATCTGTGAACAGAAATAATTTTACTTCTTTCTTTCCAATTTGCATGACTTTTATTTCTTTTTCTTGTATAATTGCCCTCGCCGGAACTTCTATTACTATGTTGAGTAGAAGTGGTGAAGGTGGGCAATTCTTCCCTTCTTCCTGATATTAAAGGGAAAGTTTTCAGTATTTCACCATGCAGTGTGATATTAGCTGTGGATTCTTCATAAATGGCCTTTATTGTATTAAGATATATCCTTCTATTTTTAGTTTGTTGGGTGTTTTTATCATGAAAGGGTATTGAAGTTTATCATGCTTTTTCTGAATCAACTGAGATGGTCATGTGGTTTTGGCCTTCATTGTGTTAATGTGGTATATTACATTGATCGATTTCATATGTTTAAGCCATTCTTGTGTTCCAGGAATAAATCCCATTTGATCATAATGTATAATCCCTTTAATGTGCTGTTGAATTCTGCTTGCTAATATTTTATTCAGGATTTTTACATCAGTGTTCATCCGGGATATCAGTCTGTAGTTTTCTTAGAGTATCATTGTCTGCTTTTAGTATCAGGGTAGTGGTAGCTAGTTTGGAAGTTTTCATCCTCTTCAATTTTTTGAAAGAGTTTGAGAAGGATCAGTGTTAATTCTTCTTTAAATGTGTGGTAGAATTGTCCATTGAAGGCATCTGGTCCTGGCTGTTTTTGTTGTTGTTGGGAGGTGTTTGATTACTGATTCACTCTTCTTACTAGTTACAGGTCTTTTCTGATTTTTTTCTTTATGATTCAGTCTTGGTAGGTTGTATGTTTCTAGAAATCTATCATTTTTTTTGATGGTATCCAATTTGTGTATAATTATTCATAGTAGTCTCTTATGATCCTTTTTATTTCTATGGCATCAGTTGTAATGTCTTCTTTTACTTTTAATTTTTATTATTCAAATCTTCTCTATTTTTTACCTTAGTCTAGCTAAGGATTTGTCAATTTTGTTGTCTTTTTAAAAAAGACAAGTTCTTCGTTTTGCTGATTTCTTTCTACTATTTTTCTATCCCCTATTTTATTTATTTCTGTTCTAATTTTTATTATTTCCTTCCTAATACTAATGTTGGGTTTAGTTTATAATTTTGTTTCATTGTGATTGGAAAAGATGCTTGGTATGGTTTCAGTCTTCTTAAATTTGTTAAGACTTGTCATGTGGCGTAACATGTTATCTATCCCAGAGAATGTTCCATGTGTCCTTGAGAAGAATGTGTGTTCTGCTATTGTGGAGTAGAATATTCTGTATATCTGTTAATACCAATTGGTTTATAGGGTTGTGTAAGTCATCTGTTTTCTTATTGATTATTTGCCTGGTTGTTCTATCCATTATTAAAAGTGGGGCATTGAAATCTCCTATTATTATTGTGTTACCATCTGGTTTTTCTTTTAGTCTGTCAATGTTTGCTTTATATTTGGTTGTTCTCCTGTTACAAATATAAATACATATTTATAATTACTACTTTCTTCCTAGTGAATTAATCCTTTATTTATTATATAATGTCCTTCTTTGTCTCCTGACAATTTTTTTTTTAACTTCAAGTCTCTTTTATCTGATATTACTATGGCCACCCCTGTTCTCTTTTGGTTATCATTTGCATGGAATATCTTTTTCCATCCTTTCACTTTCAGTCTGTGTGTGTTCTTATACCTAAAGTAAGTTTCTTATACATAGCATATAGTTGGGTCTTTCTTTAAAATCCATTTTCTATGTTGGGTTTAGTTTATAATTTTGTTTCATTGTGATTGGAAAAGATGCTTGGTATGGTTTCAGTCTTCTTAAATTTGTTAAGACTTGTCATGTGGCATAACATATTATCTATCCCAGAGAATGTTCAGTCTTCCTTTTGATTGAAAGTTCTGTTTACATTTAAAGTAATTATTGATAGGGAAGGACTTATTATTGCCATTTTAAGATTTCTTTTCTGTATGTCTTGTAGTTCTTTTGTACCTGTTTTCCTGTCTAGCTGCCTGCCATTTTGTTCTGTTGACTTTTTGTAGAGAGAGATATGCTTTGACACCTTTCTCACTTTCTCTTGTGTATCTTCTAAAGAGATTTTATTTGTGTTTACAATGGGGATTACATAAAACATCTTATAATTGTAACAATCTATTTTAAACTGATACCAACTTAATTTAAACCATGTACAAAAACTCTACTCCTTTATATACCCCCTACTTTATCAATGTCACAAATTATGTCTTTTATACTTTGTATCTAGTAACATAATTTTATAGTTTATAGTTATAGTTATTTTTATGCTTTTATCTTTTAAATTCTACATGGAAATTAAAAGTGATTTATGTGCCACCATTACAGTATTACATGATTCTGTATTTACCTGTGTATTTACCTTTACAGAGAGCTTTACATGTTTATATGCTTTCAAGTTGTTATGTACTATCCTTTTATTTCAACTTGAGGGTCTTCCTTTAGCATTTCTTGTAAGGTAGCTCTAGTGCTGAACTCCTTCAGCTTTTGATTATCTGGGAAGGTCTATTTTTTTCCTTCATTAAAATTTTTAAATTTTTATATATTTATTTTTATGATTTTAACTTTTATTTGAGATTTAGGGGATATATGTGCAGGTTTGTTACATGGGTATATTACATGATGCTATGGTTTGGGATACAATTGATCCTGTCACCCAGATAGTGAGCATAGTACCCTATAGTTAGTTTTCCAACTCATCTCCCTTCCTCCCCTTTTTTCCCTGTCTACTAGTCCCCAGTGTCTACTGTTGCCATCTTGATGTCTATTTGTATGCAGTGTTTAACTTCCACTTATAAGTAAGAACATGTAGTATTTAGTTTTCTATTCCTGTGCTAATTCTTTTAGGATAATGGCCTTGAGCTGCATTCATATTGCTGAAGAGAACATGATTTCATCCTTTTTTATGACTGCATAGCATTTCATGGTATATCTATCTATCTATCTATCTATCTATCTATCTATCTATCTATATCACATTTTCTTTACCCAGTCCACCATTGATGGGCACCTAGGTTGATTTCATGTCTTTGATATTGTGAATAGTGCTGTGATGTACATGAGTGCATGTGTCTTTTTGATATAACAATCATTTTCTTTTGGATGTATACCCAGAAATGGAATTGCTATGTTGAATGGTAGTTCTGTTTTAAGTTCTTTGAGAAATCTCCAAACTGCTTTCCACAGTGGCTGAACTTATCAACATTCCTACCAACAGTTCATAAGCATTCTCTTTTCTCCACAGCCTTATTAGCATCTGTTGTCTTTTGACTTTTTTATAATAGTCATTCTGACTGGTGTGAGATGGTATCTCATTGTGGTTTTGATTTGCATTTCTCTGATGATTAGTGATGGTGAGCTTTTTTCATATGTTTGTTGGCTGCATGTATGTCTTGTTTTGAGAAGTGTCTGTTCAAAGTTCCTTCGCACACTTTTTAATGGGGTTATTTGACTTTTGCTTATTGAATTCTTTAAGTTCCTTATAGATTCTGGATATTAGACCTTTTGGTGGTTGAATAGTTGGTGAATATTTTATCCCATTCTGTAGGTTGTTTTTTTACTCTGTTGATAGTTTCTTTTGCTGTACAGAAGCGCTTTAGTTTAATTAGCTCTACTTGTCAATTTTTGTTTTTGTTGCAATCAGTTTTGAGGACTTAATAATACATACTTTACCAAGGCTAATGTCCATAATAGTGTTTCCTAGGTTTTCTTCTAGGATTCTTACAGTTTGAGGTCTTACATTTAAACTCCTTCAGTTTTGAAGGACAGTTTTGCTGGCTATAGTATTTCTGATTGGCAGTTTTTTCTTTTAGCAGTTTGAATATATCATACCACTCTCTCTGATCTGCAATGTTTCTGCTGAGAAATCCAATAATAATCTTATGGGAATTCTCTTGTATATGACAAGTCGCTTTTCTCTTGCTGCTTTCAAGATTCTTTGTGTCTGGCTTTTGATAGTTTGGTTACAGTGTGTCTCTGTGGGCCTCTTTGGATTCATCCTAGTTGGAGTCCTTTCAGCTTGTTCAATTTAGATTTCCATTTTTTTCTTCACGTTTGGGACATTTTCAGCCATTAGTTTTTCAAATAACCTCTCTGTCCCTTTCTCTCTCTCTCTTTCCTTTGATAATCCAGTTAATGCATATATTGGTCAACTAGATGGTGTTCCATAAGTCCCTTAGGCATTCTTCACTTTTCTTCATTGTTTTCACTTTTTATTCAGTTATCAAGCAGGAGCTTGATAATTTTTAATGGGTTTACTGATTTTGTTTTCTGTTTGATCAAGTTTGCTGTTGAATCTACTTAGTGTAATTTTTAATTCAGTTTTTTATATTCTTCAGCTTATAATTTCCATTTGGTTTTTTAAAAATAGTTATTCTTCCACCCACCCCGCTAAGATGGAGTCTTGCTCTGTCGCCCATAGCTGGAGTGCAATGGCATGATCTCGGCTCACTGCAACCTCTGCCTCCCGGGTTAAAGCAATTCTCCTGCCTCAGCCTCTTGAGTAGCTGGGATTACAGGTGTGCGCCACCATGCCCAGCTCATTTTTGTATTTTTAGTAGGATGGGGTTTCACCATGTTGGCCAGGCTGGTCTTGAACTCCTGACCTCCTGATCCACCCGCTTCGGCCTCCCAAAGTGCTCGGATTACAGGCCTAAGCAACCGTGCCCACCTTTAAAATAGTTTTTATCTCTTTGTTGGTATTTTCATTTTGTTCATGTATCATTTTCCTGACTTCCTTTATTTGTCCATCTGTCCTCTTGTAGTGCATTGAGTTTCTTTGACAATTATTTTGAGTTCTTTGTCTCGGGATTGATAGCCTTTCATTTCTTTGGTTTTTTTTTTTTTTTTTTTTTTTAGATTTATTTTGTTCCCTTGGTTGGGTCCTTGTTTCTTTGTATTCCTGATTATTTTTTTCCCGGGATTTGCACATTTTTAAAAAACAGCCACTCTCCCAGTCTTCTGAACTGGCTTCATACAGGGAGGAAGAGGCGTTAAGACTCTCTTTAGCCCAGCTGTAGAGTCTTAGGGCCTCTCAAACCTTTAATGGGGATGTATCTCCTCTGAACTGTGCCTGTAATTTCCCAGTTAGAGGCTTGCTGGTTTCTTTTTTAGGCACTTGCTCCCTGTGGTGTCTTTCCATGGTATTGCTGGTTTTCTGGTGTTCCTACAAGCTGCCTAGGTCTCTTGTTCTCAGCAGTTCCCAGGCAACCACAAGTTGCCAGATCTGTCAGCATTCCAAGTCAGGCAAGACAGAAAGCTATCTCTTAGGCAGTCCCCAGAAAAGCTGAAAGATTGGATATACTTTCTACTCTTCTCTTTTCTTCATGAGAGAAAGCCATGAGTTGGGCATTTTCTCCCAATAACACTGAGTTCTGTTGTCTTCTGTCTGCTGTGCCACAGGTTCTCAGGTGCTGCAGCTAGCTGCTGAACTCTCCACTGTTCTCAGTGGCCCCCAAGCATCCAGAGTATTCTGGTTCTGTCAGTGTTCCACATCATGCTGGACAGCGACTATTCCCTTGAGCAGTTCCCTAAAAAGCTAGAACTTGGGATGTACTCTACTCTTTTCTTTCCCTTCTGATGAGAAGATGCAAGTTTGGCATTTTCTTGCAATTATGTAGGGCTGGACTGGCTTGGGGAAGGCCTATTATGGGTGAAATGTATAGGCTTTTCTTGCCTGTTTCTATGTGGCTATTCTTGGCTTTGAGCTTGCCTGGGATACTGTGACTTTTTAACTGGTTTCTGGAGTTTTTTAAAGTCTTTTTGGACCATATGTTGTTGTTAAGTCAGCATCTCTGTGGGGAAATGAGGTCCAGGGATTCCTATTCCACCGTGTTTTCTCTTCTTATAAGGATGCCAGTCATGTTGGATTAAGGCCCACACTATTCCAGTGTGACGTCATCTTAACTTGATTATATCTGCAAAGAGCCTATTTCCAAATAAGGCCACATTCACAGGTGCCAGGGGTTAGGATTTTAACTTATCTTTTGGGGTATATAACTGAACCTACAATAGCTTCCACCACTGCTCATAAAAAGATTGAGGCTGGATGCTCACTCTGTAATCCCAGCACTTTGGGAGGCCACAAGGAGGTGGGTGGATCACTTCAGCCCAGGAGTTTAAGACCAGCCTGGGCAATATGGTGAAACCCTGCCTCCTACAAAAAGGAAAAAAAAAAGAATTAGCTGGGTGTGGTGGCACATGCCTGTAGTTCCAGCTACTCCAGAGGCTGGGAGGTGCGAGGGTCGCTTGAGCCCAAGAGGTCAAGACTGCGGTGAGCAGAGATCACACCACTGCACTCCAGCTTGGTGACAAAGCGACACCTTGTCTCACAAAAAAAAAAAAAAGAAAGAAAGAAAGAAACGAAAAGATTGAGGGCAAGACAGCAGATTGAAGAGAGCCACTCTTTAGTGATACACAATTACATAACCCTGCCTAAATTATCAGCTATTCTCTCATATGAAGCAAAAACTTTAAGTGAAAGGAAACCCTTTTATCCTCAGTCCAGGCAAAGATTCACTGATTATGGGGGCAGGGTGCAAGCAAAAGCTGTCTGCCCTTAGGGAAGGCACAGAACATTCTCCAGCAGTAGCTGCTACTATTTTGTATTTAGTGTGATCCGTGGGATACTGGAGGGTTTTTGTTTTGTTTTGTTTTTACAGTGTTCCTCCACAGATATAAGGCAAAATTTCATTGCCAAGAGGTTGGGGTAGGGGCACAGAAAGCCCCATACCCAAGTCCTAGGTGCACAGGGCCTAGCTAAGATTGAGATATCAAGAAGAACAATGAGTTCTCTTAGTAGAGTGGAGTTAAAAACAGCTGTAGCCTACTGCCGAGGGAGGGACAAGGATGCAGAGAGAGAACCTCCTCCATGGCACAGATATGCAGTGACTGCTGAAAGCTGAGATTGGAGCAGGAACACTGAGTGAAATCCCTTGAACACTGTAGGCTCCACATGAAGCACAAGATGGTAGCTGCCCACTGTTAGAGGAAGGTGCGCAGAAGGTAACTACAGCAACAGGGAAGCAGTACCTCGACCACTGAGTAGATTCTCTCTTTTTGGAATTTGTTTACCTGGTTGCCTGACAGAATAGGCATCTCCATTTCCAGGAATAACTATTCTTTCCTTCAGTTTATACTGTTATTCTATCAACAATATTTGGAATTCTATAAAAAATTATTAAATATGTGGGGGGAAAAACCATTTTCAGGAGATAAAGCAATCAACAGACCCGGACCTAGAGATGACTCAGATGTTGGAACTACCAGATCAGGACTTTAATTATGATTGATATATTACAGGAACAAGTGGAAAAGTAGACCTCATGCATGAACAGTTGGGGAATTTCAGCAGAGAAATGTAAACTCTAAAAAGAGTCATATGGACACAGTAAAATAAAAAAAAAAAAACATGATATCTGGGATGAAGAACTCTTTTGACAGTCTTTTCAACAGAATGGAAAGTGGTGAGGAATGAGTAGATAAGTTTGAAGATAGATCCATAGATGTTATTCAAACTGAAGCACAAAGAGAACAAAAGAATAATATGGAAAGGGAAAAAAGGAAATATGAGAAAAAATAAAAATAACATGGTATAACTCTTCAACTATCCATTTATTCCTGTGATAGGCAGAGGAGTCAATACCTGCCACTATGCTATCACTGCCATTTTTCTGTGTTCATTTCTGTATTCCTTAGTGCTTCTCTGTTCTTGCTGTTTTCTGCTTTCAATATTCACAGTGATGAGCAAAGGTTGTACTCACATTCCAGAACACATCCAGGCTCTATGGTGGAACTCAAGACAACTTTGCAGGAGTTGAATTGGAAGTCGCTTTGAATTAAACTGTTTTGTGTTTCTCTAAATCATATGTCTCTAAAGCACTCAACAAGTGGTACCTTGATTTTCTTTGATTATAGAATGAGTTTCCTAGGAATATTCCTACTCCAAGTCATAGTAGCCTTTGTTTCCTCCTTTCTTTGTTAATCCTGTGTATTAGTTCTTTTTCATGCTGCTGATAAAGACATACCTAAGACTGGGAAGAAAAAGAGGTTTAATTGCACTTACAGTTCCACGTGGCTGGGGAGACCTCAGAATCATGGCGGGAGGCAAAAGGCACTTCTGACATGGTGGCGGCAAGAGAAAATGAAGAAGCAGCAAAAGTGAAAACCCCTGATAAACCCATCAGATCTCATAAGACTTATCCACTATCATGAGAATAACATGGGAGAGACCAGCCCCCATGATTCAATTACCTCCCCCTGGGTCCCTCCCACAATGCATGGGAATTCTGGGAGATACAACTGAAGTTGGAATTTGAATGGAGACACAGCCAAACCATATCATCCTGCAATCTCATGTGTCTACCATGAGCCCCAGAATCACCTTTACATATTTTCTTGGCAGCCTGGGGTAGTCCTCAGCCTCATCAAGGTTCCCTGATGCCTCAGAGTCCCCCAAATTGGTATGTAGACCTTTAGTTATTGTCTAGACTCCCCCTCCTTCTATTTGGCTATTTTGAAAGAACTTCTACATTTTTGGTTGAAAGCGAGATGGGCAGATACTTGGGCACGTGTTTTAGAAAATATGGTAGTCTTTCATGCTTACCCAAGTAATTGGCAAAAATGTTCATCGCATTACTGTTTTAAAAGAAAAAAAAGGAAACAGCTTACACAGTCATCAAGAGGAAAGTGAATGAATGAGCTTTGCTGGACTATTCATTCATTGGAATAAAATTTAACTATGAATCATACAGCTTCATGTATCAACATAGATCAGTCTCAAAAATCATGTTGTCAAAAATCATGTTGAATGTAAGTTGTGAAACTTACTGGCCTTGTAAGAGCCTAAATGTTATTTAGAAAGGCATTGGGTAAATAGCCACTATGTCTTTGGTATCATGAGTGATTTCAGGAGGCTGGGGAAACAGTGGAATTTTTGAATTCCATTTTTCCATGTGAAGAGGAACTCCTTCCTCTACTGGGTATTCTGAAAACTGACTAACCTTTGCCCCAGGTTGCAAGCCAAGGAGAGGAAGTATTTACCTGTATAGCTACCTCCTCCAGTCAGGCCACATGACCCTCCAGAATTACTGCTGCTCTTCAGTCTCCAAAATGCAGACAGAAGATAGAAGCTCGGGTCTCAGTTCCAATTTTGTTTCTTTGGCTATGCTGTTATGAGTATATCCATTCATGTATGTTTCAAGGGTCATGCAGAGAGATGCTTGGACAGAAATTGGGATCACATCTCTGGCTCTGTCTCAGCAGGACTCTGTTGGGGATTTTAATGTTTTGAGGAGCAGGAAGGATTCATATTATCTTGGCAGAGAGTTACCCAGTGAAGAAGTATTTGGGGTTATACAATGCAGAGATTTCCCACTTTGTGCTGCCCTAGGAAGGGGATTAAACGTGATCAGGGCACTTCTAAACAAATTAACATTTATCAAGTAATTATATATGGTATATCAATGTGGAAATATACTATGCTGAAATCAAAAGCATCTTGATGCAAATCAATTACATAATTATATGCAAACTATCAGTGTGGGATAATATTTTGAATAAAGTAGAAATAGATAATAAAGCTCTCTAATGAAAATGCCTGACAATTTATAAAGCAGCATGATTATTAGAAGGCCTATCCACTGTTCATAGCCACTGAGAAACAGTAAATTTAAAAGTATGTTAGATGAATATAAAACTCTAATGGTACATATGGACATACTTTCTGAATTTCATAATAAAAATAATACAGAAATAGAAAATTAGAAAAATAGCTAAGGCAGGCAGGTCATCTGAGTTCAGAAGTTCAAGACCAGCCTGGACAACATGGTGAAACCCTGCCTCTACTAAAAATACAAAAATTAGCCAGGCGTGGTGGTGTATTCCTGTAGTTTCAGCTCTCAGGAGGCTGAGGCAGGAGAATCACTTGAACCCAGGAGGTGGAGGTTGCAGTGAGCCAAGATCACACCTTTGCACTCCAGCCTGAGAGACAGAGCAAGACTCCATCTCAAAAAAAAAAAAAGTAAAATGTTGAGTAAAACAAATTTCAGAAGCATTTAATGTTTTCACAAAAATGAACATTAGTACAATTTATTTATTTATTTATTTTATTTATTTTTTTTTTGAGATAGAATCTCACTCTTTCATCCAGGTGGGAGTGCAGTGGCGTGATCTCAGCTCAGTGCAACCTCTGCCTCCTGGGTTCAAGCAATTCTTCTGCCTCAGCCTCCTGAGGAGCTGGGTCTACAGGCGCCTGCCACCACGCCCAGCTAATTTTTTTGTGTTTTTAGTAGAGACAGAGTTTCACCATGTTAACCAGGATGGTCTCAATGTCCTGACCTTGTGATCCACCTGCCTCAGCCTCCCACAGTGCTGGGATTACAGGCATGAGCCACTGCTCTTGGCCAATAGTACAATTTTTATTTGGAAAGATAAACACCAAATTCAGAATATTGATTAAAGTATTAGGGAGGAGAATATGAACTTTGAAAGGTACAGTTTCCTTTCCAAGTTTGAAAAGTAAAGATTTTGGAAAATATCTGATACAGACATGAAAAACATGAAGCAGTGGTTAAAAAAAAAAAAAAGGTGAATTATTGTGAAGTTAATTATAGATTCGAATTGGTAAGCTCTTTGGACGCTTTAGTAACCCAGAGACTGACTACCTTCTCTACTTGTCTATCATGGCCTCTGCACTCTAACCAAGGAGCAATGACCTTACTGAGTTTGTTAATCCCTATCTGATGGGGAATGCTGCTCTGGCAATGCCTCTGTTTTGGGCATGGATCCCTGGGTTTTGGGCAGCAGAATGTGTTGCCAAGAAACAATGTTTCTCAGAAGTGGAGTGTAGGATTTTCTAAGAGATCCAGATTCAGTCCTTGACCTACTGCAGTTTGCCCCTCCTCAGCACGCCGTGCACTTCTGTTGCTGTATTACCAACTGACGTGATTACTACATTTCTGCCTGTCTTACTAGGCTGGTTTTTCATGCACTTATTCTTTGGCACATACAAGGTGCTTAATGTGCTTAATACATGTGGAATAAATGCAAGTGATGCTCCCTTGTAAGACATGGAATAAAAGTGGTTAAAAAAAATTGATTATACCTCAATACATGAAATACGTGGCTAAATGAGAATTTATTTGTTTTACATAGAAACAAGATCTCATTCTGACTGGGGGCAGCGGCTCATGCCTATAATCCTAGCACTTTGGGAGGCCGAGGCAGTTGGATCACTTGAGGTCAGAAGTTTGAGACCAGCCTGACCAACATGTTAAAACCCCATCTCTACTAAAAATACAAAAATTAGCTGGGCATCATGGTGCATGCCTGTATCCCAGCTACTCGGAAGGCTGAGGCGGGAGAATTGCTTGAACCCAGGAGGTGGAGGTTGCAGTGAGTCGAGATCGCACCACTGCATTCCAGCCTGGGCAAGAGCGACTCCACGTCTCAAAAAAGAAAAGAAAAAAAAGAAACAGGATCCCACTCTGTCACCCAAGCTACAGTGCAGTGCTGCAATCATGTTAATAGCTCATTGTAACCTAGAACTTCAGGGCTCAGGCAACCCTCCTGCCTTAAGTGATCCTCCTGCCTCAGCCTCCCAAGTAGCTAGGACTACAGGTACACCCCACCACATCCAGCTAATTTTTAAACATTTTTTGTAGAGATGGGGTCTCATCTTCTTCCCTAGGCTGGTCTCAAACTCCTGGCCTCAAGAGATCATCCCACCTCGGCCTCCCATAGCGCTTGGATTACAAGTGTGAACCACCACACCTGGCCACGATTTTTTAAAAATAACTGATACATGTTGGCCGGGCACGTTGGTTCATGCCTGTGATCCCAGGACTTTGGGAGGCTGAGTTGGGCGCATCACAAGGTCAGGAGTTCGAGACCAGCCTGACCAACATGGTGAAACCCAGTATCTACTAAAAATACAAAAAAATTAGCCAGGTGTGGTGGCATGCACTTGTAATCCCAGCTAATCGTGAGGCAGAGGCAAGAGAATCACTTGAATCTGGGAGGTGGAGGTTGCAGTGAGCCGAGATCACGCCACTGCACTCCAGCCTGATGACAGAGCAAGACTCCATCTCAAAAAAGAAAAAAAATTCTATAAATATATTACACATAGAACAATGGTCCTTAAACTTTAGTATGCATCAGAACCACCCAGAGGAGTAACTTAGCAAAAAGAGGGGAGAATGTGTGTGTGTACGTCTTAACAAAAACAGATTGCTGGGTTCTACCCTAGAGTTTCTGATTCAGTAGGTCTGGTTGGGATCTTAGAATCTGCATTTCTAAGGAGCTTCCAGGTAATACTGATACTGCTGGTCCAGAGACCATTAATTGAGAACCACTGCATTAGAAAAATCATGGGAAAAAATATGGAAATACATAATGAAAATAACAAAATCAAATAGCCCTTTCCTCCAAGTATCATTCCTTTGGGAATGCCTTCCAAAGAAATCCAAAACAATCAAATTGTTTCACTATAACACTTAACAAATTTTGTTAGTGTACCCTATTGCAAATGGGATATTAACCACCTTTACTTCCAGGGGCCTAATCTGTAAAATGAGGATAACAGTGTATCTTTTAATTAGAAGTATCTCACAGGGTTGTGAGGATTAAATTATCAAGTGCTCAGAACAGTGTTTGGATTAATATATATTGCTATTATTATATTAATATTTTTGGTTAAGATACATCAAAACTAACCACAGAAAAGTGAGAGAGAGAAGTTCTGAATAGAAGATATTAATTTGCGAGTCATTGGGATATAGAAGATCAATTAGAGAAAGCCCTGAACAAAAAGGCCATAAATATATTTTTGCTTACTTATAAAAATGAAATTATATCTTAGAGGCTAGCGTGCTTCTTGATTTTGCATTTGAGAGTTTACTGTTTGATAGATAACTTCGCATAAAAACCTTTGCATTGAAAAAAAAAGTTATTTTATTGGGATTTTTTGGTTACAAATATATTTGAGCTAAAATATGTAAAAAATAAAAGAAGAGATGTTCTTGAAATTCCACTCCCCACCTCCTGGGATGCCAGCATTTTTATTAATATCCTTTCAGACATCTCTGTATATTGCAATAACTTTTAAAGAAAGTGTTAGGGAAAGTAAAGGTTAGGAAATAATTACAAATTCTTTATGTTAAATATTTTATTAATATCCAAACTAGCATCATCAAAAGTTTTTTTTTATGGCTGGGTGGGGTGGCTCACGCCATTAATTCCAACACCTTGGAAGGCCGAAGTGTGCAAATCACTTGAGCCCAGGAGTTCAAGACCAGCCTGGTCAACATGGTGAAACCCAGTCTCTACAAAAAATACAAAAATTAGCTGGGTAGTCCCAGCTACTTGGGAGGCTGAGGCAGGAGGTTCACTTAAGCCTGGCAGGTGGAGGTTGGAGTGAGCCGAGATCACACCATTGCACTCCAGCCTGGGTGACAGACCTGTCTCAAAAAAGAAAAAAACAGTTTTTTTGTTTTGCTGACTAGATGGGAGTAGGGAGGTAGAAATGGAAGAGAGATGTCCTTGGGAAAAAGCAGTTTGATTATCTAGTCTTTTCTCTCTCCCCATCTCCAACCACAGCAATTTTTCCAGTTTTATTTTAAAAATCAAGATTGAGGTTATATGTGGCATTAGTATCCCATCCTAAATTGGAGACAGTAGGGACAGAAACATTGTGAGCTTGGACAGGAAGGACGATGACTGGGTCTTTAATTTGAAACTATAATTATTGTGATGTCATGTTAATAGTTTAAAAATTCCTGTTAAAAGACTTGTAATACTGAAAATATTCCAGCCATTGTTATAAAATAGTGTATTGAAATAGTCTAGGAAAAATATTAAAAAGCAGTGCTTCCTTTGCTGGACTTCCCCGATACTCCACTCTTTCTCCATTCACTCTTGTGTACCCTTCATGTCAACTTCTGAAACACCAGTATGTTCTGTAGAAACTCAGATTATGAAATCTGAGTTACATTTTTTTCAGCCCTGAAAACAGCTTTGGAAGGAAGATAGATGACTAGGCTAAAATTCCAGGGCAATCTTTATTGTTCTTTCACCTTCTGAAAATGAGGGAGAGAAGTGCCAAGGGTGAAACTAGAGGTGTGGTTAGATCGGAGAAATATTTTGTTTCTGCTCTAAATTGTCCTTACTGTTGCCTATGACTGGAATGATCTTCAGTGGTTTAGGGTTAGTTTCATACTTGGCTCATACTGGAAAGGACAGGTTTCCTGAAGTCTTTTCACAGTTAATCTGAAGTTACTTCTGTCAGTGAAAATACGTATTTTAGAAATTCTAAAATAAAGCAAAAACAATAAATGCTTTGTATTATCTAGACTTTTAGGTAGTTATACTAAGGTCACAGGAATTACGTATGGACTCAGATTCTACTTTAGCATGTTATATTAAATGTCTGACAGACTTGAAAATAGGCCTTTGAATAGCTTGAAGCCATATCAAGGGTAAATTTCTTGAAGTGGGTAAACATGTGAAGTTTTCTATGTATAATTGACCCTACATCTATATAATGTCAAATGTATTTAAATTTGATCTCTTCTTAAGTGACCTAAGTGGGGAAGGGAAGCCTTTCATTTTGTGTAAAGTTTATTGATTCATCTGTGGTGTAACATTCAAGTTCAAGGTATTGAGACAGACACTACTTGGCGTACCATTCTAATGCCACATATGAAAGTAGTTTCTACTTGAAAGTTCCAAATAGATACTCCAGAACTGACAGGGGAATTCCAGCAAGGTCATTCACCCTTTAAAACTCTAAAGAAAAAAAAAAATGCAAAGCAAAAAAATTGCCTTTGTGTAACCATTAACCTATCTGCTTTTAAGTGGTTATTTTTGTTTAATTTTTTTTAATATTAGAGGGAGAGTTCAAACTGGATTGTCAAATATTTCAAATCACAAATAATAAATTTAATTAATTTAGAAGTTAAGTTTATACTTTTGTCGTTTATTATATCTCTTCTGGGTTGGCAAAATATCCATTGCTTAAAAAAAAAATGGCTTCCCATTATGTAGCCCACAAAATACAGGAAGAAATTCTTAAAACGTCTGTGGTATGTTATCCTTGGTAGTTATATCAGCTGAAACATACCAAGTTCTTGCTCTTGAAGCTTTGTAGACCTGCCCTTAAATAACATTGACAGACAGTCATTTGACTAAGCAAACATTGCTGGATATACACGATGAATTAAAGTATTGTCATTCTGTAAATGTCTTTTGTGAGGTCTAGATACACAATGAAATGCTGACTGTTTAGAAAATAGCAAGAGCAGTTATTCATCCCTAGGCTGGCAGTTTATTCAGTCCTGAATCTTGAAATTCATATTTCATTTAATGTTAAAATTCTCACATATGGTGCCTCATAAAATGATAGTACACTGAATTTAGTTTTAATTTTAATTGTGTTGGTAGCTTTCAAATCTTTTTGTTGGAGTTGTGTATGAGTCTGTAGGGGCTTCTGTGAAACTTTCTATATAATTTATGCTTTCAGTCCCTCCTGTTCCACAGACCTCATACTGCTGCAGAGATGGCAGATACATTCATGATCTACTTTGGACAAACTAGAGCTTTTAAAAAAATGTTTATTAAATGTTGAGTAGATACAAAATATTTATAAAACATCTGTAAGGCTTATGGAATAACTATACAGAGAACATTTGTGTACCTACAGCCCAGTTTAAGAAAGCAATATTACCATTACTTCTAGAATCTCCTGTGGGCTCATTCCTAATTCTGTACTTTTCTTGTTCCCTCAGAAGTAACCAGAGTTTTAAATTTTGTGTTAATAATTCTCTTGCTGTTCTCAATGGTTTTATCACATTTCTATATATCCCTAAACAGTATATTGATTAGTTTTACATGCTTTTGAACTTTATAAAAATGAAATCCTATTGTATGTTTTTTTCTGGGACATGCATTTAAAAAAAAAATAACTCTACATTTTAGCCTTAGATTTATCCATGTCAATGCTTACAGCTATTCCTCATTAGTTTTCACTGTATAATATAGCATCGTATGAGTATTACAGAATTTCTTAGCAGGTGAATTGATTGATTAACATTGTAATGTTTCAGTTGTTAGTTATTATAAACATTGTACCTATGTATAGATATATTCCTGTGTTTGTATCTACCACATATATGCAATTATTTCTCCATCAATGTTTCCTAACCTTTTTTGTGTCACGGCACACATAGAAAATGATAGATAATATGTGTACAATACACTAGGTTAAAGAAGTAAAGCCATGTCCTGGCCTGGGGGCTTCTGCTTAACTAGAGAGCTGAGTTCCATAACTGGACACACCAGTCACCCACTCACTGCATACTAGGCCTTGGCACACCAGTTGGGAAGCTCTGCTAGTGTGTGTGCCTGGGAGTAGAATTGCTGGTTATAGGTAAATGCTTCTCCAATCCTTCCAGGCTAGATACCAAATTGCATGGTGGTATTATTTCATTTAACTGACATCTAAAGTGTTTGTATCAATTCACGTTCTCTAAATATATTTAAATCAAAAAGATTTGAGAATTCTACCAACCTCCTAATTAAGAAGGTTAAGTAGGAAAAGAAATAATTATTCCCTAGGAAATCAATTCAGATTTGTTTTCTCAAAACAGATGTCAAAATTCTTTGACAATGTGACAGCAGAGAGTTATAGGTAGTAGACAATGTTAAAAAGTGACAACATGCCCTGTAGTTGTTATTAATTGTGAAAGCCACAGCTTAAGCGAAATGAATTACTTATGAGGCTGTAATTCTCTCTTCCAGGTTGGGTATTGCATTGGGTTTTTGTTTCTTAGCCTCAGGAACTGTTTTCAGATAACGTATACAAGATGGAGTAATGAAAACTATTTGCTATGTAAGAAACTTTTTTTTTCTTTCTTTTTTTTTTTTTTTTGAGAAGGAGTCTCGCTCTGTTGCCCAGGCTGGAATGGAGTGGCGTGATCTCGGCTCACTCCACCTCCTGGATTCAAGTGATTCTCCTGCCTCAGCCTCTCGAGTAGCTGGGATTACAGGTGCCCACCACCACACCCAGCTAATTTTTGTATTTTTAGTAGAGACAATGTCTCACCATATTGGCTAGGCTGGTCTCAAACTCCTGACCTCAGGGGATCCGCCCACCTTGGCCTCACAAAGTGTAAGGATTACAGGCATGAGGCACCGCACCTGGCCTATGTAAGTAACTTTTAGTGTAGAAAGGCAAACCTTAAGAAAACGGGTGTTTATGTTGACTACTCTTAAAATTGGTTTTCTTTTAAACAGTAGAGATCTCAATCAGAATTACATTAGGTTAATAAATGATAATATTAATTTCTCCATTCAAATGACATCAGACTAGATGATTGATTTTAGAAAAATTACAACCTGACATAGGTTTCCCATGGCATTTTCAAGAAGCTTCTGGACATTACCTCCATAGTTACCATTCAAATGACTTGCTCATATACAAATTTAAAAGAAATTTTTGCTTGGTGGGAGTATTACCTTCTGGCTTGTAGGCTGAGGATAAAATTAGATGGCAAATATGAGAGCAAAGATTTCAAACTCATGCTTACCCTGGTTTATGAAAATCTAATGCCAAATTTGTATTTTAATTTATTTGGCAGAGAATTACAGATTAAAACTGCATTTCCATTTTACTGGTATACTGTGTACTACACATAAGTCAGGGTTTCAGTTGTTTTTATATAAATTAAGATTGGAAGCAGTGTACCAATTCTTGAATTAACACCTATAGTATGTGACAGTTGTGCATATGTGTGCATGTGTGCATATATATATGCACACACATATATACACATGTGTATATTATATATATGCACACACAGACATGCACATACCATGCACTTGTGTTATATATATGTATGTATGTGTATAGTATTGATTGAGGCTCAATGCATATTTAACAGTATCAAATAGCATTGATTAAGCATCTGGATATAATCAGTACTATAACTTCACTCTAAACATGTAGCTAAGCTCAAGCTACAGACATATAGGATACATAATAAATGAGACTCAATAGCAAAATAGTGGTAAATATGAGTGATACATTCAAGATTTTTTTCATTATTTTTCTCCTTTGTATACAAAGTATTTCTTGTGATTTGCCACATGTGGCCATATTCTTATTTTTTTTTGTTACAAGTAACCGGATTTTTGTTGTTTGTTTGTTTGTTTGTTTGAGATAGAGTCTCACTCTGTTGCCAAGGCTGGAGTGCAGTGGCGTAATCTTGGCTCACTGTAACCTCTGCCTCCTGGGTTCAAGCAATTCTGCCTCAGCCTCGTGAGTAGCTGGGATTACAGGCATGCGCCACCATGCCCGGCTAAGTTTTGTATTTTTAGTATAACAAGGTTTCACCATGTTGGCCATGATTGTCTAGGCTGGTCTTGAACTCTTGATCTCAGGTAATCCGCCTGCCTCAGCCTCCCAAAGTGCTGGGATTATAGGCGTGAGCCAACACGCCCGGCCATAACTGAGTTTTAAGAGCAAGTACACATTTCCCTATAGCTGGCTATTATATAAGTGCTTCTTTAATTTCTACCTAAGTATCCCCTTATGGAAATGGTAAGTCAATTTGTAGCCCTAGAAATAGGAAGATGACTTCCTATAAGGGCATTTTATGTTTGAAATGTCAGGATTTGTCTTTAAAAGCTCATGGCAAATTTGCATTTTTCTTTCTGTTTCAATATATTTTCCGCTATATAAAGTTGATACTACAGAAAGATCTGTTCTGCGACTTCATACACCCCAGTTTGAGGAGCACGTTAAGTGGAATTCTATTTTCCAAAGGGCTGCAAATCAGAAGGACTTTCTTCTAGGAAAATGTTGACTTCTGTAATCTGAGTTCCGTTTAGGCTTTACTGAAAGTGAAAGAAGTTTCTTGGGTGACTTTGGCCATCAGTGATCTCGCTCTCTTTTTGTAATCATCTTGTCATCTTTTATATATCTTTGTTTCTTAGACAGTGCATTTGATTTAACCGTTTTTCCTAGATCTTTCTTTTGTCTTGGTTTCCAGGAAATTACACCATCCTGCTCCTTTTCAAAACCCTCTGTCCATCCCTTCTCTGTTTTCCATGCTTCTCCTGTATTACCCTGTGTTTATATTTCACAGCTCAGTTTTGACCGCTCCTTCCTCACTCTGTATAATCTTTCTCTCTTAACTCAGTTTTGTTCTCTCATACTGTGTGTATCCAGATGCCTTTTGGACAATTCAACTAGGACATTTTAGAGTCCCTTCACACTTTGCCTTTATAAACTCACTCTCATATCCCCAGCGCCTTGCATAGTGCCTTACATAGTAGGTACCAACAAATATTTGTTGAATGAATGAGTTAAATGAATCTCATTCCCTTCATCTAATTTCCATCTTTTGTCACTGGTGCCACTGTTCTGATCTCTCTTTGATATTGCAAGTATTTTTCTTTTGAAATACATTTTATATTTGATCAATTATTTTCACTGTAATTTCATAGCCTTTACCCTAATGTAGGCCTTCATTACCTCATGCCAAGATTACTCCCACAGTTGTCCATCTGACCTTTTTGGTTCTAACTTCTCCTTTCTCCAAGCCGTTTTCACCATAGCTGCTCTAATAATTTTTAAAATGTCTGTTTATTGGGAAAAAAGTCTATTGTTTTAATAAACTTTTGGTTTTTGGAATAATTTGAGATGTATAGAAAATCTGCTAAGATAGTACAGAAAGTTCTTATAGAACCTTTACCCACCTTCTCCTGATGTTAACATCTTACATAACTATGACTCATTTATCAAAATTAAGGAATTAACATTGGTACATGACTATTAACTAAAAGCCAGACTTTATTTGGTTTTCACCAGTTTTTCCATGACTATAGTTTTTCTATTCCAGGATCTGATCCAGTGTACCACAATACATTTGGCATACCTTTTTTTTTTTTTTTTTGAGACAGAGTTTTGCTTTTGTTGCCTAGGCCGGAGTGCAATGGCTTGATCTTGGCTCACCGCAACCTCCACCTCCTGGGTTCAAGCAATTCTTCCTCCCGGGTTCAAGCAGTTCTTCCTCAGCCTCCAGAGTAGCTGGGATTACAGGCATGCACCTCCACGCCCACTAATTTTGTATTTTCAGTAGAGACGGGGTTTTTCAACGTAGGTCAGGCTGGTCTCGAACTCCTGACCTCAGGTGATCTTTCCACCTCGGCCTCCCAAAGTTCTGGGATTCCAGGCATGAGCCACTGTGCCCGGCCAAAGTTACCTAATTTTTACATTCTAGTATCCTATTAGATATCTGTACTATAATTTAATTTACCAGTTCCTTCCTGATTTCCATCTTTTTCTTTTGCAAACAATGCTGCAGTTAAACTGACACATGTACATGTGTCAGTTTACGTGTGTAAGTATGTTTTTAGTTATTGCTGGGTGAAAGTGTATGTGTTCATAATTTGATTGCCAATTTGCTCTTCAGAGAGGTTCTATCAATTTATCCTCCATTATTTTCCCATAACCTCATCAACTTTGTGTCTTATGAATTTTTTTTTTTTTTTTTTTTTTTTTTTTTTGAGACAGAGTCTCGCTCTGTTGCGCAGGCTGGAGTGCAGTGGCCAGATCTCAGCTCACTGCAAGCTCCGCCTGCTGGGTTTACGCCTTTCTCCTGCCTCAGCCTCCCAAGTAGCTGGGACTACAGATGCCCGCCACCATGCCCGGCTAATTTTGTTTTTGTATTTTTAGTACAGACGGGGTTTCACCATGTCAGCCAGGATGGTCTCGATCTCCTGACCTCGTGAACCAACCGTCTCAGCCTCCCAAAGTGCTGGGATTACAGGCTTGAGCCACCGCGCCTAGCCGAAATTTTTTTAACTTTGCCAATTTGTTAGGTGAAAATATAGGTTAAGATGATGTCATTGTACTTTTCATTTTTATTTCTCTCATAATGAGTGAGGTTGAGTGTCTTTTTATATATTTAAGAGCCATTTATATTTCTTCTGTGAACTGTTCATATGCTTTGCCCACTTTTCAATTAGGTTGTTTATTAAAACATATTTATTATTTTATTTTCTTGCTTTAAAATCTTTCAATTCCTCCCATTTTCTGATATTTTAAGTTTAAATCCTAGTCCCTTTTTCTAGACTTTACATTCTATGTTTCAACTCCAATTTCCCAGTACTTTTCAACAACCACTCCTACTATGACCAGCCTGGTTTCTTTCCTCTCCCAGGGGCACACCATGCTCGTCCCTTCCGCCATGCTTTCTTTTCTAATATTCCCCTACTTTTCTCCTTCACTTATATCTCCTATTTTGAGATGGAGATTCCTGTCATTTCCTCCATTTGTGTAAACTTCCTTTTAACCTCAAGGAGACTTCTAGAAAAAAAGAATTAACTCATAGTTTGTAAACTCTTTAAAAAAATGATCATCACTAAGAGCCAGCACAATTAAAAAAACTGCTCAAACAAACTCATCTTCATTTCCATTAGAGTTTGACAAGATTGGGATGCTGTGGACATATCTTTACTTATAAGGTATTTTGTTCTCCTGAAATGTTTGAGGAACTACAAAAATATAAGCTGTGTGAGAATAGGTGGTTTTGTAGCTGGTCAAACATGTGTACCCAAAGAATATTGATTTATGGATCAATATCAAACTAAACGTCTCTAATACATGTTTCAGAACTCTATTCTCAATCTTGACTGTTCAATGTTTATTAACTAATAATTTGGGTGAAATCGTGGTAATTAAGTAGATGTAGTTAGGCTGAAAAGGTTACTTACTATGACAGAGGACAGCTGGCATGATTCAAAATGATCTTAATGGTTTGGAAAAGTGGACTAAAACCAAAATTGAAATGTAAAAAGGTTGTATGTAGGGCCCTGTATTTCATCTCTAAAATTAATTGAGAAAAGAATGAGGGGGTCCTCTCACAAGGACAAGTCATTGGATTTAGAGCCCACTTATATAATCCAGGATGGTCGCATTTTGAGATCCTTAATCACATCTGCAAAGCCTCCTTTTCCAAATACAGTCACATTCATAGATTCCAGGGATTCGACATGGGTTCTTTCTGAGGGGCCACCATGCAGCCTACTACAAAGAGGAACTGCAGCCATCACGTGTGTCGCTTTGCATCCCTTGCTCTCTCCTCATAGACTGCTACCTTGGCTCAGGGTCACCTCAAAACTGCCTGTTTGGTTTTGGGAGGTAGAGGGGTGGCTAAAAGCTGAGAAGGTAGAAGGACCAGGTATGATCAGACTGGGTGTGAAGGGGATTCTGGAACTTGAAGCAGAGGCTTTGGGCAGGACAAGCTTTCTGTCAGGTTCAAGTGTTCCCTTGTCAATCACATTCTGTCCTTTGGCTGCTGAAAACCCTCCCATGGCATCTCACTGTATGAAATCCAAACCTCTCCCCACAGTTACAGGATCCCTGACTACTTTTTTGGGCCTCAAATTTGGTCCTTGGTCTCTCTCCTTTGGCCACACTGGCCTTCTTCCTCTTGGTTCTTGAGCAAGCCAAGGTCATTCTTGCCTCTGAACCTTTACATTGGCTGTTCCTTTGGCTGAAACACTGTTCCTTTCTACTTGCTTCACACCTGGTTCCTTCACCTGAAACACTATTTCTTCCCCTCACTCCTCAGTTCACGTTCCTCTAAGCTCAAACATCCCTCCTTCTCAGTGAGTCCTGAATATTGAGTTTTCCCCAGTCACCCTGTTCTCTTATCATCACAGTACTTGGCACCCCCTGAAATTTCCTGGGTTGTCTATTATCCACCCTCTTGCTGGAATGTCAGTCCCAGGAGAATAAGGGTCTTGTCAGATGGATTCATTGTTAGAACAGTGCCTAGCAGGTAGCAAGTGTTCACTTTGCAACTCCAGGGGAAATTGGGGTTCTCAGACCCATGAAATCCAACTAGGATCAACTGAAGCCCTTTCCACATGTACTTAAAAGCTTCAAACCCCACCACACCCCCAGGATTTTAGTGCCCCACCACACCCCCAGGACTGTAGCAGAATCTAGAGTGGCTCCTGTTCTCCAGGCCACCCCTGCCTTGGAGCTTCTGCTTTCTTCTACAGCTTATCTATTGATCCAGATACAAATCTCAGCCTGTTTCTCAGCTCCCACAAGAAAGCCCCTCCTTACAGGAGCAGCTGACATTTGCCCAGCAGTTACTATGCTCCAGGCACAGGTCCAAGTACTTCGTATGAGCTACATCACTTCATCCTACCTAAAAGGTAGGTGAAATATTGTGCCCGTTTTACAGATGAGGCAGCTGAGACCCAGAGAGGTGTTAAGCAAATTACCTAAAACCACTCAGCAAGCAAGGGATAGAACCAGGATTCACACTTGGGAAACTTGTGTGTGTTTGATCCCAACACAGGAAAGGAAAAAAAATGAGGGTAGAGGTAGGCACTTGGTTTAATGTAACTCATGCAGCAAAGACTTAGGAGGCTAGTAAGTTAAGAGTATAATGCTTTAAAAATCTGAAATAATCTTGGTTTGCATTTATAAAAGTATAGCATCCAGAATAAGGAATTTGATAGTTCCACAGTTTTTTTCTGTAT
Organism: Macaca fascicularis; assembly: GCF_037993035.2. Taxonomy (NCBI): domain Eukaryota; kingdom Metazoa; phylum Chordata; class Mammalia; order Primates; family Cercopithecidae; genus Macaca; species Macaca fascicularis. The sequence continues at coordinate 97,265,866 of NC_088376.1, forward strand.
CAGTTTTCATTTGAGTATTCTATTCAGTCTTGAGTATTATACTTTAAAGGGAGCTTGAAATTAAAGTACCTGTATTATTTTTCTATTGCTCCCATAAAAAATTATCACAAACTTTGTGGTTTAAAAATAGCACAAGTTTATCTTAGAGTTCTGTGGGTCAAAAGACCAACATGGGTATCACTAGGCTAAACCAGGATGTCAGCAGGGCTGGAGGCTCTGGGGAAAAATCAGTTTCCTTGCCATTCCCAGCTTCTAGAAGCCACCTGCAGTCCTCCAAGTCCCGCTTCCTCCATCTTCAAAGCTGGCAAGAGCTGGTCAAGTCCTCGTATCACATCTTCCTGAGCACAGCTGGGAGGGAAAGGTTCACTGCTTTTCAAGGATTCATGTGATTAGGTTGGACTCCTCTGGATAATCTCCCCATCTCAAAGTCCTTAACATTAATCACATCTGCAAAGTCCCTTTTGCCACAGAAGGTAACATAGTCCCAGGCTCTCGGGATTAGGACATGGACATCTTTGAGGGGTGCATTATTTTGCCTGTCACATTGCTTGTTGCAGAAGATCCCCAGGATAGTGAAGGGATCACATTGGATGCAGAGAGTCAGACTAAAAAGAATTGAAGATGATCCCCAAATTTATTGCCTGGGAGAGAATAAAATAATGTTCATAAAGTGAGTAGTGCAGTAAGGATGTAATAAATGGTTGCTGCTTCAAAGGCTAATAGTAGAAATTACAAGGCCGGGCGCAGTGGCTCACACCTGTAATCCCAGCACTTTGGGAGGCCAAGGTGGGCGGATCACCTGAGGTCGGGAGTTTGAGACCAGCCTGGTCAACATGGTGAAACCCCGTCTCTACTAAAAGTACAAAAATTAGCTGGGCATGTTGGCACATGCCTGTAATCCCAGCTACTCAGGAGGCTGAGGTAGGAGAATCACTTGAACCTAGTAGATGGAGTTTGCAGTGAGCCGAGATTGTACCACTGTGCTCCAGCCTGGACAATAGAGTGAGACTTTGCCTCAAAAAAAGAAAAGAAAAGGAAGAAAGATGGTAGCTCAGAAGGGAAAGAAGCTTAGGATGCAGCAGGAGATGAAGCAGTATCTTGCAAAGAATAGAATTTGGGATCCAAGTTTTCAATTTACATCAGATCAGCCGGTGGTTTGAATGTCAGAAAGTACTACATTTACCAAGAACTTTGCGTTTTTTCTTTCTCTAGTAAGGAGTCAGGGAGAATGCAGATGGGGAAGAACTATTGTGGAGAAGCAATTTTCTGGCCCTTTTCTGCAATGATTATACAATGTTTAGATTCTGAGGAGGAAGGGGAAAGTTGTTGTTGTTGTTTTTTTTTGAAATGGAATTTCAAAAAGGAGCCTCAGCCTCCCAAGTACCTGAGATTACAGATGCCCGCCACTACGCCCAGCTAATTTTTGTATTTTAGTAGAGATGGGGTTTCACCATGTTGGCCAGGCTGGTCTCAAACTCTTGACCTCAGTCGATCCGCCCAACTTGGCCTCCCAAAGTGCTGGGATTACAGGCGAGAGCCACCGCGGGTGGCTGGGAAAGTTTTAAGAGGAAAGCAAGATATTTGAAGCTCAGAGGACTATCCTTTTCTTTTTTTCTTTTTTCCAGGAACATAAGGGAAAGAAATCCCCTCGGAAACCAAAGCCCAGCCATCAGAGATTATAAGATTTTTCAGGCTTTCCCTATAATCTTCCTTACATTTGTCTCTTTAAACATGTTTAAGTCGACCTTTGAGAAGTTGCTGATAAGCGGTTATCAAACAAGAGTTGGATTTACAAACCCTCCCACCTCGCTCTGTTGGGTGGTAGCTTCCAAGGCCACTGTAAATGTGTATCAGTGTGAACCTGATCCAGAAACAGCCAGGAAGGGAGCAAAGTTTAGTTTAGTCTATGAGGAAACTGTCGGCTGCTGGTAGTTCCATGCTGTCTGTTCAGACTTCAGCTTGGTGTAAGTAGTTTTTAAAAAACTATTATGACATTTTAATATCAAAAGGATTGTAAGAATAATTTCCATCAAACATTAAATCAAGTTTCTACCTGGCTGTGAATCTTACAGATTAGAACTACTGAAAAGAAAGTTTCAGCACTCAGCAGTAGTTTTATTTTTTTTAATGGAAAAGAAAGCCGTGAGGTGTTTCAGCAAGTGTGCTGCTAAAACAGGTCCTGTGTGCATGAAATGATCTCTAATGTCTTATGTTGAGTGAAAGTGTTTACAGTTAGAAAATAAAAGTGAGTATGTATCTAGTGCCGAGAGATTGTTTCTAAGCAGTGCTTAGATTTCTCCTCGTGTTCTTTCCAGTTGCTTTTCCTCTGGTTTAGGTTCATAGTTACAGATTCATGTTAGCAAATATGTAGCAGTCTCTCAGATAATTAAATTGGAGGTTTTGATGTTCAAAGAAATTAAAAGAATGAGAATAAAGTAGAACTTAATACCCTGTAACAAGATGTTGGGATCCTAGATTTAAGAGCAGCAGAATGTATTTTCAAAGAGGAAGAACTTTGTAAAACAGAAGTGGCAAGCAGCCTGAGGTTTCACACAACTTCGGAGAAATCTGTTTTCTTAAAATTTGACATCTGTATGGATTTTTCAGACTAAATTCCCAGTACTATGGTGTGTAAAATGAGTTTCATATATGAAATTAGAGTTGCCGTGTTTCAGCTGTTCTGATTCTATCTTGAGATTACGATCCAGGAACTACACATTGTTACACAAACATATTGACTTTATTAATGCAGCTATGAGAATGTTAAGGTCGCATGTGGTAATGGAAAGTTGGTGTTTTCTATTTTCCTTTTACCACAATGCATTTTTTAAAAAACCTGGTACATGACAATTTTATGACTTTTAACTGTATAAATACATAAAAGGTCTAAAGGCTGGCGATTAGCCACTAGCCTTTCTTTTTTCTTTTTCTTTCTTTTTTTTTCTTTTTTTTTTTTTTTTGTTTTTTTTTTGTTTGTTTGTTTGTTTGTTTTGAGACGGAGTCTCGCTCTGTCGCTCAGGCTGGAGTGCAATGGCGCGATCTTGGCTCACTGCAAGCTCCGCCTCCCGGGTTCAAGCGATTCTCCTGCCTCAGCCTCCTGAATAGCTGGGACTACAGGCGCCTGCCACCACACCCGGCTAATTTTTTTGTTTGTTTGTTTGTTTGTTAGTTTTTAGTAGAGACGGTTTCACCGTGTTAGCCAGGATGGTCTCGATCTCCCGACCTCGTGATCTACCCGCCTCTGCCTCCCAAAGTGCTGGGATTTCAGGCGTGACACCGCCCCCGGCCTAGCCAGTAGCCTTTCAAATCACTGGAGGAGTGCCCAGAAGAGAGATTATTTATGTAGATGTTCACTGGGTTTCCCCTTCCTCTGTCTTCATCTCAGACCTCAGTCTATTTCTCTAGCCTGCTTCTTGTTTCTGCTGTATTGAGCGGGAGCCCAGATGATGGTTCTGAGCCCCAACTGAATCTTGGTGAGATGGAAGTCCAGGACGCATTGTCCTAAGAAGGCTCTAGGGCTACAATGAAGTGAAAACCTTTACTCACTCTCTAGCTTTCTGAATCTCGTGATTCTAGCCTCTTGAGCTGATTAACGTCTCCAAGTCTATAGCTTGGGCTGGGCCAAGTTCCTCATTTAATTGTTGGTTGATGAGAAGGAGTGGAGGGCTGGGGGGTGTCCTGGGAAAGAAGCCAGTGTGGCAGGTGACATTGTTGCTGGGGAAGCAGCTATTTTCTCATGGGACTTGAAATATTTCAGTCTTTTAACAACCTGGAAGGCCATACAGGTGTGTACTAGCCGAATCGTTAACAAGCCCCTTTGAAAAAAATTTTTTAACCTCCATAGGTGCCCATACCATCCAGACCACTGCTCATGCCCTACAAAGCAGCCCTCAGGATCTGGCTTTCAAGCGTGTGTTTTACATCATTGCCTACCATTGTTCTCACTCAAGTTGCTCTAGCTACAAAGGTGTTTTGCTTTCTCTTGAACACATCAAACCTGCTCTTACCTTAGGGCAGCTGCTGCCTAGAAAACTCTTCCCCCTCATTGTTTCTTCCCAGCCTTCATTCAGGTCTTTATTCAAATGGCTCCTCCTCAGAGAGGTCTTCCCAGACTACCCTAACTAAAATGGCACCCTACTCCACTTCCACCACAACACTTCTTTTCCCTTTAACCTAATTTACTGTTTTGTTTGTTTGTTTGTTTTTTCTTGAGACGGAGTTTCACTCTTGTTCCCCAGGCTGGAGTGCAATGGCGCAATCCTGGCTCACTGCAACCTCCGCCTCCCGGGTTCAAGCGATTCTCCTGCCTCAGCCTCTGGAGTAGCTGGGATTACAGGCACGCGCCACCACACCCAACTAATTTTGTATTTTTAGTAGAGTTGGAGGTTTCTCCATGTTGGTCAGGCTGGTCTCAAACTCCTGACCTCAGGTGATCCGCCCGCCTCGGCCTTCCAAAGTGCTGGGATTACAGGCATGAACCACTGTGCCCGAAATTTCTTTTTCCTTTTTTTTTTTTTTAAATAGCCACCTGGCAGTGTTTATTTTATAAATTAAAAAATGTGTGTACATATATTATATGTATGCCTGTGTGTGTATATGTATGTGTGTTGTGTATGTAGGATATATATTCAGTCTTTCCCTCTAGAATGTAAGAACTTTGTCTTGTTCAGGGCCATATTGTCAGTGCCTAGGACAGTGACTGCTTGACATGTAGTAAACACTTGGTAAATCATTGTATGAATAGTAAAGTAATGTCAACTGGTGTTACTAAAGTTTATGTCCAACCATAGAAATTTTTTGAATAGCTGATATATTCACATTTCCAAGACCAAAACATATCAAGTTATACATTGAAAAGTCTTCCCACCCCAGCCCGTCGTCCATCCATTCAGCTCCCATTCAGGGTCCCCAAACCATGGCTATTATTTTTCCATGTATCTTTCCAGAGTTTCTTGATATATATGTAAGGAAATATAAAAGTATAAATAGATTCTTATTTCCCTCCTTTTCACACATAACATTATACATAATGTTCTAAATGTTTTCACTTGTAATATATATTGAATCTCTTTCCATGTAAGTACATAGAGAGTGTCCTCATTTTTAAATAGCTGCCTACTATTCCATTGTACGGATGTGCTATAATTTATATAACCAGTCACCTATTGATAGACATTTTGGTTTTTTCCAGTGTCTTCCTATGCTGAAGTTCATAACCTTGTACATGTATCATTTTATACATGCATAAAGTATATCCGTATGACTAAATTCCCCAAAGTAGAATTACTGGATCAAAAGGTATCATAAATATTGCCTAACTGTCTTCTTTAGGGATTGTACCAATGTGTACCCCTCCCCCCATTATAAAAGTACTGTTTCTTAGATCCTTGCCAACAAAGTCATCAGACTTTTGGATTTATGCCAGTTTGATAGGTTAAATAATGGTTTCGGCATAGTGTTTGTTTTTTAGAATTTACAATAAAATTTGTGTTGAAGTTTTAAAAACTAATTTTCATTTATAATTGTGGTTAAAAATCCTATAACACCATTTTCAAGTGTGCAGTTCAGTAGTGTTAAGTGTATTCACATTCTTGTGCAACAGTTTTCCAGGACTTTTCTGTCTTGTGAAACTGAAACTCTATACTCATTAAATAACAACTCCCCACTTCCTCCTCCCGCTGACTCCTAGCAACTACCATTCTACTTTCTGTTTCAATGAATGACTAGTAGCTATCTCATGTAAGTGCAATCACGCAGTAGTTATCCTTTTGTGGCTGGCTTATTTCACTTAGCCTAATGTCCTCAAGGCTTATCCACGATGTAGTATATGGCAGGATTTCCTTCATTTGTAAGGTGAACAATATCCCATTGTATGTATATGCCATGTCCTGTTTATCCATTCATTCATCAATGGATATTTGGGTTGCTTCTACCTCTTGGCTATTGCAAATAAGGCCTCTGTGAACATGGATCTCTTTGAGATCCTGCTTTCAGTTCTTTTGGCTATATACCCAGCAATGGGATTGTTGGATCATATGGTAATTCTATTTTTAATTTTTTGAGGAACCACCATACTGCTTTCCATAGCAGCTGTACCATTTTATCTTCGTTTTAATTTGTATTTCTTTCATTATGAGAGGGGTTGAGCATCTTTTCATATTTAAAATAAATGCCTTTTTTCTTCTGTGAACTCTTTATATTCTTTGCCAGTAATGGAATTTTTTTCCTATTATTAATTTGATAACATTTTTTGTTCTTGTGCCCTTGAGTTTTCCAAATTTATAAACTAGTCTAGTAGTCGTACATACAGGTGTGGAATAAGACTACCTGGGTTTGAGTTCTAGATCTACTAATAGCTGTGCAATCTTGATTGGACAAGTTACTGAACCTTTTTGAGCCACATTTTCTTATTTGTTAAATTGGAATAACATTGGATTGTTGTAAAGATGAGATGATGTATATTAGATACTTAGTATAGAGCTCGTATGATAAGGCAAAAACAAAAAAGGAAAAACAAATTAAAAGACCTAAAGTGCAGAAAAGAAATAAAACTGTCATTATTAACAGATGACATGATTGTATGCATAAAAAAACCTTATAAAATCTTTTAAAAAGTACTTGAATTAATTAATGAATTTGTAAGGCCACAGGTTAGAGTCAACATAAAAATCATACTAGAAACAATTAACAGCTAAAATAGGTGAAAATATCACCATTAAAAATATCTGACTGGGCACAGTGGGCTCACACCTGTAATCCCAACATTTTAAGAGGCTAAGCCAGGAGGATCACTTGAGGCCAGGAGTTAAAGACCAGCCTGGGCAACATAGCAAGACCTCATATCCATGAAAAAAAATTAAAAATATGAAAAAAAAAAAAAAAAAAAGAAAGAAAGAAAAAGAGGCTGGGTGTGGTGGCCCATGCCTGTAAACAGCACTTTGGAAGGCTGAGGCAGATGGACTGCTTGAGCTCAGGAGTTCAAGACCATCCTAAGCAACATGACAAAACACTGTGTCTACAAAAAATACAAAAATTAGCCCGGCATAGAGGCACACACCTGTAGTCTCAGCTACTCAGGAGGCTGAGGTGAGAGGATCACTTGAGCCCAGGAGGTGGAGGTTGTAGTGAGCTATGTCACGCCACTGCACTCCAGTCTGGGTGACAGAGTAAGACCCTGTCTCAAAAAGAAAGAAAGAAAAATATATCTAACACATAGGAATAAATATTTCAAAAGAACACAACACCTCTATACTCAAGACTGTAAAACATTGCAGAGAAAAACTTAACTCAGAAATAAAAAAGTGCGATATATATACCATGATCATGGATATAAATGGTTAAGGTGCCATTTCTCCCTAAATCAGTCTGTAGATCTAATGCAATCCCAATCAAACTTTCAGCAGGCAATATTGATGAAATCTACTATTTCTAAGTTTTTTGTGAAAATACAAAAGATATAGAATAGCTAAAACAATCTTAAAAAGGAACAAAAAAGGTGAATGACTTATAATACGTGACTTGAACACTTAGCTATGAAACATTAATCAAGACAGTGTGATATTGCCTTGAGGACAGGCAGATATGTCAGTGGAACAGAATAGGGAAACCAGAAATAGATTCACACATGTGAGGTCAATTGATTTTTGATCAGGTGGTCAGTTCAGTGAGAAAAGGGTAGTTTTCTTTAACATGTTGCTGAAACAATGGATTTTCTTTTCTTTTTTTTTTTTTATTTGAGATGAAGTCTTGCTCTGTTGCCCAGGCTGGAGTCCCGTGGCGCCATCTTGGCTCATTGCAATCTCTGCCTCCTGGGTTCAAGCAGTTCTTCTGCCTCAGCCTCCCAAGTAGCTGGGATTACTGGTGAGTGCCACCACACGTGGCTAATTTTTGTATTTTTGGTAGAGATGGGGTTTTACCACATTGGTCAGGCTGGTCTAGAATTCCTAACCTCAAGTGATCTGCCTGCCTCGGCCTCCCAAAGTGCTGGGATTACAGGCATGAGCCACCGCGCCCAGCCAACAAACGGATTTTCTTATAGGGGGAAAAAATTTCATGCTGCTCTCACTATACAGAAAACTGCAATAGACATGGGTCTATTGATAAATAGACATGGATCATAGATCTAAACATAGAACCAGAAACCTTAAAAAAAAAATAGGAAAATATCTTAGCGATCTTGGGTTATGCAAAGATTTCTCGAGCAGAACACTAAAAGCACTAACCATAATAGTACATTAAATACAATTAAATAAACTTACTTATTGCAAGAACTTCTTAGGACCTTTAGTATGTTACTGTTTTTAGTAAGAGGACCGTGCAGCATTTTCCACCACAGAATCCTTTGTTCATCTGGAACATGCAACATACTTGGAGAAGTGTTGCTTTGATCCTCTCCTCAAAATACAGTATTTTTGAGAGCTATAGTAAGCCCCCTCTTTGATACAAAGTAATGTAATTGGATCCACTTCCCTTCAACAACTTGAGTAAAGAAAACACTTCTGTCCAAAGAGCTGTGATTACACCCCATCCCCTCTTTGCTGGTTGGCCAGCCAACTGTTGCAATTACTCCAGGCTAATGTCACATTACAGCAGAATTCACCATAGTAAGCGGGGCAAAGAGTGACTGAAGGTGCAAAGCATTTTTCATTTTCCTTGCTGCAAGTTCCATATATATTGTCCCTCAGTTTTGGTGGAGGATTGGTTCCAGACCTCCTAGGGATAACAAAATCCAAGGATGTCCAAGTTCCTTATATAAAACCTATATAACCTATGCACATCCTCTCGTGTACTTTAAATCATCTCTAACTATTTATAATACCTAATGCAATGTAAATGCTATGTGAATCATTGTTATACTTTATTGTTTATGAAATAAGAAAGCCTATACATGTTCAGTACAGATGCAATTTTTTTCCCCAAATATTTTCAATTTACAGATAGTGAAGAGGATAAGGAGGGCCAACTGTACTTGCCTGGCCTGCTCAGCCCTCCTCTGTCACTGCCTAGCAAACTCCAGGTTATTAACCCTTTGCTTCTCTGTACTCAGCTTCTATAATCCTAGCTCCTAATTGCTTGAAGGGCTGTAGACTGACAGTCTTTATGCATTCTAGATTTCTGTAGTGTACCTGGTCTCTGACTCATAGTTTACTGATGAATCAGATTCCCCTACCTTCTGTTGCTGCCCATGAACTGAAGTTTTATGGAATATGAGTTGTCACATAAGAAATAGGAGAGGAACCAGAAGAGAAAGTAGAGGGCAAACTTCACCTTAACCAGAATTTGACCCAAGGCCCATCCTGTTCAGAAAAAGAAATCTCAAAAAGAAGTCAAAATGGTATGTAATGCCAGAATAAATATAAAAAGAAAAGAAATTGGCTGGGTGTGGTGGCTCACACCTGTAATCCCAGCACTTTGGGAGGCTGAGATGGGCAGATCACTTGAGGTCTGGAGTTGGAGACCAGCCTGGCCAACATGGTGAAACCCCATCTCTACTAAAAATACAAAAATTAGCCGGGCCTGGTGGCACGTGCCTGTAATCCCAGCTACTCACAAGGCGGAGGCAGGAGAATCACTTGAACATAGGAGGCGGAGGTTGCAGTGAACCGAGATGGCACCACCGCACTCCAGCCTGGGTGACAGAGTGAGACTTTGTCTCACAAAAAAAAAAAAAAAAAAAAAAAGAAAGTTTAAGGAAGTATCCCTATAATATTTCTGGGTTATATTTTTTAAATTGAACTACTATCATAGATACCAGTTTCTCCTGAATGTGGAAAGCTAATAATGAGATATGGAAATGTCATCAATGTCATCTGAATAGGGCTTACTAGATAGACTATACATGACTGGAAGTTAAAAGGCTTTAACTTTAGATCTGCCACTAATTTGTCTTTTGATAGTAAAATATACTCTTTTAAAGAAAAAAAATTATGGCCCTCCCCTTATTGCAAAAAAAGTATGAATATGTGTGTGTTTATGTCTGTATCTATCTACATGTACACCAGGATCTGTCCTAGATACTTCCTCATGTGCCATCTCATTTAATCATCTGTCTGTGTCTCAGCTCCTCAACCTGGAAAATGGGATAATAATATCTCATTCTGCCTTCCTCACAGAACAACAAATGTGGTTATAATGAGACAATAAAATACACTGCTTTGAGCATGACTCTATAATTTAAAGACAAATCTTTTAAAAAAATTTTTTTTTAATAAAAATAAAGATGAAGTCTCACTATGTTGCCCAGGCTGGTCTTGAACTGAGCTCAAGTGATCCTCCCGCCTCAGCCTCCCAAAGTGCTAGGATTACAGGTGTGAGCCATAGCAGCCAGCCTAACGATTCAGTCTTGAATGCCATGTTGTGAGATGTGTAGCAATGGTTTCCATAACAAAATGATGTGATGAATCCTGGTAAAATTCATTTCAAAATACACTTGCAATACAAACTTAGAAGAAGCAATGTACACAGGATGTTTCACAGACACTTACGGAACACCTGGAAAGTATAGCAACCTTCTCTCTAATTCTCAATAAAGGCAACACAAAGTAAACACACACTTTACGGTATTTTATGACACATCTCATCTAAGAAAAATGGGCAAGAAAAACACTTAGGCAAATAAGTGGAGGAGAATGCCAACACAGATGATAATGAAAAGAATTTCACATCAGAACTTGAAAACTGATTTTGGGCCTGTGTTAAGATAAAATGGGCATTTAGAAGATGAGAAATTCCACAGAAGGCATATAGGGGGTTGTGGGGGGTGAAAGAAAAGAGCCTTATATAACTCTAACACTTATTAACCTGGACCTAGTTGCTGAAACTTGATCTGTTTTCTAGTAACCTGATTCTTTATTATTTATAATCAGAAGGTTTAAGAACTACTGGGCCTCAGCTCTAGGCTGTCTTTCCATAGTCCGTCCAGTTTTCAGAATTTAATAATATGGTGGGGGTGGGGGTGGGGAGGGGACACAATAGCTCCCAAGTATCTAGGAAACTACAAATTTTCCTCACTAAAACTCCCTAAAATAACTAGGTTAACACCAACTAGTAAACAAGCTCATCAAGGAGAGACCATAAAAGTCACTAATTGAAAAATTGTAAAGGGCTGCCTGTATAATCTATTATCTGAAAAATGATTTGATAATGAGACCCACAGGAATAAACACGAAAAGCAATGGCCTGGCGCGGTGGCTCACACCTGTAATCCCAGCACTTTGGGATGCCAAGGTGGGCAGAAAACTTGAGCCCAGGAGTTCGAGACCAGCCTGGCCAACGTAGTGAAACCCTGTCTCTACTAAAAATAGAAAAAAATTAGCTGTGTGTGGTGGCGTGCTTCTGTAATCCCAGCTACATGGGAGGCTGAGGCAGGAGAATCTCTTGAACCCAGGAGGCACAGGTTGCAATGAGCCAAGATCGTGCCATTGCACTCCAGCCTGGGTGACAGAGTGAGACTCCGTCTCAAAAAAATAAATAAAATAAAATAAAATAGGAAAGAAAGAAAGAAAGAAAGAAAGAAAGAGAGAGAGAGAGAGAGAGAGAGAGAGAGAGAGAAAGAAAGAAAGAAAGAAAGAAAGAAAGAAAGAAAGAAAGAAAGAAAGAAAGAAAGAAAGAAAGAAAGAAAGAAAGAAAAGAAAGAAAGACATTAAAAACAAGTGGCTTATATGGGTGTTTTAAGAAGCTGTAAAAAAGAAAATAATTTTGCTAGAACTTTTTCCAGCTCAAGAATCAAGTTTTCAAACAATATACTTAAGAAATTATACAAGATATGACTTAGAAGCCATAAGTAGCAAGTTGGAAATTACTAACATATAAGTGGATGTTAATAGTGCTGGCTCACTGAATAAGGAAAATATTATGAAAAGCTTACCACTCAGTACAGAAGTTGCCTTCATTATATAACATTACCCCTATGCCTATCAAATGAATTCTTCAATTTTGATATTTATTTCTTATTTCTAGCATTTCTTCTTGATTCTTTTTTATACTTTCCATCTCTGTGGTCAACTTCCCCATTTGTTCATGCTCCCCTTTCCTGCTAGATCCTTTAACAGAGGGAATAATTGTGATGGCAGTTACACGAATCCGTATGTAAGTTAAAACTCTTAGAACTATACACCATAAAAAGTCAATTTTACTTGTGTTAATTTACAAAGAATGAGATTCTGACCTGTTTAAAGCAAAAATCATAACAATGTATAATAGAGTTAAGAGCATATAAGGAAGTAAAATACATAATAACAAGAGCACAAAAGGTGGAAACAAAATAGTATGGTATATGAGGTAGACCGTAATAAGTTAAAATTATAAAATGCTATCTCTAGGCTGGGCGTGGTGGCTTACACCTATAATCCAGCACTTTGGGAAGCCGAGGCGAGTGGGTCATCTGAGGTCAAGAGTTCAAGACCAGGCTGGCCAACATGGAGAAACCCCATCTCTATTAAAAATACAAAAATAGCCAGGCGTGGTGGTGGGTGCCTGTAATCCCAGCTACTCGGGAGGTTGAGGCAGGAGAATCGCTTGAACCGGGGAGGCGGAGGTTGCAGTGAGCCAAGATTGTGCCACTGCACTCCAGCCTGGGTGACAGAGTGAGACTCTGTCTCAAAAAACTACTAAACTAAACTAAAATAATGAAATGAAATGAAATAAAATAAAATAAAATGCTATCTCTAGAACAGTGTGTTCTCGAAGCGTGTTCTGCGGACCAGCAGCATCAGTGTTACCTGGGATCTTGTTAGAGAGGAAATTTTTGGGCTCCACCCCAGGCCTAACTGAATCAGAAACTCTGGGGTATGCTACCATGATTTGTCTTTCTGTGATTGTGATGCATGCTAAACTTTACAAAACATTGCTTTAGAGCAGGGGCTGGGAAATATTTTTCTATAAAGAGCCACATAATAAATATCTTTAGGTTTTGTGAGCCATGTAGTCTCTGTAGCAACTACTTAACTCTGCCATTGTAGCACAAATGCAGCTATAGACAATAAATAAATGAAGGAGAGGGACTGTGTTCTAATGAAGTGTTATTTATAAAAATAAGCAGCCAGCTGGATTTGGCCCATGGGCTATAGTTTGCCTACCTCTGCTTTAGAGCAACTATTCACACACAGATACAGCTAAATTGGTGAAAAGAAAATAAAAGGAAACATGAAAACATACAGACAGCCCTCACTTTGCATAGTAATATGGGACTATAAAAATGATCATGCAAGCTGAAACTATGCAAAGCAGTTTTAATAACCAATGGGAAAAATTATGGTTGTTTTGTGACCTTTACTTCTTTTTTTTTTTTTTGTCAAAATATATTTGGTAAGGGGTGGAGGGGAGGTGTTTTATTGACTGGAAAGATGCACCAGGGAACTTTCTAGAGGTTATAAAAATGTTTTAGGTCTTGTTCTGGGTGGTGGTTACATGAATGTATAGCATTGTCAGCATTTATTATACTGAGCACATGAGATTATGAATTTCATGTATGTAAAGAATATATAATCAAAGATTTTTTAATAGTACAAAATAAAGGTGTGGAATAAAGTATGCAGTTCGTATTAGGTGACATTCTCATTGCAAATAAAACCTGATATAACTTATGGGGTACCTCCCTGAGTCCAAGGAAAAGAGGTGACAGGGCACTATAGGGAGAAGAAGCAGTGAGGCTATGCAGCCTAATAGGTTGGGAGAAGGAGCAGCTCCATTTGACTAGAGTGAATATTAAGGAAGTGGCAGGAAATGAGGACAGAGAAATTGCTAAAGACACATCAGCAATGGCTTTATGTACCAAGTTAAGGAATGTGTACTTTACCCTAAGGATGATGAGAAACTTCCCTAATATATTTCAGGGCTTAAGTGGCCCTCTTCTTCTTATAAGGACATCAGTCATTGGATTTAGAACCCAACTGATACAGTTTGGCTGTGTCCCCACCCAAAATTTCATCTTGAATTGTAATCCCCATAATCCTCACGTGTCAAGGGCGGGACCAGGTGGAGCTAATTAGATCACGGGGGCAGTTTGCCCGATGCTGTTCTTGTGACAGTGAGTAAGTCTCACGAGATCTGATGGTTTTATAAGTGTCTGGCATTTCCCCTGCTGGCACTCACTCAGTTCTGCCACGCTGTGAAGAAGGTGCTTGCTTCTCTTTTGCCTTCCACCATGATTGTAAGTTTCCTGAGGCCTCCCCAGCAATGCAGAACTGTGAGTCAATTAAACATCTTTCCTTTATAAATGATCCATTCTCTGGTATTTCTTCATCGCAGTGTGAGAAAGGACTATTACACCATCCTATCCAGTCTCATTTCATATTAACTTAACTAATATAATACTTTATTTCCAAATAAAGTTACATTCTGAGGTTCTGGATAGATGTGAATTTTGGGGGCATACTATTCAACACACCACAACACAAAATAGTGTCCCCCCAAAATTCATGTCCACCAGAACTTCAAAATGTGACCTTATTTGGAAACAGGCTCTTTATAGATGCAATTAGTTACATATGAGGTCATAGTGATTAGGATGAACTCTAAATCCAACAACTGGTATCCTTATAAGAAGAGGAGAGGACACACAGGGATATATATAGGGAAGAGGACCATGTAAAGACAGAGGTTGAGACTGGACTGAAGAAGCTATAAGCCAAGGAGCATCAAAGATTTCCAGGAGCCATCAGAAGCTATGAAGAGACAAGGAACGGTTTTTCCCTTGAGCCTTCAGCAGGAACATGGGCCTGCCAACACCCTGATTTTGGAGTTCTAGCCTCCAGAACTATAAAAGAAAAAATTTCTGTTGTTTTAAGCCACCAGTTTGTGATAATTTGTTAAAGTATGCCCAGGAAACTAATGCAATATGTAACCCACATTCTGCTTTTTGTGTTAAACCTGTGGTAGTGGTTTTAAGGCATGTCTAAATTTTTTTTTTTTTAATTCCTCCCTTTGTATAGCCTAATTCCTCTCCCCTTGAGTGTGGGCTGGAGCTAATGACTTGCTTCTAATGAATAGAATAAAGAAGAAGCAAGAGGCTTCAAGTCACCGGCCTTGGAGACCAGGTCAGAGGTTGGCAAACTGTAGTTCTCAGGCTGACTGCCTATTTTATAAATAAAGTTTTATTGGAACACACCATGCCCATTTATTTGTGTGTTGCATGTGGCTGTTTTTACACGACAACAACTGAGATGAGTAGCTGTGATACAGACTATAAGGCATACAAGCCTAAAATATTTACTCTCTAGTACTTTAAGAAAAAGTTTGCCAAACTCTGAACTAGGTCATAAGAAGCACTGCAGCTTTTTGCCTGCTGTGAATAACTTGCTCTAGGGGAAGCCAGCTGCCTTGTCATGAGGACACTCAGATGTCCCTGCAGAAAGGCCCATGTGACAAGTAACCAAGGCCTCCTGCAAACAGCCACGTGAGTGAACAATTTTGGAAGTAGTTCCTCCAGCCTTCAGGGGACTACATCCCTGGTCAACTGCTTGACTGCAACTTAATGAGAGACCCTGAGCCAGAACCACCCACCCATGCTGCTCCTAGATTCCTGCCCCTCAGAGACTGTGTGAGATAATAAATGTTAGTTGTTTTAAGTTGTTAAGTTTTGGGGCAATCTGCATGCTGCAGTGCACAAGTAATACACTCATCTGTCCGTTCTGCAGTTTTCAGTGCAACCTGCAAGCTGCTCTATGTGTCTTATCTATGCCACAGGCTTTTGCTATTTTAGAAACATACTGGGAAATGAGACTTTTATATAAAGAAACTCCAGGATGACACAGACAACACTTTTAGGAAACAAAGGACATTGGAAGGCAAGAATATTTTCATAACTCTGCTAACTGTCTAATACAATACTAGGTATGATTGTTGCCACTGATATTAGGTCTAAAATCACGCTTATTTGAGTCATCAGGCAAGATGTTTGTTATGCTTCTCACTATTATTTATACAAAAAGGAGTATTAGAGTATGCCATTATAATCTTTATTAGATGCTTTCTATAAATGTTTTCTATAAATGTAAAGCAAGTTGTTTCCAGATGGAATGGTGTGAAGTTCTGTGGGTGTATTAATTTTCTCTTGCTGCATAATAATATAATCACAAACTTAGTGGCTCAAAACAATATACCTTTGTCACCTCGGTTACTGGGCATGGCCTACCTGTGTCCTCCTCTGAGGATCTCACATAACTTCAGTCAGGGCTGCGTTCTCATCTGGATGCTCAACTGGGGAACTCATAGACCTAAGTTATTAACACCATTCAGTTCCTTGTGGTTTTAGGGTGTGGTTGTAGTACCAAGAACTATAGTTTTATTATTTTGCTTTTTTCTCCCTGTTGGCTAAAGTCTGCCCTTAGGTCATAGAGGCCACCCACATTTCCTTGCCACGGGGGGTTCCCCAACATGGCCACTAGCCTCCTTACAGCTAGCAAGGGAGGGAGAGACTCCACACAAGTGCTCCAGCTTTATATAGCATATTCATATATTACGTGCATGTAATCATGTTCATCCCAGCACCTTTTCTGCATTCTATTGATTGGAAGCAAGTATTACACTCAAAGAGAGGGAATCACACAAGGGTGTGAACACTAGAAGGTAAGGATCATCAGGGCCACCTTAAGAGTTTGTCTGCCATAATAGGCCTGGAGATTATGCAACTCCTACTTGCAGGGTGGAATTAATGCCTTATCAAAGATGGTTTCTGTACCTAAGAGGCAATGGAGTGCCTTGTTTTTATTTTTTTTCCTCCTCTGTGCTGCAAAAGGGTGACTCTCAGCAGGTTGTTATTTATTTATTTATTTATTTATTTATTTATTTATTTGAGGCAGAGTCTCGCTCTGTTGCCAGGCTAGAGTGCGGTGGCGTGATCTTGGCTCCCTGCAACCTCCGCCTCCCAAGATCAAGTGATTCTTCTGCCTCAGCCTCCCAAATAGCTGGGACTACAGGCGCACGCCACCATGCCTGGCTAATTTTTGTATTTTTAGTAGAGGTGGGGTTTCACCATGTTGACCAGGATAGTCTCAATCTCTTGACCTTGTGATCTGCCTGCCTTGGCCTCCCAAAGTGCTGGGATTGCAGATGTGAGCCACTGTGTCTGGCCAGGTATTTTTTAATGACTGGAAATGGAATAATAAAAAGCAGGAGGGTAAAAAATATACATGAACCCAAAACATACCTTCAAACTGGAATGTACTGTAGCTAGAAACAGCTTGGCATGCAGCTAACTAGATTGACCTAAGCAAAGGCTTCCTGCCTATGAGGAGCCAAAGGTGCTATTTTTAGGAGCATAAAGGGAACCCATTTCCAGGAGATCAAAGATACGGTGCAAAAACTTTTATTATTTGTTCCAGTAAATATGATAGATCACAAATCTACCTTGCTATAGGATATGCATGCATTCATTCATTTAGAAAATTGCTATTAAATGTTTCTCTCACACAAGGCCCTTTGCTAGGTGCTACCCAATTTTGCATATGTTGATGGAGTATGTCCGAGGGAAAGAGTGCCACCATCTACTGTCTATACCTGCTATGGGTCTGGGAAGAGGCATAGAGGCCTAGAAATGTGCCTAGTGTTTGCTAGTCCTGGTATATAGTTTTTTTCCAAGAAGTTTGGTGGTAAAGAAAAGGGTAGTGAGTCGATAAGTCAGAAGGAAATTTTGAAAAGGAGAGACATGGACATGCTTATAGGCAAAGGAGAAACCCAGCCAATAAGAAGAGACATGATGATCTGTGACAAAAGAATCTGTTACATAATAGGTGCTCAGTTAATTATCGTACCCCTCTCCTTACACAGTTTCTCCTCACTTCTTTTTTTTTTCTTAAACATATATTACTCTGCTCTACTGTATGCTATACATGGCAGTAGATACCAAACTGAATATGCGCTTGACCCCTTTCCCTTTATGCCCCATCCAGCTTGGAAATATCATTAGCCATTTATCACTTCCGCCACCCCTTATCAGCCTTTGGTCTGTCCTCCTCTGACTATGCCCAACACAGAGTACCTCCTTAATCGTATTTTCAGCTACCATGTTGATTGCTTTGCATCCTCAGTCAGGCCCTCACGACTGATTGGTGGCCTTTCATTTCTATCTGTCGTTTCCCACAGTGGCTGTCGAAACCTCTCTTACGCCATAGAATCCCAAATCTGTCACCTTTTCCTTTCACCAGGTGATCTGCCTTCTATAATGTTGGAAATGGGATCTCGCAACTTCATTTCTACTAATCTCATTTTTTTTTTTTTTTTGAGACAGAGTCTCGCTCTGTCGCCCAGGCTGGGGTGCAGTGCAACCTCTACCTCCTGGGTTCAAGTGATTCTCCTGCCTCAGCCTCCTGAGTAGCTGGGATTACAGGCATGCGCCACCAGCTAATTTTTGTATTGTTAGTAAAGACAGGGTTTCACTATGCTGGCCAGGCTGGTCTTGAACTCCAGACCTCAGGTGATCACCCACCTTGGCCTCCCAAAATGCTGGGATTATAGGCGTGAGCCACTGCGCCCAGCCCCGTTTCTACTGATCTCATCATCTTTTATTGCCATCTACACTTTTCTGTTTTCTCTCAAAAAAGTACACACACACACACACACACACACGTAAACACATACACCTTCTTCTGGTTAAGGCTTTTCATTCCAAATCCTCCCACCTCCTCAAAGTTTATCCCAGCCATGACCATCCCTCACTCTAGTGAAAAGACACACTATCTATTACAGCGTAGTGTAGGGGTCTGCAACGCCCTGGCCACTGACTGATGCTGGTCCGTGGCCTGTTAGGAACTGGACCGCACAGCAGATGAACAGCAGGCCAGTGAGCTAAGCTTCATCTGGTATTTACAGCTGCTCGCCATCACTTGCATTATTGCCTGAGCTCCTCCTCCTGTCAGATCAGCAGTGGCATTAGATTTTCATAGGAACAGGAAACCTATTGTGAACTGCACATGTGAAGGATCTTGGTTGCGTGCCCTTTATGAGAATCTAATGTCTGATGATCCGTCACTGTCCCCCATCACCTCCAGATGGGACTGTCTAGTTGCAAGAAAATAAGCTCAGGGCTCCCACTGGTTCTACATTATGGTGAGTTGTGTAATTATTTCATTATATATTACAATGTGATCATAGAAATAAAGTGGGCCGGGTGTGGTGGTTCATGCCTATAATCTCAGCACTTTGGGAGGCCGAGGTGGGCAGATCACAAGGTCAGGAGATCGAGACCATCCTGGCTAACACGGTGAAACCCTGTCTCTACTAAAAATACAAAAAATTAGCCGGGCGTGGTGGCGGGCGCCTGTAGTCCCAGCCACTTGGGAGGCTGAGGCAAGAGAATGGTGTGAACTGGGAGGCGGAGCTTGCAGTGAGCCAAGATCGTGCCACTGCACACCAGCCTGGGTGACAGAGCAAGACTCTGTCTCAAAAAAAGAAAGAAAGAAAGAAAGTGCACAATAAATGTAATGCACTTGAATCATCCTGAAACCACCCCCTCCCATCCCGCACCCTGAATCCATAGAAAAATTGTCTTCCACGAAACCAGTCCCTGGTGCCAAAAAGGTTGGAAACTGCTGGCATAGTGTATTACAGAGTCATTTTCAGGTTATCTTGCTTAAATTAGAAGGGAAAAAATT